>NC_044036.1:17430322-17730322 GCF_901765095.1 Microcaecilia unicolor | reverse complement strand
AAGTTCACCACCCTAACTGACTCATTTCTCACCAGAGTAAATATCCTTTGGGCTTTTCCCCCATCCAGGGAGAGTATGCAATTCTGTACCAATAATCCTACCAACATACAGGGTTTTGGGGCTGTTCTTCTGTTGAGGTATCTGTCTCACTGTACTGTGATTCAGGAGAGATCAGAACCTTCCCTGGCGTAACCAGTGAGAGTGTGCAGTCGTTCTGGTAGCAACCCAACTTTCCACACTTGAAACAGGAACCCATCTGTCTCCCTTGGCTACTATATTATTTTTGGGCTGACTAGGTACATACTGTCCGACTTGTTCCTTGATAGTGGAATTCCCTTCCCTTATAGCGTCAAGCTTACACTGCAAAGCAGCCAATAGGGATTTCAAATCATCTAATGCCTTTTGAGTGGTGCAATGCCCCTGCAGTCTTCCAGCATTATCAAGCATGTGAAGATGGTTCTTCAACGACTCCGGCACCACGGCCTATTTGCGAAATTGAAAAATATGCATTCCATCGCATACTATACCTTTCCTCGGGTATATTATTATCTGGCACCGGATTACAGATGGACCCTCAAAAGTTCAGGTCATCTTAGATTGGCCCCGTCCTATCCAGTGGCGTACCAAGGGTGGGGGCGGTCCGCCCCGGGTGCACACCGCTGGGGGGGTGCCACGCGCCGGTCAGCGTCGTTCGTTTCCATGCTCCCTCTGCCCCGGAACAGGTTACTGCACCCAGGGGGGAGGGGGTTCTTTCGCCGGGGTGGGGGGGGGGGTGTCCTTTCGCCGGGGGGGGGGGGTCACGCTGCACGGGGGGAGAGGGCGCTGCACCCGGGGGGGGCGGGGCGCATCGGCGATCCGACCCGGGTGTCAGCGACCCTAGGAACGCCACTGGTCCTATCGGCCTGCGGGGCCTTCAGTGCTTCCTTGGTTTTAATAATTACTATCACCAATTTATTAATCAGTACTGCACTCTGGTCACCCCTCTCAAGGCTCTTACCAAAAGGGGGCCAACTTGACCACTTGGCCCGAGGAAGCTGAAACGGCCTTCCAGGCTCTGAAATAGGCCTTCCATTGTCATCAGCAGCAGATTAATCCATTAACTGATGGGTTGTATCCGCCTACCAGCAGGTGGAGATAGAGAACACTGAAGAACCACAGTGACCCTTGGACGGCTAGCCCCAACTGCCTTCAATATTTATCTCCCAGCAGGTGTGGATGTAGCTTGATCAGCTCCTGGATTTCTGCCTGGGGTGGCTTCTGTGCTTTGCCAGTTGAGCAGGGGTGTTGTGGCTGGTGGTGCCCACTTTAAAGGCATATAGGTTTGCCCTTTCCCTGCCTTACCCATTCCCCCATCCTCCCGGAGTCCCTCTGTTGCTGCCTGCCTCCAACTTTCCTCACAGCGTAAAAAAAAAAAAAAAAAGACAGAAAAGCGCACTTTTACTGCGTGGCTGTCCCGAGGCTTTCTCCAGAGATTCTGGTTCAGTGCAGCTTGACCGGAGCTCGTTGACTCGGTCTTCTGAGGTGAGAGTGGTGCCCAGCTCCTCCGGGGAGATCCCGCGGATGCCGTTCCGAACGGGGTAAGTTTTGGCGCGAAGACGCCATTTTATTACTATGTTTCCGTCCAGTCGGGCGATGGCTGCTGAGGGAGTTAAGCGATGCTCCCGTTGTGGTAAACGCAGATCAGCAGCGGGGCTGTGCAAAACGTGCTCCTTAGACGCTCGCGCTAGTACGAGCATGGTGAGCGATGATTCTTTCCGCTCGATGGAGCTGGCAGCGGGCGCCATTTTGGAAGCGCCGCATGTCTCGATCCTCGCGGTTGCGGAGGAGTCTGAGTACAGGGGGACGCCTCATTTAGAGGCTGCCAGCGGAGCTCCAACATCCGTTTCTCCTAATTTGGAGGTGGAGGGTCAGGGTGAGTTTTTCTCCCCTGAGTTTGTGCTGCTAATGCATAAAGCTTTCATGCTGAAAAGAGCTCTGCCACAGGTGTCTGACACTGCGTTGCATTCTGGATTCCCCCCGGGTGTTGATGGACCAGGGATGGCAACAGAGATTTTCTCTTCCCCCGAGCGTTGGAAGGACGCTAAATGTAGATAGGTAAATTCCCTGTCTGAAAGTGGCGCACCTCCTCCCCCCCCCTGTGGTCGGGCTGTGGGGAGTCTGAGGGATCTGGCAGGCCCTCATGGACGGATGATCCAGATGAGGGTGCCTGTTTGCCACTGGATTCGGATTATCCCAGTGCGGTTTGGATTTTCCACCGCAACGAGCTGCCAGCTCTCATTTCTGACGCCTTGCAGGCCCTCTCAATTGATAACCCTGCCGAGGGCGATGCTTCCTCTATTAATCTTAGGATGGTGAGTACTAAGAAACCTACCCGGGCCTTTCCTGTGCATGACTCCATCCAAGAGTTTATTTCAGCTCAATGGTTTGACCCCGATGGGCCTTTGAAAGTGGCCAGGGCTATGGGTGAGCTTTACCCTCTGAGTGAGGAGCACTTGGCCCCTTTGGGGATGCCTAAAGTGGACGCGTTGGTCACGGCGGTGACTAAAAAGACCACCCTCCCAGTAGATGGAGGGGTTGCGTTGAAAGACATGCAGCCCGGAAGCTAGAATCCACGCTGAAGCAGTCCTTTGAAATTGCGGGCCTTGCCTTAAGGGCATCTATTTGCAGTTCCTATGCAGCCCAGGCATGTCTTTCCTGGTTACAACAGGCGGTGGAACAGCCCACGGATGGTACGGGGTCCCTCTCTGAGGTTGCCCCACGGATGGAGTCGGCCCTGTCATTTTTGGCTGACGCCCTTTATGATCTGGTCAGAGCTTCAGCTAAACAGATGTCTGTGGCGGTTTCTACCCTCTGCCTTCTATGGCTACGGCATTGGGCGGCTGACATGGCCTCTAAGCAAAGGCTGGTGAGGTTACCCTTTCGGGGCCTCCTGTTATTTGGAGAAGATTGTTAAAGACCTAGGGGACTCTAAGCCCCAGCGGTTACCTGAGGATAGGCCAAGGCCTTCTTCCAAGGGTCCTGTGTTTCCCTCCTTCTCTAGACCTCACTTCCGTGAAGCTCGCAGGTATCTCCTTGGGCGCTCTGCTGGGTTTTCTCAACGTGTCCGTTTTCAGCAGAGGAACTCCTTTCGCTCAGATAAACGCTCCGCAGCGGCCGGGTCACAGCCAGGAGTTCAATGGCGTCCTCCACAATGATGGGACGCCGGTCCACTCCTTGATTCCTGTAGTAGGAGGACGTCTTTCCCTCTTTCTTGAGGACCAAGATTACCTCAGATCAGTGGGTTCTGGACCTGAGCAGAGAAGGTTACCGATTGGAATTTGGTGCC
The DNA here is from genome assembly GCF_901765095.1 of Microcaecilia unicolor. NCBI lineage: Eukaryota > Metazoa > Chordata > Amphibia > Gymnophiona > Siphonopidae > Microcaecilia > Microcaecilia unicolor. Next base: position 17,726,997 of record NC_044036.1, on the reverse strand, counting down.
CCGGTGAGAGACATGTTTGTGGAGTCCCGATGCGGCACTGCCGTAAAACGGGCGGCGGTAGAGGAGACCTTGCAAGTCTTGCTGCACCTTGGAGCGGTGATCCCGGTGCTTCCCGCCGAACGCGGCCGCTATTCCATTAATTTTGTCGTGCCTCGAAAAGGCGGGTCTTTCAGACCGATCCTCGACTTGCGAAGAGTCAACGAGGCCCTAAGAGTACGACACTTTCGCATGGAAACCCTGCGCTCCATCATTGCAGCAGTACAGCCAGAAGAGTTTCTCACGTCTCTGGACCTAAAAGAAGCGTATTTGCACATTCCTATTTGGCCCCCACATTAGCGGTTTCTCCGGTTTGCGGTGTTGGGACAACATTTCCAGTTCCGGGCTTTTCCTTTCAGCCTACCCACAGTTCCCCGTACCTTTTCCAAGGTAATGGTGGTCGTAGCTGCCTGTCTCAGGCAAGAGGGTACCAGAGTTCACCCTTATCTTGACGACTGGCTCATCAGAGCGGATTCGGCAGCTGAAAGTCATCGTGCCACAGCCAGAGTGGTTACAGTCCTGCAGGCGCTAGGCTGGGTGGTCAATATACCGAAAAGTCACCTGACCCCCCTCTCAGTCTCTCGAGTATTTGGGGGTCCGGTTCGACACGGCCTCTGGGTTTGTCTTTCTCCCCAACCAAAGGCTGTGCAAGCTTCAGAATCAGGTCCATCTGCTCCTGCGGATGCCTCGCCCGCAAGCTTGGGACTTTGTCCAGCTGCTGGGGTCGATGACGGCCACCTTGGAGGTGATTCCATGGGCGAGAGCGCATATGAGGCCTCTGCAGGTTGCCCTGCTTCAACAATGGTCTTCGATTTCCCAGGAATATCAATGCAGACTAATGTGGCTCCCTGCGGCCCGTCTCAGTATGGAGTGGTGGCTCTCCGACAGGATGCTGCGCCAAGGAATGCCACTTGCGCTTCCTTATTGGTGCCTGGTGATAACGGATGCCAGCCTTTTGGGCTGGGGAGCGCATTGCCAGGGCAGCTATGCTCAGGGTCAGTGGACAACTGTGGAAGCGGGGTGGTCCATCAATCGCTTGGAACTGAGAGCAATATTCCAGGCTCTTATGGCCTTCCAAAAGACTCTGAAGGGGCTTGCTGTCCGGGTTCTGTCAGACAACACGACAGCGGTGGCCTACATAAATCGCCAGGGCAGCACTCAGTGCAGGGCACTGGCCGCGGAGGCCACTCAGATTTGCCACTGGGCCGAGCTCCACCTGCAGCTTCTGTCAGCAGCTCACATAGCAGGTCAGAGCAACGTGCAAGCCGATTTTCTCAGCAGGCATCAAATCGACCCAGCGGAATGGGAACTGGCACAAGACGTTTTTCTTCAGATTTGTGCCAATGGGGGACCCTGGATGGATCTGATGGCGTCAAGTGCAAACGCCAAATTCCCTCGCTTTTTCAGCAGAAGGAGCGATCCTCGCTCGACAGGGTTGGATGCTCTGGCTCAACCCTGGCCCCCGGGCCTCCTGTATGTGTTCCCTCCTTGGCCCTTGATAGGGCGAGTCCTCCTGCGGATTCGTCTACACAGAGGTCTGGTGATTCTCATCGCTCCAGATTGGCCAAGGCATCCGTGGTATGCGGATCTCCGTCGGATGCTGGTGGAGGCTCCACTTCCTTTGCCTCAGGTGCCAAACCTGTTGGTTCAAGGCCCGTTGACTATGGAGGATCCCTGCCGATTTGGTCTTACGGCCTGGCTCTTGAGAGGGCGCAATTGAGAGACAAGGGCTACTCTAACAAGGTCATTTCCACTCTCTTGCAGGCCCGCAAGAGGTCCACCTCTGCAGCTTATGCTCGGATCTGGCGCAGGTTTGAGGAGTGGTGTGTTTCAAAGGCGATCACTCCCACGCGGGCTACTGTCTCGCCGGTGCTGGACTTTTTGCAGGAAGGCCTGGCTTACAATTCCCTGCGGGTTCAGGTGGCAGCATTGGCATGCTTCCGAGGGAAGGTCTCTGGCTTGTCCCTTGCTGCTCATCCGGACATTGCCCGATTTCTCAGAGGGGTGCTTCGGCTCCGTCCTCCCGTGCGGGCGCCTTGCCCGACCTGGAACCTGGGGCTGGTGTTGAAGGCTCTTTAGCGTTCGCCCTTCAAGACGCTTAAGTGAGATTTGGAGAAGGATGTGACTCTTAAGACAGTCTTTTTGGTGGCCATGACATTGTCTAGACGCATGTCTGAGCTTCAGGTGCTGTCCTGTCGGGACCCCTTTTTGCAATTCTCGGAGTCCGGGGTAACGGTGCGTACTGTGCCCTCTTTCCTGCCTAAAGTGGTTTCAGCGTTTCACCTGAACCAGCCCATTTTTCTTCCTTCCTTTTCTAGGGAAGATTTTCCGGACTCCTTTGGGCAATTACATCTTTTGGATGTCCGCCGGGTGCTGTTGCAGTATCTGCAGATGTCAAATGACTTCAGGACTTCTGATCACCGTTTTGTATTGTTGACAGATCCTCGACGCGGGTGCCCGACATCTAAGGCCACTATAGCCCGTTGGCTCAAGGAAGTCACTTTTTCTGCGAATCTGCTTTCAGGCCGATCTCCGCCTGAAGCGTTTAAGGCGCATTCCACGAGAGCGATTCCCTCCTCATGGGCTGAAACAGGTGCACTCTCTCTTCAAGAGATCTGTAGTGCGGCTACATGGGCTTCTGAGCTCTCATTTGTCCGGCATTACAGGCTGGATGTTGCAGCGAAGCAGGACGCGCATTTTGGAGCGCAAGTTCTTGCTCGCAGAGTGGCCTGTTCCCACCCTAAGTAGGGAGTGCTTTTGTACATCCCATCAGTTAATGGATTCATCTGCTGCTGATGACAAGGAAGGGAAAATTAGGTTCTTACCTTGGTAATTTTCTTTCCTTTAGTCACAGCAGATGAATCCATGATCCCTCCCTGGCTGACTTTGTTTTTTGTTCAGATCTTTCATGCAGATATATATCTCATCGGGAGAAGTTGGCAACCAGTTTTCAGAAATTCTACATGATGTTCTATTACAGGAGGTTGAGATCATCCCTCCTTTGTACCATACAAATCCATTAACTGATGGGTTGTATCCGCCTACCAGCAGGTGGAGATAGAGAACACTGAAGAACCGCAGTGACCCTTGGACGGCTAGCCCCAACTGCCTTCAGTATTTGAGATTTCCAAAGCAGTGTGCATCATAAAGGTAGAATAACATAAACTTTCCTCACAGCGAACAAACGCCCCAGAACAGGAGCAATAATGGTTATTGCTCCTGTTCTGGGGCGTTTGTTCGCTGTGAGGAAAGTTTATGTTATTCTACCTTTATGATGCACACTGCTTTGGAAATCTCAAATACTGAAGGCAGTTGGGGCTAGCCGTCCAAGGGTCACTGCGGTTCTTCAGTGTTCTCTATCTCCACCTGCTGGTAGGCGGATACAACCCATCAGTTAATGGATTCATCTGTGACTAAAGGAAAGAAAATTACCAAGGTAAGAACCTAATTTTCCCGTCTCAATGCCCCGGGCCTACAACAACCAGACCCAACACGGCCTTTCATATTAGAGGTTGACGCTTCTGCAGCAGGTGCCGGGGTGGTCCTTTCCCAGATATCCATGGAAGGACAACAACTACCCTGTTTTTTGTACTCCAAAAAATTCATTCCTGTGGAAAAAAAACGATACCGTCGGAGATTGAGAACTACTAGCCTTGAAACGAGCACAGGAAGAATGGAGGCATCTATTGGAGGGGGCTTTACACCCCTTTACTGTAATTATGGATCAGAAAATCTTCTGTATTTACACAAAGCTAAACAACTTAACCCACGGCAGGCATGGTGGCTCTATTCTTTGCTAGATTTGATTTCCACATGACCATTCATTCTGCCAAAAAGTATACCCGAGCTGATGCCCTTTCTAGATCCTTTGAAGCATATGAGAATAAGGACAACTTACAATTTATAGTGGACCCAGCGAAGATCTTGGCGGTTACTACTCTAAGAGTTCCTCCCGGAAGAACTCCAGTTCCTCTCCGGTCTTGCCAAAAAGTGATGACATGGGCTCACTCATCACAACTCGCTGATCACCCCGGAATACGAAAAACATTACACCAAATCACTTGACACTACTGATGGCCAAGGGTGGCAGCGGATGTCTGAGAATTTGTCCTTAGCTGTCCCACGTGCCCAACATAAGACACCTTGAGGCATATTTTCAAAGCACTTTGGGAGGCTAAGTTCCATAGGCTTCTATGGAACTTTGGGAGGCTAAGTGCTTTGAAAATGAGCCTGTGTGTGTCCATCCATGGGGTCTGTTAGAACCACTAGCTATTCCTGAAACACCATGGAGTGAGATTTCTATGGACTTCATCACCAACCTACCTGTCTCCTTTGGTCTTTCCCAGTATGGCAATACTTATGTACTTATGTAGAAAATAAGGTGATACCTTCACTGATTTTTAAAACACTTTTGATTAGTCTTCAGAGACCAGCACTTCCTTCCTCAGGTCAGGAGAGGATACCATAACAGCATTATGCTGTCCTGACCAGACCTGAGGCAGGAGGTTTTGGCCTCTGAAAGCTAATTGAAAAGGGTATTAGACTATTAAATAAAATATTTTCTGAAATGGCAGTGGGATTGAGGTGTATCAGGGGGGTGGAGCCATGTAGAGTGGGTGGAGCCAAGAGAATGGGGCGGGACTGGGGGGCATGCACTAAAATCTCCCTCTCAAAAATTGGGACCCCTTGGCAGCTCTGGATTAAGTCAGGGAGGGCACTTTAGGGTGTTTGATATAAAAGGCTGATTTTAATTTTGAATTTAAAAAGGTAGTAAAGCCTTTGATTTTAAAGAAGAGTCAGAGGTGATTAATAAAATTTTCTGAGGTTTCGCTCTCAGGAGACGAGGTGTTTTGGGGAATAGGCTCAGAGCTTAAAGGTTCAGACCTACAGGCCATATATATAAAAAAAAAAAATAAATTCTATCGGCTGTGTAACTAGGAAGCAGAGTGGCCCAGAGGGGGGTTCTGCTTGCCAAGAGCCATTTACGCTGGGACAGATCAGAATTGCTGTTAGGGAAAACTGGGCTCAGATTAATGCTGCACTGAGGCTAATACAGAGGGAAACCCTTGCTTGCCCTTTTTGTTCAGGAACTAATTAAGGATAATTTCCTGACAGAATATTTACAATGCATATCAATGGGAGTCAAATTGCTTCTTAATTTGTGTGAAGCTTGTTAGGTTCAGGTACTAGCACCGCACACAGCTCCAGTACCGCAGTTCCAGTACCAGTGCCAAAGCGAAGAGGTTCCTGATCAAGTGTGAGGAGGAAAGCCAATGCAAGACAGTGTCTGGAGGAGGCTAACAGGCTCATTTTCGAAAGAGAAGGACGACCATCTTTCGACACAAATCGGAAGATGGACGTGCTTCTCACAAGGTCATCCAAATCGGTATAATCGAAAGCAGAGTTTGGACGTCCCCAACTGCTTTCCGTCGCAGGGACGGCCAAAGTTCCCAGGGGCCTGTTGGAGGCGTAGCGAAAGCAGGACTTGGGCGTGCCTAACACTTGGACATCCTCGACCCATAATGGAAAAAAAAGGGCGTCCCTGACAAGCACTTGGACGACCAAGCCACAAAAAGGTGCCTGAACTGACCAGATGACCACTGGAGGGAATCGGGGATGACCTCCCCTTACTCCCTCAGTGGTCACTAACCCCCTCCCACCCTCAAAAAACATCTTTCAAAATATTTTTTGCCAGCCTCTATGCCTGCCTCATATGTCATACTCAGGTCCATGACAGCAGTATGCAGGTCCCTGGAGCAGTTTTAGTGGGTGCAGTGCACTTCAGGCAGGCGGACCCAGGCCCATCCCTCCCCCTACCTGTTAAACTTGGTGGTGGTAAATGTGAGCCAGCTTCAAAACCCACCAGAAACCCACTGTACCCACATCTAGGTGCCCCCCTTCACCCCTTAGGGGTATGGTAGTGGTGTTCAGTTGTGGGGAGTGGGTTTGAGGGTGGGGGTTTGGGGGTTCAGCACACAAGGTAAGGGAGTACACCTGGGAGCAATTTCTGAAGTCCACTGCAGTGCCCCCTAGGGTGCCCGGTTGGTGTCCTGGCATGTCAGGGGGACCAGTGCACTACGAATGTTGGCTCCTCCCACAACCAAAGGGCTTGCATTTGGTCGTTTCTGAGATGGGCGTCCTTAGTTTCCATTATCGCTGAAAATCAGAAACGACCAAGTCTAGGGACGACCTAAATGTCAAGATTTGGGCATCCCCCACCGTATTGTTCCAATAATACGGATTTCCCCGCCGCTTCGCCGGGACGTCCTGCGAGGACGTCCTCGGGAAAACTTGGACACCCCTTTCGATTATGCCCCTCTAAGTGTTACATGTATTATTTTTTGTGTGTGCAAACATATTTTTGTTAATTTTTGGGACATTAAGATTATTTTAAAGCGCTTTAGTGTTTGTGCTACAGACATTTTAAGAATGCACTAAAGGTATACTACTTACCTGAAGAAGTCCCTGAAGTGTTCTGAACCTGTGAAGAAGAACAGTGACACAAATTTCAGCACAAAGAAACATATTCTGTGATAAAAGCTAAAATAAAAGTGAAGCTTGAACATAGCTGGATATCCGATAGAGATTCCACAATTAACCTCTTTAACCAAATACTACTTAATTTATGCACTCTGGTATTAACAGTTACTCATGGAGTCAGGTATTCAGAGTCAATGACTCAGTCCTTCACACACTGCTCAGACCCCGTCAGTCTTGCTTGCCAAGGTGGTAGCTGTACGCTCTTCCCTGCTGCATAGTTAAGTCAGTGTGTGGGCTCTTGCGCTGTACGATTCCATAATGTGTTCGTTCCAGATGAACCTTACTCTACCCAACATCACATTGTATTTGTTCATACCGGAGTTGGCGAATGCCTCTCCGGTACTGTGTAAGCCACATTGAGCCTGCAAATAGGTGGGAAAATGTGGGATACAAATGTAACAAATAAATAAATAAATAGCCCCCAGATAACCTGAGAACCTATACCAAAATACGCCTCACAAAATCAGATTGATGAACCAAGGCTTAATTAAGTAATTTATTGTTCATAAATCATCCTTGCAAGAATGGATGTGTCTGTGTCTCTAAACCAAGAGCCAGCACACACACCTTCTATAAGATTCCACAGATTTTATAGTTACATTTAAGTGTCTGCCCCTAAGTTTTTCTCATTGGCCGATGGTCACCTGCCTGTCTGCTAGTGTTCTGCTTAACAGCTAGAAGCTGAGACTTCTCACCGGGAGGAGGGCCAGAGCCCGAGATGAGGGGGCACATTTTAGCCCCCCCCCCCCCGGCGCTGCCGACCCCACTCCCCCGCCACCTCCAACTTTGACAACCCCTGCCGATGACCCTCTCGACCCCCCTCCCGCTGCCAACCCTCCCCCGCCATTGTCGTGGGCTACCTTTGCTGGTGGGGTCCCCAATCCCTGCCAGCCGAGAAGGTCCTCTTCTTCCTCCGAAGGCATTGTTCTGTTTCTGACGTCCTGCACGTTCAATGTCAGACTCACAGCGGCCGGCAGCAGCGGTAATGAAATGCGTGCAGGCTCAGCCCTTCTCCCTCTCTGTCTCTCAGCTCTGGTCCCGCCCTCATTTCCTGTTTCTGCAAGGGTGGGACTAGAGAGGGAGAAGGGCCGAGGCTGCACGCATTTCATCACCGCTGCTGCCAACCGCCGTAACCCGTCCCCGACGAGGTAAGACAAGTCAAGAGATAACTTTTAAAATTCGGATGGAGGGAGGGAGGGACGGAGGGGGGGCTTGGAACTCGAAGGAAGGGAGGGAGGGACGACGACCCTGGTAGGGAGGGCGAGGGGACCCTGTGGAACTGGGAGGGCGAGGGGACCCTGTGGAACTGGGAGGGAGTGGGAGGGAGGGGAAGGAAAGGAGAGAGGGGAGGGAGGGGGGCCTGGAACTCGAAGGGAGGGAGGGGGCCTGGAACTCTGAGGGAGGTGGAGGGGGATGAGGGAGGGGAAGGGGGGACTGCACCACCTGTAAAAAAAAAAAATTTCAACACCCCCAATCATTTTGAAAAGTTGCCTCCTATGCCTGCTGTGGCTTCCTGGAGGCTCTGGAGATCGGTCATCCTCCCAAGAGCTATCCTCCTTCGCTGGGCTCCTAGTGCTGGCCACACCTAGAGAGCCTTCTCCCTTGTTGAGCCTCTAGTGCCGGTCGCACCCAGGAAGCTTTCACCCTCGCTGGTCCTCTCTTCAAGAGAAGCCTCTAAGGGTTTCTCCCTGCTGGGATTTAGAGTTACCAGCCCTTGATAGGGGTCTACAACCACCAGGTCCAGTATTTCCCACTAGAGGACTACCTCTGCTTTTCTCAGCCCTAGACACTGATAGTGCTCTTGCAGGCCATTTTCTTCTGCCCTGAGCAGCGCTGCTCCCAAAAGCTTCCGTTCTTCTTGTCTTCAAGAGAACCTCTAAGGGTGCTTTTCTTGATTGGGTTCAGAGTTTCCCTTTCTTAACAAACCACCAGTAGCAAAATTTCCCTACTAGAGGGCTATTTCTCATTCCAGCCAGAACCATCAGAGATAGTTCAGCATGAAACAAATACCCTCCAAAGAATAATCCATTCTCTAAGTGAATTCCCAATGTGCCACCAATCTGCCTTTCCTCTAAAGTCTTGGGGGGGGGGGGGGGCAGGTTTTCAATTCCTTCACTCTGATTCAGCTCTCTCCACACAGGGTGTAGGCATAGTTTGACCCACAAGCTTTACTAACTTTAGAGAATTAATAGCGTGTGGAAATGCTCCCATCCACTTGTCCGTTTCTCGCCATTTCCATGGCCCCTCCTGAAAAACGTAACAAAGTTCTAACAGCTCTACTAAGGCAAGCAAACTCACAGTAATAAACTCTGGAAGAATAAACCTGTTTGTGTTTTAAAAGCACTTTACCAGGACTACTTCTCTCTCCTTATTTATTAATAAAATCCACTGATGGGGGGGGGGGGGGGGCGTTCATTAGGATTTTTAGTGCTGCAGTCACTTCCTGGTATGTGAGCAATGCATTGTGTGTAATGTAGTCTCACACATACTGCAGCCACCCCTGCTTATCTGTATAAGCTTTACTACTAGTGGTCTTTTCTCCTGCAAAGACCTCCTCTTTCTGTCAGCTGAGCTTGATTACTACTACTACTACTACTACTTAACATTTCTAGAGCGCTACTAGGGTTACGCAGCGCTGTACAGTTTAACAAAGAAGGACAGTCCCTGCTCAAAGGAGCTTACAATCTAAAGGACGAAATGTCAAGTTGGGGTAGTCTAGATTTCCTCAATGGAGGTATAGTGGTTAGGTGCCGAAGGCGACATTGAAGAGGTGGGCTTTGAGCAAGGATTTGAAGATGGGCAGGCAGGGGGCTTGACGTATGGGCTCAGGGAGTTTATTCCAGGCATAGGGTGAGGCGAGGCAGAAAGGGCGGAGCCTGGAGTTGGCGGTGGTGGAGAAGGGTACTGAGAGGAGGGATTTGACCTGTGAGCGGAGGTTTCGGGTAGGAACGTAAGAGGAGATGAGGGTAGAGAGGTAAGGAGGGGCTGCAGATCGAGTGCAATTGTAGGTTAGTAGGAGAAGCTTGAACTGTATGCGGTACCTGATCGGAAGCCAGTGAAGTGACTTGAGGAGAGGGGTGATATGGGCATATCGGTCCTGACGGAAGATAAGACGTGCAGCAATTTCTTTTGTTTACCTGCTGTTATTTCCTGATTATCGCTACTGTCTTTGATCTGATGGGTCAGCAAGAGTATGACCTCTCTCTCCAATCAAGGATTGCCCTCTGACCTCCTCTGTAACCTGGTCTCAGACTCTCCCTTTACCTGGCCCTCGTGATTGTTCCTCTTGGTCCCTTTGTCCTTGCAAGCTCAGAAAGTTCAATCTTGCCTCAGAAGCATATGCTTCTCTGCTCCCCTGGAATTACTTGGTGTTTTTTTTTTCTTTTTACCAATATTGGACAACTCAACATCTCACCCCTGAACTGTGCTTTTTTTTGTAGGAAAAATGGTACAGGGGCGGGGCCACTATATATGGCCCAGCCCCTAAAGTAGACACACCCTATTTACCAGCCATGGACCATATAAAAAGGCGTAATTGAAAATATTATAGCCCCTAGAATACCAACACATCTTGTACTAGGAAAACATAACAAACAGGATTTTCTATACAGAAACTACATATCTGCAGAATACTGCACCTCGGTCATATAAACACAGAACACGGATAGAGCCTTACCAACTATAAAATTAGTGACCACAAATTATTTTATGCTGCTGTATCCCACCACAAAGGGCAGGCATGGAACTGAAATGACTACATATAAAAACAGATTAATTTTAAATACAAGTACCTTCAGCCAAATTTCACAAGATTCTCACCTCTCCTGCTTTTCTATACCCTCCCACCCCCTCATATAAAGTCAGGCACCTCCCCTGCTCTTCCGTACCCTGGGGCTACCCACTTGAGGGAGGCGTTTCCTCCGTACGTCCATGTCGTGTTCAAGGTGGGTTCTGTCCAGATAGGCTCCGGGGCGGGCAGGTTGTCTGTTTGCCACCAGGTCGTCCGGCTTCCATTATACTGAAGAACCCCCATGCAAGCGGAATCTCCCACTGGTACAGAGTAACGTTTCGATGGCGCTCGACTAGCGCAGAGGGTACCTATGATATTTGTTCTCAGGGCCCATTCGTACGGCTTCGGCCGCTGGGGAAAGGTAATGTTGGTGGTGTTGAGTGCATCCCATGTTTGCTGTCGGATCTCTCTCGCTTCCCAGGGCCATTGTTCACCCATGTCGGTGCCTCCACAGACGAAACAGTTGGCAATTCCCAGGGAGAGGGCAATGTTCTCAGCCAAGTTGAGGAACATATTCCGGGCTTCTGGGGAAATGGGGAATTTAGTCTCGGTCTGTTCAGCACGAGCGATTTCATCGAATACGTCTTGGTAGCCGACGACAGTAGTCTGGTAGTGCGTAGGAGGCTTCGTTTCGAGACTCTGATATATGGTAATATATGTCAACGGATCCATTCCTCCGCCGTCAATGCCGAGGCCCCACGTCTCTCTCCATGGCATGTCGTGTCCTCGAATGGGCCAGTCTAGGGACACATAGTTACCAGAACCTCGACGAAACTCGCCCAGGCCGGTGCATCCGGCATATCCTCCTCCCGTATAAGCACATACTCGGTCCCAGCCCGAGGCTCGAGTGTCGCCGGCGCATGGGAGCCAAACCCACGGGGAGCAGCATCTCATGTCTGGACTGAAGGGGCAGACATACTTGTGGTCGTTAACATATGCCTTACGCCAACTCTGGCTGCCACACTTGCGAGACCAAGGGTGTTTGTCCATGGCGGCACAGACGTCGAAGGTTAGGGTTGCTACAGTTTGGATGCCACCGACAAGGATGCGAGTGGAATTTATGTAATACAGAATGCCATCTCCCTCGACTCCCGGAGGCCCGGCCACATACGCAGGGAGTCCTACGCTGAGGGTGACATTGTAGTATCTCGGCTTGGTAGGGCTATGGCAGATAGTGAGATTTCCTTGGAGGCATCTGTGGAACTGTAGGAAGCCATTCGGAGTGATGAGGGCACAAGTCGGGAGAAGCCGGCAATCGCCTTCCGGGGGCTGCGTCTGATGAATGAGGGTGGTGACTAGGTGATATCCTCCCTCTATACGATGGCGCACGAGGCGCAAACATTCAGTGCAATTCAGGCTCAGGGTGGCAGGATAGCTCGGGACTGCACACAGGAGAAGGAAGATGGTCAGCATTATATATGTGGTGGGAGGTATCCGAGCTTTTGTAGCAAGAAGATAATGAGGCCCACGATGAAGGCTGCGATAAACAGAGAGCCAAAAACGCAGTGGGTCCAGAAGCTGAGTTCCTGTTGCTGGGCAGGCATGAATCTGGTGGTTCACGTCTTTCTTAGAGTCAGCCGTAATGGAGCGTCAGGATGTTGGTGCGCAGTCCAACGCTTCAGGGTGCTGCTAGTGGGAGCAGCAGGTTTCAGTCGGGTCCAATGTATCCACACTGGGCTTCCTGCAATTTTAACAGCGGTTGAGGTCGTTAGGAGAACAAGGGAGGGCCCCTTCCATTTGGGCTTTAGGCAGTCAGATTCATCCCACTCTTTTACCCAGACCTCATCTCCTACCCTGAACCGATGTGTGGGACTGGTGAGAACCAAGGGAGCTACTCTTTCAGTGTATTGCTGGATATCTTGCACTACCTCCTGCAATGCTTTCATCTGTTTCACTAAGGAACTCTCGCCCTGTATCTGCAAGGAGTCGGGAAAAGAGGGTAGTGGTGGTGGCCTAGCATACATCATCTCGTAAGGAGTAAGGCCGGTAGCCTTGGGGGTACACCTAAGATGCAGCAAGGCCAGTGGGAGCAGGTCGGGCCATTTGGCTTTTGCTTCTTGGCATAGCTTGGCTAGCTGGTTCTTCAGGGATCGGTTAGCCCTCTCCACTACTCCACTGCTTTGGGGTCTCCAGGCACAATGCAACTTCCAATCGAGGCCCAGTCTGGTACTGAGCTGTTGTGTTACTTCGCTGGCGAAGGCGGGACCGTTGTCAGAGTTTATTTGCTTGGGGAGACCGTATCTGGGTAGGATTTGATGAAGCAGTAGGGAGGTGACTTCTTTAGCCATTTCCGTTCTAGTGGGCTGGGCTTCAATCCATCCGGTGTAGGTACACACGGCGACGAGGATAGCTTTGTAGCCTCGTGCCGGGGGCATGTGTGTGAAGTCAATCTGGCATACGTGGAAAGGGCTGGTGCCTCGGAGAACATGTCCTGGCATAGGGCCGGGCCCCGTTCGAGGGTTGTTCCGGGCACAAGTTGCGCATCGGCTGGAAGCATTTTTGGTCCACAGGGATAGTTTGTTGATGTAGTAGGTCTTCTCAAGTAAGCGCCCCAGGGCGTCCCTGCCCAGGTGGGTGCGGTCGTGAGCCTCCTTGGCCACCGTCCAGGCCAAGGCTTCGGGTATCCATATGCGCCCATCCTGTAGTATCCACCAGCCATTGCGTGACTCCAGACCCTCTTGTTGGGCCCACTCCGTTTCTTGGGGGGTGTAGATAGGGGTCTCTGTAGGGAGCTGGACGACGAGTACGGGGTCAGAAGGGTGAGAGGAGTGGGGGAGCTGACTTGCCCTTTTTGCAGCGTCGTCTGCCCGCTGATTTCCCCGGGCGATAGGGTCCGTTCTCCCGGTGTGGGCCCTACAGTGCATCACAGCCACCTTCTTCGGTTTCCATACTGACTCGAGTAACTGGCAGATCTCAGCGGCATTTGCAAGTCCTTTCCCCTCAGCTGTCAGAAATCCCCTCTCCTTGTACAAGGCTCCATGCACCTGGAGGGTGAGAAAAGCGTATTTGGAATCTGTGTAGATGTTAACAACTTTTCCTTCAGCCCACCGGAGGGCTCTGGTGAGAGCTATCAGTTCCGCCTTCTGGGCTGACGTTCCGGGCGGCAGAGCCATAGCCTCGATCACGTGGTCCTCAGACACAACAGCATAGCCAGCTCTTCGAATTCCCTCTATCACCTGGCTGCTTCCATCGGTAAAAAGGGTGATGCCCCCTTGCCAGGGTTGGTCCTTCAGGTCAGGTCTGCTCGAGTGCACAGTGGCCATTACCTCCTCACAGTCGTGGAGTGGTGATTCAGGGGCCGGAAGGAGGGTGGCGGGATTAAGGTTGGTTGTGTCCAGGATCCGCACCTCCGGATTTTCGCACAGGAGGGCTTGGTATTTGACCAATCGGGAGTTGGTCATCCATCTAGGTCCATGGCTCTCGAGTAGGCCGCGGATGGTGTGGGGTGTGGTCACAAAGAGTGTCTGGCCGAAGGTGAGCTTATTGGCCTCGTGTATCAGCAGACAGGCCGCCGCAATGCTTCGGAGGCAGCCCGGCCATCCTCGTGCCACATTGTCCATGCCCTTGGAGAGGTATGCTACAGGGCGTTGCCAGGTGCCGACCAGTTGGGTGAGGACTCCAAGTGCCAATCCCTTCTTTTCGTCGATGAACAAGTGGAACGGCTTAGTCACATCTGGCAGTCCGAGCGCTGGTGGGGCCGCAAGGGCATCCTTGAGGTCCTGGAGGGCTTTCAGTTCGTGTTTCTCCCACTGGAGATTTTGGCCCTCGAGTTCAGGTCCTTTTAGCTTGGCGTACAGATCATGGGTCAGAACAGCGAAATTGATGATCCATATCCGGCAATATCCAGCGGCTCCGAGGAGTGCTCGCAACTCCTTTTTATTAACAGGAGTGGGTTGATTGCGGATAGCCTGAGTTCGGGGAATACCGAGCCTCCGGGTTCCTTCTCGGAGGCGAAACCCTAGATACTCGACTTCGATCTCGCATATCTGGGCCTTCTTGCGACTGGCCCGGTACCCCTGGGCTTCCAGGGTTTTCAAGAGGTAAAGGGTAGCTTCTGCACAGTCCGTGTACGTTTCACGGGCCACCAACAGGTCATCCACGTATTGGACGACCGGCCCGTACTCGTCTTGGTACGTTTTCAGGTCCTGGGCAAGCTGGTCACCAAAGAGGGTGGGGGAGTTCTTGAACCCCTGAGGAAGCCGGGTCCATGTATATTGCTGCTTGGTTCCCGTCTGTAAGTCTTCCCACGTGAAGGCAAACAACTTCTGGCTGTCGGCAGCAAGGGGGATGGAGAAGAAGGCGTCCTTCAGATCAATGACACTATACCACTTGGTCTGGGATGGCACTTGGGCTAAGATGGAGTAGGGGTTTGGTACGAGGGCGACTATGTCGGCTACCTGGTTGTTGACTTTCCTCAAGTCCTGGACGGGTCTGTATTCGGATGTTCCTGGCTTCTTAACGGGCAACAATGGGGTATTCCATGCGGATCTGATTGGTTTAAGAACCCCCTGTTGAAGGAGTTTCTGTAGATGAGTGTGCATACTATGCCGGGCTGCATAGGGGACGTGGTATTGTCCTTGGTTGACAACTTGAGCATTCGGTTTGAGCTCAATCCAGATGGGGATAGCGTTAACGGCCAGTCCTCCGGGGTTCACTTCTGCCCATACATCAGGCACTTCATCCATTATGGCTCGCCTCTGCTGGGCAAAAGGGGTATTCTGGTCGTAACGGCAGTCGCCAGGTCCTACAGTTGAGGGAGCGTGTAGTCTCCATTCTTCTCTTACTGGACAGATAAGTGTTACTGGCCGATCTTCAAAGCGAGCTTCCACTTCACCCGTGGTCTTGAACTTCAAGGTGGCCTGGAGCTTACAGAGCAGGTCCCGACCAATCAAGGGGACTGGGCATCCAGGGATATGTATGAACTGATGAGACACCATCGTCCCTCCGATCTGGACTTGGCGCTCCTTGAGGAGGGGGGCCGCAAGGGATTTCCCGGAGGCTCCCACAATTGGTATAGTTTCTTTCGTGGCTGGGGCTATGGCGGTGGTGATAACAGATCGCTGGGCCCCCGTGTCTAGTAAGGCCTTCATAGACTCTGTCCCCACCCGAATTTCCACCAGAGGGTCAGTGGGGACTCTGCCCTCCCGGTTTCTTCATGCTGTGCTGTCTCGGGTAGCGTCCACAGCCATCTGCCATTCCCTCCGGTCATCCCGTCCTCTATCTCTTTGGCCCCTTCCCCGGCCTCGTCTGGGGGCCCCTGTACGGTCGCCCGTCTCCTCCTCTCTCTGCCGGTCCCATGGTTCCTCTTCTCTCGGGCTGTCCCGTATCTCCTCTGGACAATCAGCCCACCAGTGTCCTTCTTGTCGACAATTTGCACACTGGTTACGTCCTATGGGGGACCGCGTTCCTCTTGTTCTTCTGCCCCTCCCCTTTGGTCTAGACCTCATCCGTTCTTCCAGCACCGTGGCCAACACATCTGCCTTCTCCCGCATCCGCCTGGTCGATTCCTTTCGGGCCTCCGTCTTCTCTTCCTGGTCGCGATATCCGAATACGCGATCAGCTATAGCTTTCAGTTGGCTGAGGCTCATCCCTTCGAACCCCTCCGTTCTCTGTAGCTTTCTTCGTATATCCGGTGCTGACTGGCTAACAAAACTCATAACCACGGTTGGGAGGTTCTTAGGGTCTTCGGGATTTATCGGGCTGTGCCTTCTGAATGCCTCCATAAGTCGTTCAAGGAAGTCCCCTGGACTCTCGTCCTTTTGTTGGACTACACTGTGGATTTTCCCCATGTTGGTAACCTTCTGCTTCCCTTTCTTTAAGGCGGCCAGGTACGCCTGCTGGTATCGGCGGATAAGGGTTTGGCCTTCAGCGGTTCGGTAGTCCCACGCAGGGGCAGCGATGGGCGCCTCCGTCTCTATTAGGTTCTGTAAGTTGGCATGGGTAGGGTTCGCATCCCGGACGGCTTGCTCCATATTTTGTTGTAAAAGGCGGCGTTCTTCAGTGGTCAGGATGTGGGCGCTCAACTGCCTAAGGTCTCCCCAAGTCGGATTATAACTATATATAATGCCTTCCACCAGCTCTACCAACTGCTCGGGTTTCTGGTCGTAGGACGGCCCATGCAATTTCCAGTTATACAAGTCGGCACTTGAGAAGGGAACGTGGCTATAAACTGTTGATTCAATGGGCTGGCCCCCCCCTTCCACCGGGTTAGGGGTATAGGTGGTAGATTGTCGAACTGGAAATAAGTGGGTGGCTCCCCCTTTCCTGCTCGAAGGGAGGGCATTGCGCGGACTCGATTGAGGGAATCGAGTAATGTTCTTCACAACCCGTTTACTCTTCCGTATGGTTGCGGGGCCAGGTGACTCAGGTGAGTCTGGACGGGACATCTCTCCGGCATCCGACTGATCCGGAAGCCTCAGCGTTATCCGGGCCCTCCTCCAGGCTCGCGATGTCGGGGTATATCGGGGCATATGGCGGTGGCGCGATGTCGTCTTCGTATGCTTCCGCCGTAGCAAGTATTGGGGCTTTTGGAAGCTTCTTTTCGGGCAAACCCTGAACTTTCCCTGGGGTTTTCTTTGGGGGTTTCATTCTAGAAAGTGTGTTGGTCGTACTGGGCGTAGCTCCTGCCTTACCAATGGTAGCAGGGGGCGTGGTCTCAGTGGCTTCAGCGCTAGGGGCGGTAGGCCGTATGGGGGCGGTCCCTGCGGCCTTCGGGACGGCAGCGATTGCCGAGCTTTGGAGAGCGAAGGCATGGGTCGGCAGGGTTTTAAGTTTAGTTTTCCGGCCTTTTCTCTGCTTTACCAACATGAGGGCGGCCTTTTCTACCTTTCGTTGGTCCCAAGCCGGCGGATCCCGGACTACATCCAACCACGCTTCTATGTATGGAATGTCCTCGGGACAGCCTGGGTTTCCCTCGACTATAACAATATTCATGACCGCCGCCACTTTTTCATACTCGAATGACCCTTCCGGGGGCCATCCAGCAATACCTAGCCCTGGCCACATAAATTGACATCTCTGTATCATCCCGGCCCTGCTACATTTATCTAGGTCGAACACTTCGCTAAAGTGTTCCGTCATTAAATCTAACGGTGAAGACCCACCCCCGCCCATCCTAACCTGAGTGCCAAAGGACAGGTGACGGACAAAAGGGGAAAGGGGCGGTGGAGGAGTAAGGGGTCTCGTTCCACCAGACACAGAAGGGTCAACACTCGGCCTGACCAGGACGCGGTCGCCCGGCCTGGAACTGCAAGCCCATTCACACACTTTCATACGCCACAAGAAACCCTCCCGTTCGCCGCTCGGTTTCGTCGTCGGAGCCTAGTGAGTTTCGGGACCTAGTCGTATACCAATAGTCCGTATTAGTCACTGGCTAAAAGAGGGTGATCACGCCTCTTCTTCGGTCCTTACTGGGCCGGTCACTACGTAGAGTATACTCGCCTGTCCGCCGGGGTCGCAGGCCGCGCCGTCGTACGCTTCTCTCTGAAATGGAAAAAGGTGCCTTGTCGGAACCACACAGCCCCCTCTACAGTCAGGCGGAGTTGATCGGCCCTCCTCCGGGAGATGGACGCTGAAATCAGCGGTGGCCACTCACCACCTTCTCGGGTGGGGGTCGATGACCCGATCCGACCGCAGTGGGGGAGGGGAAGAATATAATCCGATTCCCCTTTCTACTTCTGTCCCATCTGGGTCGCCAATGAAACAGGTGGGGAATCAGGAGACGAAAGGCAAATTTTGGTTCCAAACAAGGCAACTTTATTGCTAGCAAGTGAACAGCACCGAGTAGTCTCGGGACACTGTGTGTCATAAATCATCTGACACTTACATTTATACTCCCCTACTGGGCCTGCGCATTTGGCCCCTTACACGCCACAACCGACATGCGCAGTAAACATTTGTAGTTCTTACAGTACAAAATTGTAGTCCCAGTACGTACACACGTCATAACACTGAAATGATACACGAAACTTAGCAGCTTATTCTTCACACACACAATGCTCCTTTCTAGCACAGGAGATAAGGTTCGTTCGGCTCAGGAATGCAGGGCGGGGTGTCAGCACCCACCAAGGTCGTCTATTCAGATGGCGCTGCTACATGCAAGCTGGTCTTGTATAGGCCTTGCAAACTACTGTTACAAGCTATATGTCTAATAGCCCTGCATTCTATCTTTACATTAGTAAACAGCAAACTTCTTTCGTTAGCAAACAGTAAAACTGGATAAGGCACAAATGTCCAGTGCAGTGATAAGGTGTGGCTAAACAGCCAAAAGCAGAGGTAGAGTGCATAAGTATAAGTCCATCAGTAGGCACAAAACATGAGGTTGTTCTGGTGGTCAGTAGTATTCATAGTATTCGAATAGTATCCGGCGTTCCACCCCTTCACCCCCAGCCATTCATGTAAAGCCTGGCATCTCTCCAGCTCCTCTACTCTCCCACCCCAGCATCAAATCTGCTTTTCTCTACCCTCTCCACCACCACCCCTGGCTATCTGAACCCCCAAAGGCCAGCTCCAGCATAAAAGTATAATTTATTTGTTTATTTATTTATTTATTGCATTTGTATCCCACATTTTCCCACCTATTTGCAGGCTCAATGTGGCTTACAAAGTCCCGTTATGGCAATCGCCATTCCAGGGTGAAAGATACAGTTGGTGTTGCATAGAGAACAGGATGACACATTGGAAATAAGCAAACAGATATCAGAAGAAAATAGTCAGAACATCGATGGGGTGTTGATGTGTTATAATTAAACTATTATTCCATGTGGTATGCCTTGTTGGAGAGAAAGGTCTTCAGAGATTTACGAAAGTTAGTTATTTCGTAAATTGTTTTTAAGTTACGTGGCAGAGCATTCCATAGCTGCGTGCTCATGTAGGAAAAGCTGGTTGCGTGTATTAGTTTGTATTTTAAACCTTTGCAGCTGGGGAAGTGTAGATTAAGAAATGTGCGGGCGGATCTTTTAGCATTTCTGGGTGGCAGGTCGATAAGGTCTAGCATGTAGGTCGGGGCGTCTCCGTGAATGATTTTATGAACTAGAGTGCAGATTTTGAACATGATTCGTTCTTTAAGTGGAAGCCAGTGTAGCTTTTCTCTTAGGGGTTTTGCACTTTCATATTTTGTTTTTCCAACTATGAGTCTGGCTGTGGTGTTCTGGGCTGTTTGAAGTTTCTTAATGATTTGCTCTTTGCAGCCAGCGTACCGTGCATTGCAGTAGTCTAGGTGACTCAACACCATTGACTGCACCAGGTTGCGAAAAATGATCCTTGGGAAGAAAGGCTTTATTCTTTTGAGTTTCCACATTGAGTGGAACATTTTTTTAGTTGTATTCTTCACATGATTTTCAAGTGTGAGATTTCGATCAATGGTAACTCCAAGAATTTTCAGAGTGTTTGAAACGGGTAGGGAGAGGTTTGGTGTGGTTATAGTGGTGAACTTACTTGTGTTATGTTGTGAAGTAAGTATGAGACGTGGAGGGGCATAATCGAACAGAAACGCCTATCTCCATGGGCGTTTATCTCCGAGAACGGGTCCGTGAAGGGGCGGACCCAAGCGTATTTTCGAAACAATTAGACGTCCATGTTTTATTCGCCAAGTTGTGAGCTGGGCGTTTTTGCTTTTCAGCGATAATGGACAATGAAATCGCCCAGCTCAAAAACGAATAAATCCAAGGCATTTGTTCGTGGGAGGGGCCAGGAGTCGTAGTGCACTGGTCCCCCTAACATGCCAGGACACCAACCAGGCACCCTAGGGGGCACTTTTACAAAAACAGAACAAAAGGTAAAAGAGCTCCCAGGTGCATAGCACCCTTCCCTTTTGTGTAGAGCCCCCCAAATCCCCCTCAAAACCCACTGCCCACAAGTCTACACCATTACTATAGCCCTAAGGAGTGAAGGGGGGCACCTACATGTGGGTACAGTGGGTTCGGGGGGGGTTGGACGACTAAGCATTAAGCAGCACAATTGTAACAGGTAGGGGGGGGATGGGCCTGGGTCCACCTGCCTGAAGTCCACTGCACCCCCTAACAACTGCTCCAGGGACCTGCATACTGCTGCCAGGGAGGTGGGTATGACATTTGAGGGTCAAAATAAAAAGTTGTGAAACATCATTTTTTGTGGTGGGAGGGGGTTTATGACCACTGGGGGAGTCAGGGGAGGTCATCCCCGATTCCCTCCAGTGGTCATCTGGTCATTTAGGGCACTTTTTGGGGCCTTATTCGTGAAAAAACAGGGTCCAGGAAAAGTGCCCTAAATTCTAGCTAAAAACGCATACTTTTGTCCCATTATCTGTGAAATGCGCCCATCTCTGTTCGGCAGATAACCACGCCCCAGTTCCGCCTTCGCCACACCTCTGACACGCCCCCATCAACTTTGTCCGCATCCGCGATGGAGTGCAGTTGAAAACGTCCAAAATCGGCTTTCGATTATACCGCTTTAATCGTTTTTGTGAGATAAACGCCCATCTCCCGATTTAGGTCGGAACTTGGGCGTTTTTCTCGTTCGATTATAAGCTGGATAGTGTTTTTTCTGCATTAAGTTTTAGTTGAAATGCATCCGCCCAAGAATGCATGATTTGGAAGCTTTGGTTTATATCATTGGTGATTTCAGTTAGATCATGTTTGAATGGGATGTATATCGTGACGTCATCTGCATATATGTATGGATTGAGGTTTTGATTGGATAGTAGCTTGGCTAAAGGTGTCATCATTAGGTTGAAAAGGGTTGGCGAGAGGGGAGATCCTTGGGGAACTTCACATTCAGGTATCCATGGGGCTGATGTAATCGAGTTAGCTACCACTTAGTATGATCTTGTGGTCAGAAATCCTCTAAACCAGCTAAGAACGTTACCTCCAATTCCAAAGTATTCTAGGATGTTTAGTAATATTCCATGGTTAACCATGTCCAAGGCACTGGACATGCCAAATTGTAAGAGAAGTATGTTGTTGCCAGTTGCGATTGCGTGTTTAAATTTAGTCAGTAAAGTGATTAGTACTGTTTCGGTGCTATGGTTACACCGGAATCCTGATTGAGAATCGTGAAGAACTGAGAATTTATTTAGGTAGTTAGTGAGCTGCTTCGTCACCATGCCTTCCATTAGTTTGGTTATCAGCGGGATAGATGCTACTGGGTGATGGTTAAGTCACTTGTACTTTTCTTTGCGTGTTTAGGTAGAGGGGTAAGTAGAATATTTCCTTTATCCTTTGGGAAGAGACCATTTTGTAGCATATAGTTCAGGTGCATCGTGAGGTCTGTTTTGAGTTGCTGGGGGGCGAATTTTATAAGGTTATTGGGGCATGTGTCTAGTTTACAGTGAGACTTGGCATATCTTTCGAGCGTTTGAGAGATATTATCATTCAAGAGTGTGTCGAAGTTAGTCCATGTTCGGTCAGTTGGATGTTCTCCAGGGATTGGGTCTAGACACTCAAGGAGTTTTACATAGTCGATTGTGTTGACAGGGATCATAAGTCGTAGCTTTACGATTTTCTCTTTGAAGTATTTCGCAAGGCTGTCTGCTGATGGGGTGTCTATGCTGTTAGAAGTAACCGTTGTAGCATTTAGTAATTTATTCACAAGTTGGAAAAGTTTATGTGTGTCCTTGTAGTCTGGCCCAATTTTAGTTTTATAGTATGATCTTTTAGTTTGTCTAATGGTGTATTTGTATTTCCTTTGTAATTGCTTCCAAGCGTTGAGTGCGGAGTTGTCTTTTTTTTCATCCATGCTCTTTCTAACCTTCTAACTTGTGTTTTTAATTCTTTTAGTTCTTCATTAAACCATGGTATTGAGTTTTTTCTATGTGAGGTTCTGGATTGAAGTGGTGCTATGTTGTCCAATATTCTTCTGCATCTGTTATCCCATTCTTGAAGAAATTGGGGTGAATCGGTTGGTGCTGTCCATTCGTTGTTATAGAATTGTTGCCAGAATGTTGACGGATCTATTTTGCCTCTCGTGGTATAGGTTTGTCGTTCTTGTTTATGTTGTGAGTCTTTTATTCGCCATTGAAGGGAAAGGTTTGCTTTGTAGTGGTCGGACCGTGGTAGAGCTGTCCATTTTGTGTCTGTTAGTACAAGATTTAATTCCGATGAGAATTTGTGTGAAATGATGTCTAGTGTGTGTCTTTTAATATGGGTGGACTGCATATTTGGCCACTGAAGATCCCATAGTTGGAGGAAGTCCTTGCATTCACGCATGTTTATTGAGTTAGTTTCTTCCAGGTGAAGGTTGATATCCCCTACTATCAGAAGGTTGTGGATAGAGACACATGTGTTCGATATAAAATCCATGAAGTGTGTTTGGCAATCCTGCCAGTTGCCTGGTGGCCTATAAAACAGGACTACGTTTAGGTGGTCGTGTAGGGTTGGATGATTGAGTCTAACTGAGGCTATTTCAAGTTGGGGAAGTATGGATTTGGCTATCGTTGTGACGATGAATTGAGATTTATAGAGTATAGCTATTCCTCCTCCACTTTTTCCATTCCTTGTCCAGTGGGTAATTTTGTAGCCTGGGGGGCATAGATCTAAGATTATGGGATCTTTGAGGTTATGAATCCAGGTTTCACTTATGAATAGAAGATCGAGATTGTCTGTTGTGATCCAGTCTGTTATTGTTGTTGTTTTGTTAACTACAGATCTGGCGTTTATATAACCCATTTGTATTATCTATCCCCCCTTCAATCCGTTCAGAACGCTGCCGCACGTCTCATATTCCGCCTGAACCGATATACTCATATCACCCCTCTCCTCAAATCACTTCATTGGCTTCCAATCAGATATCGCATACAATTCAAGCTCCTCCTCCTTACCTACAAATGCACTCAGTCTGCGGCTCCTCACTACCTCTCCACCCTCATCTCCCCCTATGTTCCCGCCCGCAACCTCCGCTCACAGGACAAAGCCCTTCTCTCAGTACCCTTCTCCACCACTGCCAATTCCAGGCTCCGCTCATTCTGCCTTGCCTCACCCTATGCCTGGAACAATCTTCCTTTACCCATACGCCATGCCCCCTCCCTACCCATCTTCAAATCTCTGCTTAAAACTCACCTCTTCAATGCTGCCTTCGGCGCCTAACCGCTTGAGAAATATAGAATGCCCCAATCTATCCATCCTATCAGATTAACTGTTCACTTGTCCTCTAGATTGTACACTTGTCTTTAGATTGTTCTCTTGTCTTTTAGATTGTAAGCTCTTTGAGCAGGGACTGTCCTTCTATGTTTAAATTGTACAGCGCTGCGTAACCCTAGTAGCGCTTTAGAAATGTTAGTTAGTAGTAGTAGTATTAGTTGGTAGGGTTCGGTAGGGGCGGAGATGTATTAATGTTTATTAGTTGTCTATCCTCTTGGTATCTGGGTTTGTTGTGTCCTTTCTTTCCTTTCTGTTGGTTGCGCCCGTAAGTAGTAGGTTTTTCGTTCCAGTTTTTTTCTTTTGGGTGGGTGTACTGTTTTGGGGTTGTCTGCAGGGTTTGTGTACTGTGGGTAGATTGTTGTCTGTGAGATGGGTTGTCAGTGCGTGGTAGATTAGGGGAAGAAAGTAGATTGTTAAGAGTAGTTTGTTAGTATTCATATTGGCGTTAATTTGTATAGTACAGTTGGCGCTGATGGAAGTTAGTGTTCAACAGTGCAAGCAGTTGTGACTGATTAAAGTTTGTAGTCAGTAGTGCGATTCAGTGTTATGCAGTATGGAGCAGATTTGGAGTTGATGGAGTTAGTGTTCAGTAATGCAAAGCAGTGGTGACTGATTAAATTTACAGTCAGTGGTGCAGTTCGGTGAAGTGTAGTGTGGGGCAGTTGAGGTGGTTAGGGTCAAATTCAGCAGTTTAAAGTCAGTAGTGCAATTCAATGTATTGCAGTATGGTGCAGTATGAGTAGTTTGTTGTCAGGGTCAGCAATATAAGTCAGTTATGCAATACAGTGTAATGCTATGAGATACATAGTAAGCATTTAGAGGTTTAGAGTCCGCCAACAAGTCATTGCTACAATTCCATATAATGCTAAAAGATATATCTAACGCATTTAGAAGTTTAGCGCTAGCGCATAGTCCGTTCTACAATTCAGTTTAATACTATGAGATACATAGAGAGCATTTAAAGGTTTAGAGTTAGCAAACACGTCAGTAATTCAGTTCAGTCTGTTGCTATGTGGTGCAAAGAAAACAAGTAAGGTCAGTAGCTATTAATAGTAATTATTAGGAACCTCGAGGGCTGATGGGTTCCTCAACGACAAGCTGCGCGGGTCTCTGTCGTTCGTCGGGTAGGGTGCACATTGTCCGATGCTCTGGGTGTTGTCCTGGGCATAGGGCTCTTTGGTCCATCAGCAACACGCTTGCGCAGGGTTTTGTCATTCGTGCTCAGCAGATCTGTGATCCGCTGCATCCACGTTGTCGTTTTTTACTGTCGGTCCATTCGTGACAAGTGAGAAGTACTGCAGGAAGGTGCTGCAGTCAAGTACCATAGCAAGTACTGCAGTTCATTGCAGGCAAGGAAGACACCTAGTCAATCTCTGTTTCATTCCCTCTCTTTTGTTATCTGGGCTAGACTGGGACAGACCAAAGATCCATCAAGCCCAGCGTCCTGTTTCCAACAGTGGCCAATCCAGGCCACAAATACCTGACAAGATCCCAAAAAAGTACTAAACATTTTATACTACTTATCCCAGAAATAGTGGATTTCCCCCAAATCCATTTAATAATGGTCTATGGACTTTTCCTTTAGGATGCCGTCCAAACCTTTTTAAAACTCCGCTAAGCTAACCGCCTTTACCACATTCTCTGGTAAAGAATTCCAGCTCTGCAGCAAAAACCACAAGCTGTCGATTTCTGGGCTCCGGGAACCAGGGCTGAGGAGTGAGTGAGGCCAGGCCCTGTAATTTACTGAAGCGGCACTGCGGGTTGGGCAGTGGGAAAGCTTCTTAAGT
Source organism: Microcaecilia unicolor (assembly GCF_901765095.1). Classification (NCBI taxonomy): domain Eukaryota; kingdom Metazoa; phylum Chordata; class Amphibia; order Gymnophiona; family Siphonopidae; genus Microcaecilia; species Microcaecilia unicolor. The sequence goes on along the minus strand of NC_044036.1, from coordinate 17,701,732 downwards.
TTCGGTAGGGTCTTGTCACGTCTGTGGCCGTGACCACCCTCATACTTACCCTGTTTCTGGGAGTCAGTGGCTGTGCTGGCTTCTGCTTGTTTCTGTGTTTGCTCTGTGTGAGTTCCTAGTGTTTGCCTAGTTAGCTTGGGCACTGCTCTGCTTGTTAGCTTGTGTACAGCTTCTAGGTCTCCTGAGTTTAGCCTCTGGTTTTCCCCGGTGGGGTTTCCTTGGTTTCTAGAGCTTCAGCCCTAGTCTTGTCCTTTGCCAGTTCTCCTTGTTACTGGAGCTCCAGCCCTAGTCTTGCTATTGGTTCTGACCCTTGCCTGTACCTATCTACTGCTCTGCTAGCCGCCTGCCCAGAGACTCCTGCTTTGAACCTGACCACGCCTGTCTCTGCCTATTGCCTATACTCAGTTATTCTCTGCCAGCCACCTGTCTCTGCCTATTGCCTGTACTCAGATCTTCTCTGCCAGCCACCTGTCTCGGACTTTTGCCAGAACCCGGACATTCCCTGCCTGTCTGTCTCACGTTAGCCTAGATACCTGGGAGCACTGCTGGATCCTGACTACGGTTGTTCCTGTTGCTGGTTCCAGTTCTGGTTTTCCTGTAAGCCCTACTGGCTGCTCGAACCTGAGGGCTCAACCCTCGGGGAAAGGCAGCTAAGCGTAGGTGAAGCCTCCTCCAGTGTGTTCCGGTCCAGTGCGTTCCAGTCCCGAGTGTGTTCCAGTGCAGGACTCCAGTCTGGGGTTCCAGTCCAGCCTTGTCTCTTCTCTGCTCCGAAGGTGATCTTGCCTGCCACTGCCGCTCCTCGGCCGTGGTCCAAGGACTCACGTACCCAGGGTTCCCGGGGAAGAAGCCTGACAGAATGCCAAGGTCCTCGAGAACACAACAGAATGCAAAGACCATGAGTCCGGCAAGATCAGCCGTCCAGGTGGGCTTCCTGCCCATAGCTTCGTTCGCTATGGACAATCCGGGTGCAGTTTCTGATTTTGACTCTGATCCTTATGTCAGCCCAGTTTCTTTTTTGGGTCCTTTTATGACGCTTCGGGAGTACCGAGATAAACGTTTGTCTGATCCAGCCCTGAAGGATACTCCTGAAGCAGCAGCTGAAAGAAAGCGTCTCTGGTGGCGTCTGCTCCGCCATAGCCCAGTTTCTGACATGAATCCTGCTATCTCGCTCTGTGAGTACCGCCTCAGACTTCTGGAGGAGTCAGCTCTGCGGGATACTCCTGAAGCTGAGGCCGAAAGAAGACGCCGGGGAATTCCTCTGCTCAGGTCTCCTCAGCAGAGCAGCCTGCGGTACCATAGCAGATTAGTTCCTATTCGGGATTCCGGTCCACCGGCGCTGAGTCCAGTCCGAGGAGAGTTTCGAGCGGAGCCTTCGAATCCTGATCGAGTGAAGCCGCCAGTTAAGCCTCTGAGTTTGTTCCGAGGGACGGTCCTGACCAGGTCTCTGAGGTCAGGCCGAGTGAGATGTCGGACCAAGCCTCTGATTCCAGTCCAAGTAGCGCCACCACCTAGGCGCCTGAGTCCAGTCCAGGGAGTGCTTCATACCGAGTCCCTGCTTCCAGTTCAAGTAACGCTTCCACTTAAGCCTCCGAGTCCAGTTCGAGGGAAGCTTTCGATTGAGCCTCTGATTCCTGCTCGAGTGGCGCTCCGGGCCGAGCCTCCAGTCCTCATTCAAGTGGCACGCCCTTTGAAACCCCTGAGTCCAGTCCAAGGGGTGCTTCTGACGGAGTCTCCGAGGCCTATGCAAGTGGCACTCCGGGTCGAGCCTCCGGTTCTTGTCCAAGTGACCCGTCCAGTCAAGCCACTGAGTCCAGTTCGAGGGGGGCTTCCAACCAAGCCTCTGGTGCCAGTCCACAGGGTGGTTCAGGTGGCACCTCCGCTTCCAGTCCAGAGGGCACCTCCAATCAAGCTCCGAAGGCCTGTTCGAGTGGCGCTTCAGACTGAGCCTTTGACCCCTGTCCGATGGTTTTTTTTATGTCAAGCCTCAGTTAAAGTCCAGTTTGAGGGGCGCTGCCAGTCAAGCTTTTGATACCAGTCCAGGTCCCAGTCCAGCTCCTGTTCAGAGTTCCCGCTCCAGTCAAGACTCTGATTCTAGTCCGGGTCCCAGTCCCGGTTCAGCTCCAGTCCAGACTCTGATTCCAGTCCGGGTCCCAGTCCCGGTTCAGCTTTTGTTCAGAGTTCCTGCTCCAGTCCAGATCCTGATGCAAGTCCGGGTCCCAGCCCCGGCTCAAGTCGTGATTCCAGTCCGGGTCCCAGTCCCGGTTTAGCTCCTGTTCAAAGGTCCAGTTCCACTGTAGACTTTGATGCCAGTCCGGGTCCCAGCCCCGGCTCAAGTCCTGATTCCAGTCCGGGTCTCAATCCAGGGACTGTTCCGGATTCCAGAGTGGGCGTCCAGCCCATAAGTTTTGCTTCTAGTACTGCTCTTGAGGATGAGATGACGATCCAAGAGGACTGTGATAGACCTACACGGTCCGTGTTTCGGCTTTTAAAAAAGCCTTCATCAGGGGTCGATCAGTGGATGCACAAAGTGTATACTGATTGACAATGGAGCACATGAAATATCGTCTCGATCAATGGATCGACCCCTGATGAAGGCTTTTTTAAAAGCCGAAACACGGACCGTGTAGGGTCCTAATAAAGCTTTCCTGGAGCATCTCACCCTGTGACATCCACTGATCGAGACGATATTTCATGTGCTCCATTGTCAATCAGTATACACTTTGTGCATCCACTGATCGACCCCTGATGAAGGCTTTTTTTAAAAGCCGAAACACGGACCGTATAGGGTCCTAATAAAGCTTTCCTGGAGCATCTCACCCTGTGTCTCGGATTGATCTCTTGAAGTTGTGTTTTCCACTTCCTTCTTTTGTTGAATTTTTGTGGAAACTGCAAACCCCTTTTGTTTCTGCGGAAGTTAGTGTTCAACAGTGCAAGCAGTTGTGACTGATTAAAGTTTGTAGTCAGTAGTGCGATTCAGTGTTATGCAGTATGGAGCAGATTTGGAGTTGATGGAGTTAGTGTTCAGTAATGCAAAGCAGTGGTGACTGATTAAATTTACAGTCAGTGGGGCAGTTCGGTGAAGTGTAGTGTGGGGCAGTTGAGGTGGTTAGGGTCAAATTCAGCAGTTTAAAGTCAGTAGTGCAATTCAATGTATTGCAGTATGGTGCAGTATGAGTAGTTTGTTGTCAGGGTCAGCAATATAAGTCAGTTATGCAATACAGTGTAATGCTATGAGATACATAGTAAGCATTTAGAGGTTTAGAGTCCGCCAACAAGTCATTGCTACAATTCCATATAATGCTAAAAGATATATCTAACGCATTTAGAAGTTTAGCGCTAGCGCATAGTCCGTTCTACAATTCAGTTTAATACTATGAGATGCATAGAGAGCATTTAAAGGTTTAGAGTTAGCAAACACGTCAGTAATTCAGTTCAGTCTGTTGCTATGTGGTGCAAAGAAAACAAGTAAGGTCAGTAGCTATTAATAGTAATTATTAGGAACCTCGAGGGCTGATGGGTTCCTCAACGACAAGCTGCGCGGGTCTCTGTCGTTCGTCGGGTAGGGTGCACATTGTCCGATGCTCTGGGTGTTGTCCTGGGCATAGGGCTCTTTGGTCCATCAGCAACACGCTTGCGCAGGGTTTTGTCATTCGTGCTCAGCAGATCTGTGATCCGCTGCATCCACGTTGTCGTTTTTTACTGTCGGTCCATTCGTGACAAGTGAGAAGTACTGCAGGAAGGTGCTGCAGTCAAGTACCATAGCAAGTACTGCAGTTCATTGCAGGCAAGGAAGACACCTAGTCAATCTCTGTTTCATTCCCTCTCTTTTGTTATCTGGGCTAGACTGGGACAGACCAAAGGTCCATCAAGCCCAGTGTCCTGTTTCCAACAGTGGCCAATCCAGGCCACAAATACCTGACAAGATCCCAAAAAAGTACTAAACATTTTATACTACTTATCCCAGAAATAGTGGATTTTCCCCCAAGTCCATTTAATAATGGTCTATGGACTTTTCCTTTAGGATGCCGTCCAAACCTTTTTAAAACTCCGCTAAGCTAACCGCCTTTACCACATTCTCTGGTAAAGAATTCCAGCTCTGCAGCAAAAACCACAAGCTGTGGATTTCTGGGCTCCGGGAACCAGGGCTGAGGAGTGAGTGAGGCCAGGCCCTGTAATTTACTGAAGCGGCACTGCGGGTTGGGCAGTGGGAAAGCTTCTTAAGTTTCGGTAGGGTCTTGTCACGTCTGTGGCCGTGACCACCCTCATACTTACCCTATTTCTGGGAGTCAGTGGCTGTGCTGGCTTCTGCTTGTTTCTGTGTTTGCTCTGTGTGAGTTCCTAGTGTTTGCCTAGTTACCTTGGGCACTGCTCTGCTTGTTAGCTTGTGTACAGCTTCTAGGTCTCCTGAGTTTAGCCTCTGGTTTTCCCCGGTGGGGTTTCCTTGGTTTCTGGAGCTTCAGCCCTAGTCTTGTCCTTTGCCAGTTCTCCTTGTTACTGGAGCTCCAGCCCTAGTCTTGCTATTGGTTCTGACCCTTGCCTGTACCTATCTACTGCTCTGCTAGCCGCCTGCCCAGAGTCTCCTGCTTTGAACCTGACCACGCCTGTCTCTGCCTATTGCCTATACTCAGTTATTCTCTGCCAGCCACCTGTCTCTGCCTATTGCCTGTACTCAGATCTTCTCTGCCAGCCACCTGTCTCGGACCTTTGCCAGAACCCGGACATTCCCTGCCTGCCTGTCTCACGTTAGCCTAGATACCTGGGAGCACTGCTGGATCCTGACTACGGTTGTTCCTGTTGCTGGTTCCAGTTCTGGTTTTCCTGTAAGCCCTACTGGCTGCTCGAACCTGAGGGCTCAACCCTCGTGGAAAGGCAGCTAAGCGTAGGTGAAGCCTCCTCCAGTGTGTTCCGGTCCAGTGCGTTCCAGTCCCGAGTGTGTTCCAGTGCAGGACTCCAGTCTGGGGTTCCAGTCCAGCCTTGTCTCTTCTCTGCTCCAAAGGTGATCTTGCCTGCCACTGCCGCTCCTCGGCCGTGGTCCAAGGACTCACGTACCCAGGGTTCCCGGGGAAGAAGCCTGACAGAATGCCAAGGTCCTCGAGAACGCAACAGAATGCAAAGGCCATGAGTCCGGCAAGATCAGCCGTCCAGGTGGGCTTCCTGCCCATAGCTTCGTTCGCTATGGACAATCCGGGTGCAGTTTCTGATTTTGACTCTGATCCTTATGTCAGCCCAGTTTCTTTTTTGGGTCCTTTTATGACGCTTCGGGAGTACCGAGATAAACGTTTGTCTGATCCAGCCCTGAAGGATACTCCTGAAGCAGCAGCTGAAAGAAAGCGTCTCTGGTGGCGTGTGCTCCGCCATAGCCCAGTTTCTGACATGAATCCTGCTATCTCGCTCTGTGAGTACCGCCTCAGACTTCTGGAGGAGTCAGCTCTGCGGGATACTCCTGAAGCTGAGGCCGAAAGAAGACGCCGGGGAATTCCTCTGCTCAGGTCTCCTCAGCAGAGCAGCCTGCGGTACCATAGCAGATTAGTTCCTATTCGGGATTCCGGTCCACCGGCGCTGAGTCCAGTCCGAGGAGAGTTTCAAGCGGAGCCTTCGAATCCTGATCGAGTGAAGCCGCCAGTTAAGCCTCTGAGTTTGTTCCGAGGGACGGTCCTGACCAGGTCTCTGAGGTCAGGCCGAGTGAGATGTCGGACCAAGCCTCTGATTCCAGTCCAAGTAGCGCCACCACCTAGGCGCCTGAGTCCAGTCCAGGGAGTGCTTCATACCGAGTCCCTGCTTCCAGTTCAAGTAACGCTTCCACTTAAGCCTCCGAGTCCAGTTCGAGGGAAGCTTTCGATTGAGCCTCTGATTCCTGCTCGAGTGGCGCTCCGGGCCGAGCCTCCAGTCCTCATTCAAGTGGCACGCCCTTTGAAACCCCTGAGTCCAGTCCAAGGGGTGCTTCTGACGGAGTCTCCGAGGCCTATGCAAGTGGCACTCCGGGTCGAGCCTCCGGTTCTTGTCCAAGTGACCCGTCCAGTCTAGCCACTGAGTCCAGTTCGAGGGGGGCTTCCAACCAAGCCTCCGGTGCCAGTCCACAGGGTGGTTCAGGTGGCACCTGTCGCGTGCCCGCCCATGCTGGACGCGCTCTCGAGGTCCTTTGCATACCTTCAGGCTTCTTCCCCGGGAGCGCGGGGTTTGTGAGTCCTTTAAGGCAAAATCACCCTCCAGGTAGAGAGGAGACAAAACTGGACCGGAACTCCGGACTGGATTTCTACACCGGAACACTCGGAACTGGAACGCACCGGACGGGTGCGCACTGGAGTGGGGCCCGCTGGACTGGACACACTGGAGTGGCCCCACTGGACAGGAACATACAGGAGTGAAACCCGCTGGACTGGAACACACTGGAACGGAACTGGAACACCCTGGACCTAGGCTTCACCTACACTTGACTGCCTCCCCCTCGGGTTGAGCCCTCAGGTTCTGGCAGCCGGTAGGACTTACAGGAACAACAGGAAGGAAGGTCCAGGGGTGCCCCCTGGCACCTAGGCGAAGGCAAGGCAGACAAGCCGGAACAGTCCGGGTTCTGGCAGTCAGCAGGAATCAACACAATGACTAGTAGACTGTACCCAGGCTAATAGGAACGCTATACCCAGGCAACCAGTCATACACAGGTACATACACAGAGCAAAACTCAGGAGACTAGAACAGCTATAAACCAGCTAACAACAAACTGTGCCCAAGCTAACAAGTCATGCACTGGAAACATACACAGAACAAACTCAGGAGACTTAGCAAAGCTATACACCAGCTAACCACAAAGCTGTGCCCAAGCTAACAAGTCATACACAAGAAACATACACAGAACAAACTCAGGAGACTTAGCAAAGCTATACACCAGCTAACCACAAAGCTGTGCCCAAGCTAACAAGTCATACACAGGAAACAAACACAGAGAACTAGCAGAGCTAGGCACAGGCTACAAACCAGACGGAGCTAAGCAGGCTAATCTAACACTAGGAACAAACACAGAGAGCAAGCAGAGCTAGACACAGAAGGGTAGGAAACCCATAGAGCAAAAAACACAGAAGGGCTGAAACCCTACAGAGCTATACACACAGAAGGGCTGGAAACCCACAAGCGATAAACACGGAAGGGCTAAAACCCTACAGAGCTAAAAACACAGAAGGGCTGAAACCCAACAGAGCTATAAACACAGAAGGGCTGGAAACCCACAAGCGATAAACACAGAAGGGCTAAAACCCTACAGAGCTATAAACACAGAAGGGCTGAAACCCAACAGAGCTATAAACACAGAAGGGCTGGAAACCCACAAGCGATAAACACAGAAGGGCTGAAAACCCACAGAAGGGTAGGAGACCCACAGAACAAATAAATACAGAAGGGCTGAAAACCCACAGAAGGGTAGGAGACCCATAGAACAAATACATACAGAAGGGCTGAAAACCCACAAAAGGGTAGGAGACCCATAGAACAAATAACAAGGAAAGCAAAACGGTGCTAACAGCACACTAACCTCGGGACCTAAGGCACTGCGGAGGGAATGGCAATGCAAAGGCCAGGACTGTAGTCTTCAGGAGACTAATAAAGCCCATCAACACCAGAGCCACAGGTGCAGCAATCACCTTGCAACCAAACAGAGGCTTGACACTCAGAGCAGGCATCCCATAGAAAGTAACAGCGGGAGCCATCTTGGATACTGGCAGAGACGAAGAGGCGGCAGCCATCTTGGAAGAGGCATAGCCCACACAGGTGATGTTCAGTAGGGCAATCCGCACACAGAGCCAGAGAGAAACTAAGACAGAGACAGAGACAGAGACAAGCAGAAGCCAGCACAGCCACTGACTCCCTGAAACAGGGTAAGTATGAGGGTAGTCACGGCCATAGTCGTGACAGTACCTCCCCCTCAAGACCCCCCTCCCGGTCCCCACAGGGGATTCAGGTGTCCAAGGGTAAGTGTGGTGAAACCTCCTGATGGGCTTCAACACACCAACATGAATCACTGGACTGGCAGTAGCAAGCACAACTGGAACTTGAAAAGAGGAGTGGCCCTTGAAACCAGGAAGTCTTTTTGGGCAACCACTATGCCGGCTTAGAGTCTGAGATGCAGCATCTTGGCTGGAACTGGAACTCGGAGCAGGCTCAGCATCTTGGCTGGAACTGGAACTCGGAGCAGGCTCAGCATCTTGGCTGGAACTGGAACTCGGAGCAGGCTCAGCATCTTGGCTGGAACTGGAACTTGGAGCAGGTGCAGCATCTTGGCTGGAACTGGAACTTGGAGCAGGCTCAGCATCTTGGCTGGAACTGGAACTCGGAGCAGGCTCAGCATCTTGGCTGGAACTGGAACTTGGAGCAGGTGCAGCATCTTGGCTGGAACTGGAACTCGGAGCAGGCTCAGCATCTTGGCTGGAACTGGAACTCGGAGCAGGCTCAGCATCTTGGCTGGAACTGGAACCTGGAGCAGGTGCAGCATCTTGGCTGGAACTGGAACTCGGAGCAGGTGCAGCATCTTGGCTGGAACTGGAACTCGGAGCAGGCTCAGCATCTTGGCTGGAACTGGAACTCGGAGGAGATTCAGCTGCAAGGCTGGGCGCCCCCCTCTGGCCGGACTGGGACGTCTCTCTAACATTAGCTTCAGGCAGCGTCTGCCGAGCAGGGTTCAAGAGGAGACGGCCCTGGGATCCCCAGAGCATGCTAGCAGGCTGAAATGCAGAAAATGGGTTTCTCCGGGCCCCAAGCCGTTGAACACATCTTCTCTCAGCTATTGCTTCGGACTGAACAGGAGCTGAACCGGGACTGGGACCCGGACTACAATCAGAGTCTTGACTGGAGCGGGAACTCTGGACAGGAGCTGACCCGGGACCGGGACCCGGACTGGTATCAGAAGCTTGACTGGCAGGGCCCCTCAAACTGGACTCAGGAGCTTGGCTGGGAGCGCCCCGCGAACTGGACTTTAACTGAGGCTTGACAGAACACACCCTTTGGACAGGGATCGGAGGCTCGAGCGGAAGCGCCACTCGAACTGGCCTTCGGAGCTTGATTGGAGGTACCCTCCAGACTGGAAGCGGAGGTGCCACCTGAACCACCCTGTGGACTGGCACCGGAGGCTTGATTAGAAGCCCCCCTCGCACTGGACTCAGTGGCTGGACTGGACGGGTCACTTGGACAAGAACTGGAGACTTGACCCGGAGTGCCACTTGCATAGGCCTTGGAGACTCCATCGAAGGCTTCCCTCGGACTGGACTCAGGGGTTTCAAAGGGCTTGCCACTTGAAGGAGGACAGGAGGCTCGGTCAGCTGTGCCACTCGAACAGGAATCGGAGGTTCAATTTGCAGCGTCCCTCGGACTGGACTCAGAGGCTTGACTGGGAGCGCTACCTGAACTGGAATCGGAGGCTCAGTATGAAGCACCCCCTGGACTGGATTCAGGGACCTAGGTGTCGGCCCTTCTTGGACTGGAATCAGAGGCTTGGTACGCCGTCTCACTTGGCCGGACCTCATGGACCTGCATAGAACCGTCCCTCGGGCTGAACTCAGGAGCTTAGCTGGCGGCTTCACTCGAACAGGATTCGAAGGCTCTGCTTGAAACCCTCCTCGGACTGGACTCAGCGCTGGTGGACTGTAATCCTGAATAGGAACTACCCCGCTATGGTACCGCAGGCTGCTCTGCTGAGGGGGCCTGAGCGGAGGAATTCCCCGGCGTCTTCTTTCGGCCTCAGCCTCCGGAGTATCCCGCAGAGCTGGCTCCTCCAGAAGTCTGAGGCGGTAATCCCAGAGCGAGATAGCAGGGTTCATGTCAGAAACTGGGCTATGGCGGACCAGACGCCACCAGAGACGCTTTCTTTCAGCTGCTGCTTCAGGAGTATCCTTCAGGGCAGGATCAGACAAAAGTATTTCCCGGTAATCATGGAGCGTCAAAACAGGGTTCAGAGAAAAAATTGGGTTGTAGAAATCCACACCATAATCAGGAACTGCACTGGTGCTGGACCCTGGATTGTCCACAGGGAACGAAGCTGTGGACAGGTAGCCAACCTGGACGGCTGATCTTGCCGGACTCATGGCCTTTGCATTCTGTCGCGTGCCCGCCCATGCTGGACGCGCTCTCGAGGTCCTTTGCATACCTTCAGGCTTCTTCCCCGGGAGCGCGGGGTTTGTGAGTCCTTTAAGGCAAAATCACCCTCCAGGTAGAGAGGAGACAAAACTGGACCGGAACTCCGGACTGGATTTCTACACCGGAACACTCGGAACTGGAACGCACCGGACGGGTGCGCACTGGAGTGGGGCCCGCTGGACTGGACACACTGGAGTGGCCCCACTGGACAGGAACATACAGGAGTGAAACCCGCTGGACTGGAACACACTGGAACGGAACTGGAACACCCTGGACCTAGGCTTCACCTACACTTGACTGCCTCCCCCTCGGGTTGAGCCCTCAGGTTCTGGCAGCCGGTAGGACTTACAGGAACAACAGGAAGGAAGGTCCAGGGGTGCCCCCTGGCACCTAGGCGAAGGCAAGGCAGACAAGCCGGAACAGTCCGGGTTCTGGCAGTCAGCAGGAATCAACACAATGACTAGTAGACTGTACCCAGGCTAATAGGAACGCTATACCCAGGCAACCAGTCATACACAGGTACATACACAGAGCAAAACTCAGGAGACTAGAACAGCTATAAACCAGCTAACAACAAACTGTGCCCAAGCTAACAAGTCATGCACTGGAAACATACACAGAACAAACTCAGGAGACTTAGCAAAGCTATACACCAGCTAACCACAAAGCTGTGCCCAAGCTAACAAGTCATACACAAGAAACATACACAGAACAAACTCAGGAGACTTAGCAAAGCTATACACCAGCTAACCACAAAGCTGTGCCCAAGCTAACAAGTCATACACAGGAAACAAACACAGAGAACTAGCAGAGCTAGGCACAGGCTACAAACCAGACGGAGCTAAGCAGGCTAATCTAACACTAGGAACAAACACAGAGAGCAAGCAGAGCTAGACACAGAAGGGTAGGAAACCCATAGAGCAAAAAACACAGAAGGGCTGAAACCCTACAGAGCTATACACACAGAAGGGCTGGAAACCCACAAGCGATAAACACGGAAGGGCTAAAACCCTACAGAGCTAAAAACACAGAAGGGCTGAAACCCAACAGAGCTATAAACACAGAAGGGCTGGAAACCCACAAGCGATAAACACAGAAGGGCTAAAACCCTACAGAGCTATAAACACAGAAGGGCTGAAACCCAACAGAGCTATAAACACAGAAGGGCTGGAAACCCACAAGCGATAAACACAGAAGGGCTGAAAACCCACAGAAGGGTAGGAGACCCACAGAACAAATAAATACAGAAGGGCTGAAAACCCACAGAAGGGTAGGAGACCCATAGAACAAATACATACAGAAGGGCTGAAAACCCACAAAAGGGTAGGAGACCCATAGAACAAATAACAAGGAAAGCAAAACGGTGCTAACAGCACACTAACCTCGGGACCTAAGGCACTGCGGAGGGAATGGCAATGCAAAGGCCAGGACTGTAGTCTTCAGGAGACTAATAAAGCCCATCAACACCAGAGCCACAGGTGCAGCAATCACCTTGCAACCAAACAGAGGCTTGACACTCAGAGCAGGCATCCCATAGAAAGTAACAGCGGGAGCCATCTTGGATACTGGCAGAGACGAAGAGGCGGCAGCCATCTTGGAAGAGGCATAGCCCACACAGGTGATGTTCAGTAGGGCAATCCGCACACAGAGCCAGAGAGAAACTAAGACAGAGACAGAGACAAGCAGAAGCCAGCACAGCCACTGACTCCCTGAAACAGGGTAAGTATGAGGGTAGTCACGGCCATAGTCGTGACAGCACCTCCGCTTCCAGTCCAGAGGGCACCTCCAATCAAGCTCCGAAGGTCAGTTCGAGTGGCGCTTCAGACTGAGCCTTTGACCCCTGTCTGAGGGTTTTTTTCTGTCAAGCCTCAGTTAAAGTCCAGTTTGAGGGGCGCTGCCAGTCAAGCTTTTGATACCAGTCCGGGTCCCAGTCCCGGTTCAGCTCCTGTTCAGAGTTCCCGCTCCAGTCCAGATCCTGATGCCAGTCCGGGTCCCAGCCCCGGCTCAAGTCCTGATTCCAGTCCGCGTCCCAGTCCCGGTTTAGCTCCTGTTCAGAGGTCCAGTTCCACTGTAGACTTTGATGCCAGTCCGGGTCCCAGCCCCGGCTGAAGTCCTGATTCCAGTCCGGGTCTCAATCCAGGGACTGTTCCGGATTCCAGAGTGGGTGTCCAGCCCATGTTTTGCTTCTAGTACTGCTCTTGAGGATGAGATGACTTTCCAAGAGGACTGTGATAGACCTTGTTCTGATTCAGCCTTGGAGAATACCCCTGAAGCTATAGCTGAGAGAAGGAGTGTTCAACGGCTTGGGGTCCGGAGAAACCCATTTTTTGCATTGCACCCTGCTAGCATGCTCTGGGGATACCATGGCCGTTTCCTCTTGGACCCTGCTTGGCGGACAACTCCTGAAGCTAACGCTAGAGAGACATCCCAGTCCAGCCAGAGGGGTGCGTCCAGCCCTGCAGCTGAATCTCTTCCAAGTTCCAGTTGCAGCCAAGATGTTGAGTCCGTTCCAAGCTCCAGTGCCAGCCAAGATGCTGAGTCCGTTCCAGTTCCAGCCAAGATGCTGAGTCTGTTCCAAGTTTCAGTTCCAGCCAAGATGCTGAGTCCGTTCCAAGTTCCAGTTCCAGCCAAGATGCTGAGTCTGTTCCAAGTTTCAGTTCTAGCCAAGATGCTGGGTCCGTTCCAAGTTCCAGTTCCAGTCAAGCACCTGACGCCAGCCCGGGTCCCAGTCCCGGTCTGCTTCTTGACTCTAGTCCGGGTCCCAGTCCCGGTTTGCTTCCTGACTTCCGTCTGGGTTCCCTCAGAGAAGGGTTCCTCTTGAACTTTGTTCCTCTTGCTGCATCCAAGTTCCTGAGTTGGTCCAGCAGTGAGTCGAAGGAGCCTCCTGTTTATAAGCTCCGTTCCTGCCTGCCAGTGCTGGACTTCTTTGTTGCTTCCAGTCCAGTGATCCATGTCTGGGTTTTGAGACCCATCAGGAGGTTTCACCATAGTTACCCCTGGACACCTGAACTCCTCAGGGAGACTGAGAGGGGGGGTCTTGAGGAGGGGGTACTGTCACGTCTGTGGCCTTGACCACCCTCATACATACCCTGTTTCTGGGAGTCAGTGGCTGTGCTGGCTTCTGCTTGTTTCTGTGTTTGCTCTGTGTGAGTTCCTAGTGTTTGCCTAGTTAGCTTGGGCACTGCTCTGCTTGTTAGCTTGTGTACAGCTTCTAGGTCTCCTGAGTTTAGCCTCTGGTTTTCCCCGGTGGGGTTTCCTTGGTTTCTGGAGCTTCAGCCCTAGTCTTGTCCTTTGCCAGTTCTCCTTATTACTGGAGCTCCAGCCCTAGTCTTGCTATTGGTTCTGACCCTTGCCTGTACCTATCTACTGCTCTGCTAGCCGCCTGCCCAGAGACTCCTGCTTTGAACCTGACCACGCCTGTCTCTGCCTATTGTCTATACTCAGATCTTCTCTGCCAGCCACCTGTCTCGGACTTTTGCCAGAACCCGGACATTCCCTGCCTGCCTGTCTCACGTTAGCCTAGGTACCTGGGAGCACTGCTGGATCCTGACTACGGTTGTTCCTGTTGCTGGTTCCAGTTCTGGTTTTCCTGTAAGACCTACCGGCTGCTCGAACCTGAGGGCTCAACCCTCAGGGAAAGGCAGCTAAGCGTAGGTGAAGCCTCCTCCAGTGTGTTCCGGTCCGGTGCGTTCCAGGCCCGAGTGTGTTCCAGTGCAGGACTCCAGTCCGGGGTTCCAGTCCAGCCTTGTCTCTTCTCTGCTCCAAAGGTGATCTTGCCTGCCACTGCCGCTCCTCGGCCGTGGTCCAAGGACTCACGTACCCAGGGTTCCCGGGGAAGAAGCCTGACAGAATGCCAAGGTCCTCGAGAACGCAACAGAATGCAAAGGCCATGAGTCCGGCAAGATCAGCCGTCCAGGTGGGCTTCCTGCCCATAGCTTCGTTCGCTATGGACAATCCGGGTGCAGTTTCTGATTTTGACTCTGATCCTTATGTCAGCCCAGTTTCTTTTTTGGGTCCTTTTATGACGCTTCGGGAGTACCGAGATAAACGTTTGTCTGATCCAGCCCTGAAGGATACTCCTGAAGCAGCAGCTGAAAGAAAGCGTCTCTGGTGGCGTCTGCTCCGCCATAGCCCAGTTTCTGACATGAATCCTGCTATCTCGCTCTGTGAGTACCGCCTCAGACTTCTGGAGGAGTCAGCTCTGCGGGATACTCCTGAAGCTGAGGCCGAAAGAAGACGCCGGGGAATTCCTCTGCTCAGGTCTCCTCAGCAGAGCAGCCTGCGGTACCATAGCAGATTAGTTCCTATTCGGGATTCCGGTCCACCGGCGCTGAGTCCAGTCCGAGGAGAGTTTCAAGCGGAGCCTTCGATTCCTGATCGAGTGAAGCCGCCAGTTAAGCCTCTGAGTTTGTTCCGAGGGACGGTCCTGACCAGGTCTCTGAGGTCAGGCCGAGTGAGATGTCGGACCAAGCCTCTGATTCCAGTCCAAGTAGCGCCATCACCTAGGCGCCTGAGTCCAGTCCAGGGAGTGCTTCATACCGAGTCCCTGCTTCCAGTTCAAGTAACGCTTCCACTTAAGCCTCCGAGTCCAGTTCGAGGGAAGCTTTCGATTGAGCCTCTGATTCCTGCTCGAGTGGCGCTCCGGGCCGAGCCTCCAGTCCTCATTCAAGTGGCACGCCCTTTGAAACCCCTGAGTCCAGTCCAAGGGGTGCTTCTGACGGAGTCTCCGAGGCCTATGCAAGTGGCACTCCGGGTCGAGCCTCCGGTTCTTGTCCAAGTGACCCGTCCAGTCTAGCCACTGAGTCCAGTTCGAGGGGGGCTTCCAACCAAGCCTCCGGTGCCAGTCCACAGGGTGGTTCAGGTGGCACCTCCGCTTCCAGTCCAGAGGGCACCTCCAATCAAGCTCCGAAGGTCAGTTCGAGTGGCGCTTCAGACTGAGCCTTTGACCCCTGTCTGAGGGTTTTTTTCTGTCAAGCCTCAGTTAAAGTCCAGTTTGAGGGGCGCTGCCAGTCAAGCTTTTGATACCAGTCCGGGTCCCAGTCCCGGTTCAGCTCCTGTTCAGAGTTCCCGCTCCAGTCCAGATCCTGATGCCAGTCCGGGTCCCAGCCCCGGCTCAAGTCCTGATTCCAGTCCGCGTCCCAGTCCCGGTTTAGCTCCTGTTCAGAGGTCCAGTTCCACTGTAGACTTTGATGCCAGTCCGGGTCCCAGCCCCGGCTGAAGTCCTGATTCCAGTCCGGGTCTCAATCCAGGGACTGTTCCGGATTCCAGAGTGGGTGTCCAGCCCATGTTTTGCTTCTAGTACTGCTCTTGAGGATGAGATGACTTTCCAAGAGGACTGTGATAGACCTTGTTCTGATTCAGCCTTGGAGAATACCCCTGAAGCTATAGCTGAGAGAAGGAGTGTTCAACGGCTTGGGGTCCGGAGAAACCCATTTTTTGCATTGCACCCTGCTAGCATGCTCTGGGGATACCATGGCCGTTTCCTCTTGGACCCTGCTTGGCGGACAACTCCTGAAGCTAACGCTAGAGAGACATCCCAGTCCAGCCAGAGGGGTGCGTCCAGCCCTGCAGCTGAATCTCTTCCAAGTTCCAGTTGCAGCCAAGATGTTGAGTCCGTTCCAAGCTCCAGTGCCAGCCAAGATGCTGAGTCCGTTCCAGTTCCAGCCAAGATGCTGAGTCTGTTCCAAGTTTCAGTTCCAGCCAAGATGCTGAGTCCGTTCCAAGTTCCAGTTCCAGCCAAGATGCTGAGTCTGTTCCAAGTTTCAGTTCTAGCCAAGATGCTGGGTCCGTTCCAAGTTCCAGTTCCAGTCAAGCACCTGACGCCAGCCCGGGTCCCAGTCCCGGTCTGCTTCTTGACTCTAGTCCGGGTCCCAGTCCCGGTTTGCTTCCTGACTTCCGTCTGGGTTCCCTCAGAGAAGGGTTCCTCTTGAACTTTGTTCCTCTTGCTGCATCCAAGTTCCTGAGTTGGTCCAGCAGTGAGTCGAAGGAGCCTCCTGTTTATAAGCTCCGTTCCTGCCTGCCAGTGCTGGACTTCTTTGTTGCTTCCAGTCCAGTGATCCATGTCTGGGTTTTGAGACCCATCAGGAGGTTTCACCATAGTTACCCCTGGACACCTGAACTCCTCAGGGAGACCGAGAGGGGGGGTCTTGAGGAGGGGGTACTGTCACGTCTGTGGCCTTGACCACCCTCATACATACCCTGTTTCTGGGAGTCAGTGGCTGTGCTGGCTTCTGCTTGTTTCTGTGTTTGCTCTGTGTGAGTTCCTAGTGTTTGCCTAGTTAGCTTGGGCACTGCTCTGCTTGTTAGCTTGTGTACAGCTTCTAGGTCTCCTGAGTTTAGCCTCTGGTTTTCCCCGGTGGGGTTTCCTTGGTTTCTGGAGCTTCAGCCCTAGTCTTGTCCTTTGCCAGTTCTCCTTATTACTGGAGCTCCAGCCCTAGTCTTGCTATTGGTTCTGACCCTTGCCTGTACCTATCTACTGCTCTGCTAGCCGCCTGCCCAGAGACTCCTGCTTTGAACCTGACCACGCCTGTCTCTGCCTATTGTCTATACTCAGATCTTCTCTGCCAGCCACCTGTCTCGGACTTTTGCCAGAACCCGGACATTCCCTGCCTGCCTGTCTCACGTTAGCCTAGGTACCTGGGAGCACTGCTGGATCCTGACTACGGTTGTTCCTGTTGCTGGTTCCAGTTCTGGTTTTCCTGTAAGACCTACCGGCTGCTCGAACCTGAGGGCTCAACCCTCAGGGAAAGGCAGCTAAGCGTAGGTGAAGCCTCCTCCAGTGTGTTCCGGTCCGGTGCGTTCCAGGCCCGAGTGTGTTCCAGTGCAGGACTCCAGTCCGGGGTTCCAGTCCAGCCTTGTCTCTTCTCTGCTCCAAAGGTGATCTTGCCTGCCACTGCCGCTCCTCGGCCGTGGTCCAAGGACTCACGTACCCAGGGTTCCCGGGGAAGAAGCCTGACAGAATGCCAAGGTCCTCGAGAACGCAACAGAATGCAAAGGCCATGAGTCCGGCAAGATCAGCCGTCCAGGTGGGCTTCCTGCCCATAGCTTCGTTCGCTATGGACAATCCGGGTGCAGTTTCTGATTTTGACTCTGATCCTTATGTCAGCCCAGTTTCTTTTTTGGGTCCTTTTATGACGCTTCGGGAGTACCGAGATAAACGTTTGTCTGATCCAGCCCTGAAGGATACTCCTGAAGCAGCAGCTGAAAGAAAGCGTCTCTGGTGGCGTCTGCTCCGCCATAGCCCAGTTTCTGACATGAATCCTGCTATCTCGCTCTGTGAGTACCGCCTCAGACTTCTGGAGGAGTCAGCTCTGCGGGATACTCCTGAAGCTGAGGCCGAAAGAAGACGCCGGGGAATTCCTCTGCTCAGGTCTCCTCAGCAGAGCAGCCTGCGGTACCATAGCAGATTAGTTCCTATTCGGGATTCCGGTCCACCGGCGCTGAGTCCAGTCCGAGGAGAGTTTCAAGCGGAGCCTTCGATTCCTGATCGAGTGAAGCCGCCAGTTAAGCCTCTGAGTTTGTTCCGAGGGACGGTCCTGACCAGGTCTCTGAGGTCAGGCCGAGTGAGATGTCGGACCAAGCCTCTGATTCCAGTCCAAGTAGCGCCATCACCTAGGCGCCTGAGTCCAGTCCAGGGAGTGCTTCATACCGAGTCCCTGCTTCCAGTTCAAGTAACGCTTCCACTTAAGCCTCCGAGTCCAGTTCGAGGGAAGCTTTCGATTGAGCCTCTGATTCCTGCTCGAGTGGCGCTCCGGGCCGAGCCTCCAGTCCTCATTCAAGTGGCACGCCCTTTGAAACCCCTGAGTCCAGTCCAAGGGGTGCTTCTGACGGAGTCTCCGAGGCCTATGCAAGTGGCACTCCGGGTCGAGCCTCCGGTTCTTGTCCAAGTGACCCGTCCAGTCTAGCCACTGAGTCCAGTTCGAGGGGGGCTTCCAACCAAGCCTCCGGTGCCAGTCCACAGGGTGGTTCAGGTGGCACCTCCGCTTCCAGTCCAGAGGGCACCTCCAATCAAGCTCCGAAGGTCAGTTCGAGTGGCGCTTCAGACTGAGCCTTTGACCCCTGTCTGAGGGTTTTTTTCTGTCAAGCCTCAGTTAAAGTCCAGTTTGAGGGGCGCTGCCAGTCAAGCTTTTGATACCAGTCCGGGTCCCAGTCCCGGTTCAGCTCCTGTTCAGAGTTCCCGCTCCAGTCCAGATCCTGATGCCAGTCCGGGTCCCAGCCCCGGCTCAAGTCCTGATTCCAGTCCGCGTCCCAGTCCCGGTTTAGCTCCTGTTCAGAGGTCCAGTTCCACTGTAGACTTTGATGCCAGTCCGGGTCCCAGCCCCGGCTGAAGTCCTGATTCCAGTCCGGGTCTCAATCCAGGGACTGTTCCGGATTCCAGAGTGGGTGTCCAGCCCATGTTTTGCTTCTAGTACTGCTCTTGAGGATGAGATGACTTTCCAAGAGGACTGTGATAGACCTTGTTCTGATTCAGCCTTGGAGAATACCCCTGAAGCTATAGCTGAGAGAAGGAGTGTTCAACGGCTTGGGGTCCGGAGAAACCCATTTTTTGCATTGCACCCTGCTAGCATGCTCTGGGGATACCATGGCCGTTTCCTCTTGGACCCTGCTTGGCGGACAACTCCTGAAGCTAACGCTAGAGAGACATCCCAGTCCAGCCAGAGGGGTGCGTCCAGCCCTGCAGCTGAATCTCTTCCAAGTTCCAGTTGCAGCCAAGATGTTGAGTCCGTTCCAAGCTCCAGTGCCAGCCAAGATGCTGAGTCCGTTCCAGTTCCAGCCAAGATGCTGAGTCTGTTCCAAGTTTCAGTTCCAGCCAAGATGCTGAGTCCGTTCCAAGTTCCAGTTCCAGCCAAGATGCTGAGTCTGTTCCAAGTTTCAGTTCTAGCCAAGATGCTGGGTCCGTTCCAAGTTCCAGTTCCAGTCAAGCACCTGACGCCAGCCCGGGTCCCAGTCCCGGTCTGCTTCTTGACTCTAGTCCGGGTCCCAGTCCCGGTTTGCTTCCTGACTTCCGTCTGGGTTCCCTCAGAGAAGGGTTCCTCTTGAACTTTGTTCCTCTTGCTGCATCCAAGTTCCTGAGTTGGTCCAGCAGTGAGTCGAAGGAGCCTCCTGTTTATAAGCTCCGTTCCTGCCTGCCAGTGCTGGACTTCTTTGTTGCTTCCAGTCCAGTGATCCATGTCTGGGTTTTGAGACCCATCAGGAGGTTTCACCATAGTTACCCCTGGACACCTGAACTCCTCAGGGAGACTGAGAGGGGGGGTCTTGAGGAGGGGGTACTGTCACGTCTGTGGCCTTGACCACCCTCATACATACCCTGTTTCTGGGAGTCAGTGGCTGTGCTGGCTTCTGCTTGTTTCTGTGTTTGCTCTGTGTGAGTTCCTAGTGTTTGCCTAGTTAGCTTGGGCACTGCTCTGCTTGTTAGCTTGTGTACAGCTTCTAGGTCTCCTGAGTTTAGCCTCTGGTTTTCCCCGGTGGGGTTTCCTTGGTTTCTGGAGCTTCAGCCCTAGTCTTGTCCTTTGCCAGTTCTCCTTATTACTGGAGCTCCAGCCCTAGTCTTGCTATTGGTTCTGACCCTTGCCTGTACCTATCTACTGCTCTGCTAGCCGCCTGCCCAGAGACTCCTGCTTTGAACCTGACCACGCCTGTCTCTGCCTATTGTCTATACTCAGATCTTCTCTGCCAGCCACCTGTCTCGGACTTTTGCCAGAACCCGGACATTCCCTGCCTGCCTGTCTCACGTTAGCCTAGGTACCTGGGAGCACTGCTGGATCCTGACTACGGTTGTTCCTGTTGCTGGTTCCAGTTCTGGTTTTCCTGTAAGCCCTACCGGCTGCTCGAACCTGAGGGCTGAACCCTCGGGGAAAGGCAGCTAAGCGTAGGTGAAGCCTCCTCCAGTGTGTTCCGGTCCGGTGCATTCCAGTCCCGAGTGTGTTCCAGTGCAGGACTCCAGTCCGGGGTTCCAGTCCAGCCTTGTCTCTTCTCTGCTCCGAAGGTGATCTTGCCTGCCACTGCCGCTCCTCGGCTGTGGTCCAAGGACTCACGTACCCAGGGTTCCCGGGGAAGAAGCCTGACAGAATGCCAAGGTCCTCGAGAACGCAACAGGTCTTGCGCCAGCTACAGCCCTCTGCCGGGAGTCATCTGATAGGCCTCAAGAGCTAGCGCGCGTGGGCCACAGCGGCAGTGCAGAAAGAGGCAGGAAGATAGGAGCAGGTAAAAAGAAAGGTGCCGGTACTCTGTACCAGAAAAAAAAAAAAAAAAGCTCTTCCACTGATACTACCTTCTTCAACCTGCCAATTCTCCCACTTCTGCCATAAAACCTTTTCTCTTTAAAAACACCACCTCCACCCACTGCTGAAGTATTCAGGACGAGAGCAACGAGCTTCTGAGAATGTACAAACTGTGAGTAAAGCAGCTACATTTATTCAATAAGGTAAATTTCAGAAAATAAAAATAGAAACTTCTTGTATGTGCTGACGTGCTAAGGTTATACTCCCTCTGGCTCCAGATAAAGGAGGACAGATGGAGCCAGTCCAGGTTTTACTTCCCTTTTCTGGAGCCCTATGGCAAACCTAGTTGGGGATTATAGCAGGTGTCTCTGCTGTAGGAGGATATTACGCTTTAAGAGGGCCAGAAAAAACACAAATGTAGCAATGAATACAAATTCAGTGGTCAGATATTACCTTGATAATTGTCTGAAGTTAGTAGAATTTCAAATAGTAAAGTTTAGAACTCCTGAGTAGGTGAAAGACTAATTAATACTAAGACCAAGATGTCCGCTGAGGTCATGGAGTGGGGTTTTAATGTACTTGGGGGAGGTGTGTGGGTGAGAGGGAAGGGAGAAAGTTTGTATATAAATCCTTAAAGATTTTCATGATTTTATCATTCATTTATGCGCATTATAAGTGAGATATGCCAATTTATTTAGAAACTTTAATACAATTGTAGTCAGGTCTCCACCCCTCTGCAGGGAGGAGACCAGTTAGTAGGCCTTGGTGGTATTTAAATACAGCTTCACTGCACTTTGCCTTGGTGACTTCCTGTTTATGAGCTCAAAGTAAGAGTCCTTACCCACGTAACGTTCAGCTTCTAATAGGTAGGGCTCTTTGTTTGACTCCAGACCCCCATCTCCATATTCATATAGGCCCGTGCCTAGGGCAACTTCAACCCCAAGCTCAATATAATGTCCTGTATCTGGGTTTCCTCCTGCCCCGCCAATCAGTCCCTACAGTCCTTAGGAGGAATTCAGTCATTAATAGGTTGGAGAAAAAACCCCTCCAGGTGTCAGTTCATTCCTCCCCCTTTAGCAAGGTTCATAGCAAACCCGCATTCACATATGTGCCTCCCTTCAGCTCCCCAGCTCCAACACGAATCGGAGTCCATTGATACATATATCTACGGGACATTGCTGTTGCTTTTAGCTTCAACCATTGGTATATGAAACAGTTCCATTGCTTTCTGTCACGGCCATTGAGGCTTGTTACATGAGGCTCAATGCCGTGGAGTGTAACCCTGGCATATCAAATCACCTGAAGTCTCTATTATTTTTATGAAGTCTCTTTTATTGACTAAATCACAGATAATTTACTCACAGATAGGATACAGAGACTTCTTAATCTGGAAGCTGTGGGAGGTGGAGATCTGAAGAGAGGTAGTTGTATTGCAAGGGAAGGGGAAGGTAGTTGAACAGGTAGAAATAGTTCAAAGCTGGGTGACTGGAATGTGCGATATCTCATTTGGAAGGAGATATTCTCAGGGTAAAAATCCAGGTTCTTTACAAGGAGTTCTCAGCAGGACAGAGCTGTGTGGAGCCAGATGGTGTTAGCTCCATGTCCCTGGCTAGAATGATGAAAGAAGCCCCTCGTGGCTGAAAGGACAAAGAAGTGGTGGGGCTTCACACAGGGAGGAGCGGATAGAGACCAATGGGGACAGAGCCTGCCATCGATAGCAAGGGGTGGTCCTAGAGATAGGAGGGAAAGGTCATACCTGGCTGACCTCTCAGGACAGAGATATTAAGCCTGGACAGGAAGTGACAGCAGGAAGACAAAAGAGCCAAGCTTGGCAGAGAGAGAGAGAGAGAAAGTCTGGGCAGCCTCACAACCAGTGGTTACAGTTCTTACACAGCCAAACAAGTGTGGTTGCACTGCCAGTGAACTACATTACCCACAGTGCCTTCCTCATATATCTTTACAATGAGAGACTGCAGCAGCAAAGTCCTTAGAAACGAGAATAACAGTAAAGGCATTACACACATTTTAGGATCACGTTATAAACTAGTGCGAGGCTGTCAGAGGACAGAACACTTTCAACTTCAACCCTTTATTCTTCCACCCTCCTCCTGTGTATTAGCAGAGGCTGAAGGAAACCCCTCCTGTATCTATACCAGCACCAACTCCTGGTATCCTCCTACATGGGTCCGGGTTCAGCTTTCTATCTGGTTCTTTTCTCCTTCCCCAGAAACCTTCTCCCTCTCTGCACCGAGAGCAGGGCTGCTATGAGCCATTTCAATTGCTCCCCTTTCATCTTGGCCAGAGCAGAGACATCCATAGGTTCCTGATCCTCAGTTGCCTCCTGATTAGACCTCCCCAGCCAATCACCCTCCTCCCCCTTGGGAGCCTGGGAGTTGTAGTTCTGGGCACTCCTCTTGGCCGGGTCAGGTGCTGTATCCTGGGACTGCTGGGAACTGTAGTCCTCTTTCCTCTCAGAGGAAGGGGAAAGACTGCCCTTCCTCAGAGGGGAGGGCAATCTACACCGGGGCATCTGGGACCTGTAGTCTCCTGGGTTTTCCGGGTAAGGTTTACCTTCCCGGCCTTTTTTCCTACAGACTTTCCTGCCCCCTCTCCTGGGCTCCTCACAAAAATAAATTCAACAAGTTGAAAACTACACATACTGTGACAAAATGGTGAATTTCTCCTCCGTCCATTTACAAATTGTGTAGGTCCATTCAGGGACTGGGTGTGAAAGACACGGTAAAGGTTCTCATTACGATGACAAAGGCTGTATAATGAGGCGTGTGTAGGGTTACCATATTTGGTCCCCCCAAAAAGAGGACACATGCCCCGCCCCTACCCCCTTTCACCCCACCCCACCCGATCACATATCGCCCCCACCCCTTTCACACACCCCCCCCCCCCCCCCGTCAAACACACCTAAAGGTGTACTATCCTCCCCTCCCCTTACCATACTCTACTGCCCCAGTTGGTCTAGTGACCTCTTTGGGGCAGGAAAAAGCCCACTCTTTCCTGCCCGGAGCGCCTGCATACTGTTCCCCTTGTTGAAGGTCCCGGCACCGATTCAAAATGGCTGCCAAGAGTTGAAGCAGCCTCGCGAGAAGTCTTGCGAGGCCGCGTCAACTCTCGGCGGCCATTTTGAATCGGCGCCGGGACCATCAGCAAGAGGAACAGTATGCAGGGCAGCACTCCGGGCAGGAAAGAGGGGCTCTTTCCTGCCCCGAAGAAGTCACTAGACCACAAGGGCAGAAGAGTAAGGTAAGGGGAGGGGAGTAGGATAGGACACCATTAGGCCCGGCCGCCAGCCTGCCCGTTTGTCCGCAAATCCGGACAAACAGGCAGGCTGGCAAAACCCGCCCGGTTGCCCGGCCATGTCCTCAAACAGAGGACATGTCCGGGTAAAACCGGACATCTGGTAACCCTAGGCATGTGTCTTTGTGTTCATGTGTGTGTGTACTTGTGTCTTTAGATGCATATATGTGTGACTGTGGGTGTGTCGTGCCCCTTTGTGTGTGTGTGCACACATGTTTTTGTGTTTGCTTGTGTGTATGTCTGTGGGTGTGGGTGTCTGGATCTTTGTACCTATGCACCCTCCCATCCTTCTCTTTCCATCTCTCCTTAATTTTATCCCTCCTTACCCTTTCTCCCAAGTTACACTATCCTATCCTGTCTACCCTCTTTTATCCTAGTCATATATTATCTAGCTCAACTTATACACTACTAAGCCCAACTTTACATTGTTTTACTACTGTTTTATTAAAATTCTATTAACTTTGTATTTCAAATTACTATGTAAGCCGCATTGAGCCTGCATTGTGTGGGAAAGCGCGGGGTACAAATGTAATAATAATAATAAAAATGCATACAGATGGACAGACAAACAGGGAGACATATGGAGCCTCTCTGAACGCTTGGGCAAAATGCATCTAAAACACTGATTTGGATAAGGATTAATATTCCACCAGCAGTGGAAATCATCTTTAGCAGTGTAGACCAGAAAAACAGCAGACTGGATGGGCAAATTGTTAATTATCTGCCGTCATCTGCAGTATTACACACAGGAATACAAGCTCATGCATACCACAATAGAAACCTAGGACTGGATTTCACTGTTCCCTGCATAGTTGCCTCAAAGCTTCTGATCAAACAGATCCTGCCTAGGACAGCATGTTCTGCTCTTACACTCTCTCTTCTCTCTCCATATCTTAGCTTCGCACGGATGGGACCGATTTGGACACTGTCGTGTCCTGGGCAAATGAATACCCCTATGGCTTCCGTGTGTGGTTTGGCAATTTCTTTCCTACCCTCTTCGTCACGCACCCTGACTACGCTAAGACTGTGTTTGGCAGATCAGGTAAGCAGCTGTCACAGAAAGACTGGATTCTGCTGAGCAGAAGGTTCTGTGGTGAAATGAACGTTCACAAGTGCCGTGTGTACATTGAAAGGTACCTTCTACCTGCAAATAAATGAGAAGGCTTTGTGAGGTTGAGCCGACTACACGGCATCTGAAGTCTGAGGGGCCCTTTTAAAGAGGCGCGCTGAAAAATGGCCTGCGGTAGTGTAGACGCGTGTTTTGGGCACGCGCTGAATCATTTTTCAGCGCACCTGTAAAAAATGCCTTTTTTCAAATTTTTGCCGAAAATGGACGTGTGGAAAAATGAAAACTGCCGCCCGTTCATTTTGGGTCTGAGACTTTACCACCAGCCATTGACCTAGCGGTAAAGTCTTACGCGGTGACCGGGCAGTAATGACCCACACATGTCAAATGACACGTGTCCAAAAATACATTTTTCGGACGTGCATATTGAACGTGCGCCAAAAATGAAATTACTGCAAGAGCCACATGTAGCTGGGTGGTAAGTCCATTTTGGCATGTGTTGGGTGCACGTAAATGCTTGCGCAACTTAGTAAAAGGGCCCCTTAATCCCTAAAATCTAGTCAATGTGTTATCTTTAAATAGCAATTTAAATCTGAGGAGAAATTATCAGGCAGCATCCATGTTTCCATGCAAAGCACCGATCTCTGTAACCCTGTGATTCCTCTATGGTCTCAGAGCTCCTTCTGTTGACCTCTGGCAGCAGGGTTAAATTCTGCTGCTGGGTTTATGCAGTAAAGAAATCCTGATCTTTCGGGGCTTGTGATGGTTAATGTTTACATGTGATGAACATGCTTACTGTACATATGTGTTGGACCTTGCAGAGCCTAAGGACTGGACCTACAGCTGTTTGGAACCCTGGATTGGTAAGTACAATCACCTCTGATCTCTCTTCTTGAACTCAATAAAGATTATTTAAGAACGTGGTAAGGGCAGGAAATGCAGAACCTGCAATATTCATAGCAGCCTGAATATGGAAGGACAGGGCACTGTGCAAACGATATGGCCCATCAAAACACCCATATTGCTTCCCCTTGTGTCTGTGAACCGAGGGGGAAATTCTGTAACTGGGCACCACAGTTTAAGCACCTGGATCCAGCGATGGCATCTGGGTGTCAACTTTCCATTAAAGAATGCTAGCACAAATCGTCATCAATGCGCCTAATTTCGGCGCACCCATCTCAATAGCAGGTGTAAATGCGTGCACCCAAAGCGGCACTTTAGTGTATAACTACTGTAAGTTACATTTCCCATGCAATCACATGTAAATAACATAAACGAACCATGCTCCTCCCCTGGGAACGCCCTCCAAGCATTTGCAGTGGAAGCAAGTTGCACAAGAATAGCGCTGAGCCATAACCTAGCGCTTACATGCGCATGCGTACGCTTATCCTTGCAAGTGCTAGTACTCTGTGCACATGGTGCTTACATTTAGGTCAGTCAAAAAAATGTAGGGATGGACGAATGGTCTTCCAGTAGAAAACAGAGGTCACACTTGAAAGTAGATGAAATAAACACCTTTACAGGGGATTCTTAAATCGAGCTATTTACATATAGCCAAATACTCCTGTCCATTCCTATCCTAGTAGCCAGGTGTTGGCTTCAAGGGCTATATTTCTGCTACTCCCAATCTCTTCTCTTCCATCTTCCTCTAGGGCTGTTCTCCTTCCACATGTACACCACACTGGGTTGTGCCCCAGCCTTGAAAAGACGTTTTTCTGCCCTAGGTTCCGCTCCTGGATACGATTCCCCAATCCTACCAAAGCTCTTGCTCCTTCACCAGTTATTGTGAAAGTGGCAATGACTGCTCCTTAATTTCTGCCCAATTGTAAATGGCATTCCAGGACCCCCCTCCCCCTTCCTGGTCACTTGGCAGGGGCTTGCAGGCAACCAGAGATCACTAGGCTCCCTTAGTCAGAGGCGAAGCCAAGGACTTCTTTCTGCTCAAAATTTCCTCTTTTGTTCTCTCTAAACTCCCACTCTGTCACTCCACAGAACATGGGCACCTTACCTCTGCATTTTGTTTCCTGAACGCTCCTATGGGCTGGGCGTCCTCCCACCTGGGGGCCTCCCGGTCACTCCCCCCAGTGACTCAACCAAGGATTTGGGGGGTCATTCGGAACCTAACCTTTCGAACATATAGGTTGCCCCAATCTGTCTGATCTTTCAGATTATCTGTACATTTGTCTTTTAGATTGTAAGCTCTTTGAGCAGGGACTGTCCTTCCATGTTAAATTGTACAGCACTGCGTAACCCTAGTAGCGCTTTAGAAATGTTAAGTAGTAGTAGTAGTAGTCTTTTACTAAGGCACACTCAAGTTTTTGGCGCGTGCTAAAATTCTAGGTGCGCTAAACATTAGACACGCCAGTGCATACCTATGGGCATCTCTAATGTTTAGCGCACCCACAATTTTAGCGTGCGCTAAAAAAGTGAGCGCGCCTTAGTAAAAGACGCCCTCTATCTTTTAGTGGCCCCTATTTCATAGGGGATTACATATGTTTATATTTGGTGATTTTACTATTGTGAACAAAATTGTAAGTTTTATGTTAAACTACACCTGCTGTACATCTCCATGAGTGAATCTCTTCATAAAGGCGGTTAATAAATCCCAATAAATAAATACATATCTTTATTGGTGGCATCAACTGTATCAGGATTCTAAAACATCAAAAATATTTCCTTCTATTTGTTTAAAAATATTTCCATGCAATTTCATTGAGTGTCCCTGGTCTTTGTACTTTTTGAATAATCCTCAGCCCTGTGTAGGGTTTTACCTTGAATCACAGGGCTGGATCTCAGAAAGTGATGTAACCAGATATCTGTTACTGGTGTCCCTGGCAGGGAAAGGATTGCTGCTCCTCTCTGGTCCAAAGTGGCTCCAACACCGTAAGCTGCTGACTCCAGCCTTTCACTACGACATCCTGAAACCTTACACAAAGCAGATGTCAGAGTGCACCAAGATCATGCTGGTGAGGACTCTTATGTCGATTGTTCAGGATTTTTAAAATCATTTTCTGGTACACTCATTGACTTTCTGCGTTGACGAGGGCTAGAACAGAATGATGACAAGGTGATCGTTATTGCTCCTTGAACAAACTAAAACCATCATCTTTGTCCACTGTACTAAAGCAAATGAAATAGTGTCATACTTAACAGAGACCTTCCAGAAGAGGGCAGGTCACCAGATCCTCAGATGCTAAGATCAGATCATGGTTCCAGCACTGATGGATATTTATAGTTCATCATCAAACATTCACTATAATCACATCATGTTGCCGAGCAAGGCCGTGGCTTTCTGAATCTTGAGTTTTGTATCTCCCTTGAAGTTGAGAGAGAGAGAGAGAGATACTTCTGTTACCATGGGTAACAGTACTCTGTAGGATTATTTTTAATATGTTTCTCTTATTCTCCTCAGGACAAGTGGGAAAAGTTTGCCAACGAGAACAAGCCGGTGGAACTTTTCCAGCACGTCAGCTTGATGACTCTGGACAGCATCATGAAATGCGCCTTCGGTTGTAACAGCAACTTGCAGAATGAGGGGTCAGTATCCAAAGCTTTACACCCCATCAATTAATTTTCAGTCCCTTGGCCTGCGGCCCTTCCACTATGAGTTTGATAATTAAATTCATCAATCATGATTATTGATCATCACACAAGCATCCCATAGAAAGGCCGGTTAAGATTTGTGCTAATGATTCTTTGACTTTGGCTATCAGGTTCTATTGTTTTGCTGTGACTGCAGCTGCTCCCATGAAGCTGCTGCCCTAGGCAACCACCTAGGCTAGCTCAATGATTGGGCCGGCCCTGTCAGTATCCCATTCTGCTGAATCCCAGTGAAATCCCAAACGGTATCTTGCAGTGCTGACTGTATAGACTGGGAAAATATTCCTCTTTGAAGACCTATAAGGACTTGATTCACTGAAGCCTTTTTCTCAATCATTGTTTATGGGGAGGAACCTTGATGAAACAGGACATAAATACACGAATCTAAACTGGAGTGAGAAAGTCTGAGCTTAACTTGGGATCATCTTGTTGTACCAGAAGGTAAACTGAATAGACTATTTGGGCCTTAAGGGTCTTTATCTGCTGTCATGTTCTACGGGGTCGATATGCAAGAGGATTTAACCGGGCAGAAGAGGCTCCTTCCTGGTTAAGTCCTGCTGAGCTGGCCATTTCCAGATATTCATCAGCAGTTACCCGGATAATGCCATTGAGTTTCCTCTCTGACCACCATAGTTCTAACTGGCTAGGTTAGAGGTGGTTTGTGGTGGATCAAGCACTTACCCGGTTAGTGGTGGTATTCAATATGCTAACCGGTTAAGTGAGTGGATAAAGTTAGGACAGCTAATAGGCTGTCAATTTTATCTACTAAGCTGACCATGGCACCAGTCTGAATATCGGCCGGTAAGCGGTTAGCTTCTGGGTTGCCGCACCATCCCGGATATTCTGTGCAGTAGGCCGGACGTGTCCCGCCCTGAATACCTAGGGTTAACTCAGCCTGCAGCTGTGAGCAGCTTACAAGTTGCTTACCGCCGTGTTTTTATATCTGATATAAACAAGATTTTCAGGATATTTTTTTAGATGAAGACAGCAGTGATGTAGTCAGAATTGTTTTTTCGGTGGGGACTCACATTAACATGGGTAGGCACTAGGCAGTGTGGATGTTGACACTGCCTCCAGTTCTGTTATTGACCTGGGTCTTCGCTGCTGACTAGGTGGGCCTGACTCCAAATAAGGAGGGTCCACGGCTCACCCATGGCTATAACAACAAGAAGAAAGCGCAATGGGTCTCAAGCATGGGTATGAAGGAACACTAGAGACCTGACAAGGGCCGTGTTTTGGCAATCTGCCTGCTTCAGGGGTCAACAATGTATTGTTCCAACTGTGTAATCCAATAACATTTAATCCAACATATGTTCTCACTCCTGACACAACTCTGGCTCCATCCTCCTTTTCCCACTGTGACCCCCGAACCATTCGATTCTCTAAAGCCAGGGAATTGCAATGTTCGGGGGGCCATGACGAGAGAAGGTGATATCATTCAAGAGCAGTATGTGTGCTACCTAATAAAGGCCACAAGGGATGGGCTGTCACTTGCTGTTAACAAATGAAAACATGCCAAAAAAAGTTTTGTTTTGTTTTGCTGATAATAGTACACACTCTTTGCAAATAGTGCACATATGCTTTAACCATTGTGCATGTATGCATTATTTTCAAAGAGAGAAAAGAGTGGGATGTTTGACCACGGAAAAACAAATCCTGGAGACAAAAATGTATAAAAACGTCTTTATTATTAAAAAAGACTCGACACAACTGTTGTGTTTCGGCCGTCAGGCCTGCCTCAGGAGTCTGCTACAATGACGTGACCTGTATGATCCTGAATGCCAGAGGTGGAATCTGATCCCCGGCACGAATCACAAGGACTGTTAATGGCTGTAAACAAAAAGGGTCTTTAAAAAGACCTTTGATATAGACTTGCTCGTAGTGGGTCGCTGGAAGCGGAGCACTAAATGTAAAATGTGGTACACCAAACATATAAAACCAACATTTGCAGAATGGAAATCTAAATACCATCAGGATAGGCTTGCCAACTAGATCCATATTCATCCGACAGGACATTACTCTGGTAAGTGACATTTTTTTTCTCTGTGCTTAGTAACTTAAAGATTGGGTTTAAAAGAGGAATTATAGGATATTGACAAACACAGTTAGAATTTTTTAAAAAAGAAAAAAGAATCAAACTTTTTTAGCTAGTCTCCATACCGTTTTCTACTACTACTACTACTACTACTATAGCATTTCTATAGCGCTACAAGGCATACGCAGCGCTGCACAACCATAGAAGAAAGACAATCCCTGCTCAAAGAGCTATGTAATAAACGTAAGCCAAGTATAGGACAATCAAGCCATTGTGACATCACTGATGAGGTTGGCTCTTATTGGTGGCCTGAGGCATTATGACATCACAATATTAGCTCTGGTTACAAGAGACTACTACTACTACTATTTATCACTTCTATAGCACTACAAGGCATACGCAGCGCTGTACACCATACATGAAAAGACAGTCCCTGCTCAAAGAGCTTACAATCTAATAGACAAAAAATAAAGTAAGCAAATCAAATCAATTAATGTGTACAGGAAGGAGGAGAGGAGGGTAGGTGGAGGCAAGTGGTTACGAGTCAAAAGCAATGTTAAACAGGTGGGCTTTCAGTCTAGATTTAAAGGTGGCCAAGGATGGGGCAAGAAGTAGGGGCTTTTCCCCATAGTTTTAAAACTTGAATTTTCTGCCACAGCATTAACAGATACTCTAGAAGGAACAGCAGGGCCTAGTTCAGTCCTTATTCCCACCCACCCCTAGCTCAACTCTTCATTTATAGTCAATTATTCTAATTAGAACAACAAGAGGAGAGTTTTCATTAGAGTTTTAATTACATTTAGTTTCTGAGAAGCAAACACTAAATAAATTACATATTACAAAAATATAATCTTAGGGCTCTTTATATTCATCTGTACCTGAAGAAGTTATAATTAAACAACTCTATAATACTAAGATGCAAACAGCAGTCCAGCAGTGAGAGGGGTGCTATCCAGTCTTTTGCACTGAGTGTCACATGTATGATTATCTCCCAGTTGGTGTGAGGTTATATGTGTGTGCTCGATGCAAAGAGCTCCTAGCTGTCAGAGAACAAGTCCGTTCTCTGAGGCTAGAGTAGCAGACTTGGTGGAGCTGAGGGAGACAGAGAAGTACATAGAGGAGGCCTACAGGGACATTGTAGAGCCTCTGTGGTGCCTTGGAGGAGGGAGTTTTCTAAAAAGGGGGCATCACCATGGTGCAGCTGGAAGTAATCCTGTAGCCGGGTCCAGCCCACCAAGGGTTGCAATATTCTCTCGCACCAAGTATGTGTGTGCTGCTGCGGCTAAGAAAGCAATCCAGAGGTGGCCGGTTCAAATCCCAATGATACAGGTCTATAAAATAATGAGTGGAGTTGAAGGGTAGATGTCAAGCATCTGTTCACGCTTTCCAAAAATACTAGGACTAGGGGGCATGCGATGAAGCTACAATGTAGTAAATTTAAAACGAATCGGAGAAATGTTTTCTTTGCTCAATGTGTAATTAAACTCTGGAATTCGTTGCCAGAAAATGTGGTAAAGGCGGTTAGCTTAGCGGAGTTTAAAAAAGGTTTGGACGGCTTCCTGAAGGAAAAGTCCATAGAACATTATTAAATGGACTTAGGGAAAATCCACTGTTTCTGGGATAAGCAGTATAAAATGTTTTGTACTTTTTTGGGATCTTGCCAGGTATTTGTGATCTGGATTGGCCACTCTTAGAAACAGGATGCTGGGTTTGATTGACCTTTGGTTTTCCCAGTATGCAATACCTATGTACGTATGTGTCTCCAGGAACTTCTGTTCAGGAGGGATATTGCTAGGTACTTGTGACCTGGATTGG
This sequence comes from Microcaecilia unicolor, assembly GCF_901765095.1. Classification (NCBI taxonomy): domain Eukaryota; kingdom Metazoa; phylum Chordata; class Amphibia; order Gymnophiona; family Siphonopidae; genus Microcaecilia; species Microcaecilia unicolor. Next base: position 17,669,571 of record NC_044036.1, on the reverse strand, counting down.
CCACTGTGGGAAACAGGATGCTGGGCTTGATGGACCTTCAGTCTGTTCCAGTATGGCAGTACTTATGTACTCATGACTTGTGGTTTTGATTTCCCTATTGGCTTCCCTAAGAAAAGCAAAGCTACAGGTCCCTACATGCATTGGGGTAAGCCCAGGACTGGATGAGCCCTGCCGGCAAATCTGGATCTAGTTGGCAACCCTACATCAGGAACCCTAACCTCACCCTCCTCTCTTATAAACACATTAAAAATATAGGCTTCACCAGGCAGCTTCTTGCACCAGGAAGTAAGGACTACACAAAGGAGGGAGATATGTGATGAAGAGGAGTCCGTGAGCCACAAGAGAGGTAACCATCTGCCTATCTGTGAGATAAGTGAAAAGAAGAAAAGTCTAAGCTGTAAGAAGAGACCTGATGCCCAGGTGCATCTCTGTCCAACTTTTAAGAACCCAATTTCTATGTGTGGAGAAGGACCTGACTCTTAAGGGTACTACTAGCTTCCAACTCAGAAAATAACTTAAAATATTTTTTTTAGCAGTGTACGTTTCCTTCATGGGGAGGGGAGTGAGTGAGTGAGTGAGTTCTCGAGAAGTCTTCCTCCTCCTAGGAGGTAAACCCCTCTTTCTAGAAGATCCTAGAGGAGGTTGGGTTATTCTTTAGGTATCCAGAGCAAAATGTTATAAACTCTCAGTACTTTATCTAAGAACCAGAAACAATCTGAAGGGGTCGTGCTGATCCCCAAGGAGGGAAAGAGAAAGGGAGAAGGTGAAGAAGGTTTCTTCCTGGGAATTATTCAGGGCCCATCAAAGATTAGTTTACAATAAGTAAGAGTAGTTTTCAACTTTCTGCTTCTGTATCACATATTAATCAAGATGAAAAGAAGAGCAAATGACAGCTGACATAGCTAAAAGGTGAAGTGAAAGAAGCTAGTAGAGCAAAAAGAACATCTTTCAAAGAATGGAAGAAGGATTCTAATGAAGAAAACAAGAAGCAGCATAAGCACCGGCAAGCTTCAAAGCATTAATAAAGAAAGCTAAAAGAGAATATAAAGAGAAACTTTCTGTAGAAGTAAAAACTTATAGTAATAACTTTTTCAGGTATATTAGAAGCAGAAAGCCAGTGAGGGAATCAGCGGGAACATTAGATTATCAAGCAGTAAAAGGGACACTCATGGTGGACAAGGCCACAGCGGAGTGACTGAATTAATTCTTTGCTTTGGTCTTCCAAAGAAGGTGTACGAGATCTACCTGTACTAGAAATGGTTTTCAAGAGTGATGATGCAGAATAATGAAAGAAATCAAGGTGAACCTGGAAGATGTACTGAGCCAAATTGACAAATTAAAGGGTAATAAATCACCCGGACCAGATGGTATGCACCCCAGAGTACTGAAATTGCTGATCTGCTAATAGTTATCTGTAACCTGTCGTTAAAATCATCCATAGTACCTGAAGTTTGGAGGGTGGCCAATATAATGCCGATTTATAAAAAAGGTTCTAGAGGTGATTCAGGAAATTACAGACCAATACATAGTAACATAGTAGATGACGGCAGAAAAAGACCTGCATGGTCCATCTAGTCTGCCCAAGACAAACTCATATGTGTATATCTTACCTTGAATTTGTACCTGTCCTTTTCAGGGCACAGACCATATAAGTCTGCCCAGCAGTATTTCCCGCCTCTCAACCACCAGTCCCGCCTTCCATCAGCGGCTCTGGTACAGACCGTATAAGTCTGCCCTCCCCTATCCTCGCCTCCCAACCACCACCCCCTCTTCCCCCCAACTGCTCCGCCACCCAATTTCAGCTAAGCTTCTGAGGATCCATTCCTTTTGCACAGGATTCCTCTATGCATATCCCACGCATGTTTGAACTCCGTTACCGTTTTCATCTCTACCACCTCCCGCGGGAGGGCATTCCAAGCATCCACCACCCTCTCCGTGAAAAAATACTTCCTGACATCTTTCCTGAGTCTGCTCCCCTTCAATCTCATTTCATGTCCTCTCGTTCTACCGCCTTCCCATCTCCGGAAAAGATTCGTTTGCGGATTAATACCTTTCAAATATTTGAACGTCTGTATCATATCACCCCTGTTCCTCCTTTCCTCCAGGGTGTACATGTTCAGGTCAGCAAGTCTTTGCTCATACGTCTTGGAACGCAAATCCCATACCATCCTCATAGCTTTTCTTTGCAGCGCTTCCATTTTTTTAACATCCTTCGCAAGATACGGCCTCCAAAACTGAACACAATACTCCAGGTGGGGCCTCACCAACGTCTTATACAGGGGCATTAAAACCTCCTTTTTTCTGCTGGTCACTCCTCTCTCTATACAGCCTAGCAATCTTCTAGCTACTGCCACCGCCTTGTCGCACTGTTTCGTCGCCTTCAGGTCCTCAGATACTATCACCCCAAGATCCCTCTCCCCGTCCGTGCCTATCAGACTCTCCCCGCCTAACACATACATCTCCCTTGGATTTCTACTCCCTAAGTGCATCACTTTGCATTTCTTCGCATTGAATTTTAATTGCCAAACGTTAGACCATTCTTCTAGCTTCTTCAGATCTTTTTTCATGTTTTCCACACCCTCCGGGGTGTCCACTCTGTTGGAAATCTTGGTGTCATCCGCAAAAAGGCAAACTTTACTTTGTAACCCTTCGGCAATGTCACTCACAAATATATTGAACAGAATCGGCCCCAGCACCGATCCCTGAGGCACTCCACTACTCACCTTTCCCTCCTCCGAGCGAACTCCATTCACCACCACCCTCTGGCGTCTGTCCGTCAACCAGTTCCTAATCCAGTTCACCACTTCGGGTCCTATCTTCAGGCCGTCTAGTTTATTTAAGAGCCTCCTGTGGGGAACCGTGTCGAAAGCCTTGCTGAAATCTAAGTAGATGACGTCCATAGCACGTCCTTGATTTAATTCTCCTGTCAACCAGTCAAAGAATTCAATGAGATTCGTTTGGCACGACATAATAGGTCTGACATAATAGTGGAGGGGCATAATCGTACGGGGCACCCATCTTTAAAGGCGCTCATCTCTAAGGACGTCCCGGCGAAGGGGCGGGGCATCCCGTATTATCGAAACAAGATGGGCGTCCATCTTTAGTTTAGATAATACGGTCGGGGACGGCCAAATCTCAACATTTAGGTCGACCTTAGAGATGGGCGACCTCGGTTTTCGGCCATAATGGAAACCGAGGACACCCATCTCAAAAACAACCAAATCCAAGGCATTTGGTCATGGGAGGAGCCAACATTCATAGTGCTCTGGTTCCCCTCACATGCCAGGACGCCAACCGGGCACCCTAGGGAGCACTTGTTAGGCTTTCACGGCAGAAACTGGGCTTATGAGCCCTTGGACCACTGCCGAGGAGCGGCAGTGGCAGTCAAAACCACCCCACACCAGAGACAAGGCAGGCTCAGACAGGAAACAGGTAGGCTTCACCTGCACTTGACTGCCGTTCCCCAGGAGTTCAACCCCTGGGTGCAGGAGGCCAGCAGGACTTACCGGGCTGGACTGGATCAGGATCCACAGACAGACTAGGTAGACAGGGACTACACACAAGCTTGGCAGAAACAGGGGTTAGGATTTACATACAAGCTTGGCAAAAGCAGGGTTCAGGATATACATACAAGCTTGGCAGAAACAGAGTTCAGGATATACATACAAGCTCGGCAAAAACAGGGTTCAAGGTATAGGATCTCAAACAGACAAGATATAAGGTTCACAACCAGAAGGGAAAGGAAGCCAACAGGGAAGGAGCAATCAGGACTGGGTTCAAGACTGGATACAGGAGACTCAAACAGGCAAGGAATACAGACTAGGCACACTAACTAAAAAAACAAGGCTCAATAATACAAAGTGGAAGTGCAAGCATACAAACCTCAACCTGGACCTTTGGCAATGCAAAGGCCCTGAATGGAAGAACACCAGTTCCTTATCAAGGCCCTGACTGATGATGTCACAACTACTGGCCACAGGCAGGAAGCATACTGAAGCACAGAGAGGCTTAACACACACAGGTGCAGTATAGTGGAGCAATTAGAGCCATGCTGGAAGCAGCCAGCACACAGAGACAGAGCTAACTCAGGAAGAACAGACAAGCCAGCTCAGAAGCTGACCGCTGAAAATAAGGTGAGTCTGAGAGGGGTCATGACCACAATCGTGACAGCACTGCAGTGGACTTCACAAATTGCTCCCAGGTGCATAGCTCCCTTACCTTGTGTGCTGAGCCCCCCAAAACCCACTACCCACAACTCCACACCACTACCATAGCCCTTAGGGATGAAGGGGGGCACCTACATGTGGGTACAGTGGGTTTCGGGTGCGTTTTGGAGGGCTCACATTTACCACCACAAGTGTAACAGGTAGGGGGGGGTGGGCCTGGGTCCACCTGTCTGAAGTGCACTGCACCCACTAAAAACTGCTCCAGGGACCTGCATACTGCTGTCATGGAGCTGGGTATGACATTTGAGGCTGGCATAGAGGCTGGAAAAAAATGTGTTTTAATTTTTTTTTTTTGGGTGGGAAGAGGTTGGTGACCACTGCTGTGTTGGTAAGAAATGATTTGCTAAGATTGTTGTTTTCATTGCTTTCTTTTCTACTGACGCATCTTGTCTTTAGCTGTAGCTGGGGGTGACCACTTGAAGTGAACTTCCTCCATATGCCACCCCCGCTTTCTAGTTTAAATGCCTAGAAATATATTGTCTGAATTTCTCCCCAATGATTTTTTTTCCTGCCACAGTGAGATGCAGCCCATCGTTACAGTATAGTCTTTTGTTTTTCCATGTATTGCCCCATCCTCCTATGTACCTAAATCCTTCTTGGTGACACCAGGCTTTGAGCCAGGTATTGAAATTCTCAGTACTTTGCAATCTTTTCTCTTCATTTCCAAAGGTAGGCAGTACTTCTGAGAAAGCTATTGTTTGTATCAAAGGATTTAACCCCTCTCCCAGCTCCTGACAAGCTCTCTGCGTGGCAAGTGGGGTATTACTGGACAAGTCATTTGTTCCCAGGTGGATAACAACATCAGTGTTTGACTCCTTGGTTTCTTCTCTGATTATAGAGATTATTTGCCTGGTACTCCTGGTAGCTGAGGAGCCTAGAAGGCATTTCACTTTGCATGGCCCCTTGAGCTGTGTTTCAAAGTTAATGCCTCTGATAATGGAATCCCCTAGTAGTAGTAGCAACAGTTTCCTGGTATGAGTTTCAACAATAGTGATTTGGGGGTGTCTTTTCTCTTTGGGCACCTTCATATCTTTTTGTTCCACCTTAATTGCTTCTTCTTCCGCCTCAGTTCTGTTTTCAGGAACATCACAGTGCTGTAATGGAGCAAAAGAATTCTGTAGGGGCAACACTTGTGAGGGCGGGTGCTTCTCTGCCACATAACGTAGTCTGCCTGAGCCTACCTTGAACCATCTATTCTTAGGTGGTTTTATCATTTGAGGCAATGGTGAAAAGTTGGTATGATTCTGTGCAGTCCTAGAAGCTGCTTTAAGTGCATCCAATTCCTGCTTTACTTTATTTAGCTCCTGTTTTAAACTAGCAAGCTGAAGACAGATAGGACAAGCCTTAAGTCTCCAGATGATTGGCCTTGAAACTAAAGCACCACAATTATTACAGAGAATAAAAGTCATCCTGATTGGTTGAAATGGGTATGAACAGGTGTACTATGATGGGGTTAACAGTCTGCAAGATCACCTGTGTGTGACTGAGGAGTAAAGTTAATGAGTTTTGGCTTGTCTGTATATTTATTTATTTATTGCATTTGTATCCCACATTATCCTACCTCTTTGCAGGCTCAATGTGGCTTACAATTCATCATGGATACTGGAACTAGAAGGGAATATATATTTGGTTTTACAGAGGGTTTTGGGTTACATGATAGTGTTAAAGCAAAAGATAGTATAAAACACTTCTGGATAAATTAACGATTGTACAGTTACATGTGTTGATCTTTGTGGTATATCTTGTCGAAGAGATAGGTTTTCAATAGTTTGCGGAAATTGGTCAATTCATAGACAGTTTTCAAGTAGCGTGGCAGCGTGTTCCAGAGCTGCGTGCTCATATAGGAAAAGGTAGATGCGTGCATTAATTTGTATTTCAGGCCTTTACATGACTGGAAAACCCTGGGGTGGGTGGGACTATAAGCCCCAGTGAGTCAGCCAAGTGCTGTGTCAAAAAAACGTTCTCAAGGTTTGACCAGAATGCTACAGTCTGCTCAAATAATTTTCAGTTGATTTAACTTTCAAATTCCACTAGGCAGGGTTAGAAGACAGAGAAGTGCACCACAATACAGGTTCACAGGACAAATAAACAATAAGCATTAAATTAAGGAGAATTTCAGGTAGCTAAACCTATAGCCAAAAAGTTGAGAAATTAGAATAAGATAATCGGAAATCACTCAGCAGTATTTCGGTTGAGGTCCAGCACATGGAATGCTACAAACAAAGGTCCAGCACATGGAAAATGTCCAGCACATCAGGGCCAGGGAAAATGATAGAAACTGTTATAAAGAAAAGAATCTTGCCAGGTACTTGTGACCTAGATTGGCCACTGTTGGATATAGGATACTGAGCTTGATGGACCTTCGGTGTGTCCCAGAATGCCAATGTTTATGTTCTAAACATATAGACAAACATAGTTTAATGGGACAGAGTCAACATGAATTCAGCCAGAGGAGGTCTTGCCTCACCAATTTGCTTCATTTATTTGAAGGTGTGAATAAACGTGGATAAAGGTGAGCTGGTTGATATAGAGGGGCATAATTGAAAGGGGTGCCCACGTTTTTCCGAGGACGTCCTTGCAGAACGTCCCAGCGAAGGGGCGGGGAAACCTGTATTATCAGAACAAGATGGGTGTCCATCTTTCATTTCGATAATACGGTCAGGGACACCCAAATCTTGACATTTAGGTCGTCCCTAGAGATGGTTGTCCTTAGACTTGGTCGTTTCTGATTTTCAGCGATAATGAAAACTAAGGACGCCCATCTTAGAAATGACCAAATGCAAGCTCTTTGGTCCTGAGAGGAGCCAGCATTCATAGTGCACTGGTTTCCCTGACATGCCAGGACACCAACCGGGCACCCTAGGGAGCACTGCAGTGGACTTTAGAAATTGCTCCCAGGTACATAGCTCCCTTACCTTGTGTGCTGAGCCCCCTAAATCCCCCCAACCCCCCCCCCAAAACCCACTACCCCCAACTGTACACCACTACCATAATCCTTACAGGTGAAGGGGGGCACCTAGATGTCTAAATGTGGGTAGAGTGGGTTTCTGGTGGGTTTTGGAGGGCTCACATTTACCACCTCAAGTGTAACAGGTGTGGGGGGGGGGCTGGGCCTGGGTTCGCCTGCCTGAAGTGCACTGCACCCACTAAAACTGCTCCAGGGACCTGCTGTTGCAACCCTACCTTGGTCTTCTGGCGGCGACTATATTGGAAGGATCATCTGAGCAGCAACCATCTTGGGAAAATCATCTGAGGGGCTACCATCTTGGTAGGATCATTTGAGGAGCAGCCATCTTAGGTAGCTCTCTAGAAGGCAGCCATCTTGAGTATCTTTTGGGCGTGCCCTATGGGACCTCTTGCCTCTCAGCTGAGACCAGTATCCTCTGATTGGAGGCCTATTTAAGAGCTGGCCTTAGCCACCATCTTTGCTTCAGCTTCTTTCTGGTTAGAAGTCTGGCGCGTTGGTTTGTGTTTCTCTCTACCTGATTGTTGAACTTGAATTTGGACTGGATTTGACTCTGCTTACTTTGCTGCCTGCCCTGACCGGATTGAACTTGACTCTGCTTACTTGCTGCCTGCCCTGACCTTGGATTGAACTTGACTCTGCTTACTTGCTGCCTGCCCTGACTTCGGATTGAACTTGTCTCTGCTTACTTGCTGCCTGCCCTGACTTCGGATTGAACTTGACTCTGCTTACATTGCTGCCTGCCCTGACTTTGGATTAGACCTGACTTCTGTAGCGTCCGCCTGCCTTTCCGGCAGCCGGCTGACCCCGTTCGGTTCCTGAAGTCCTGGTGGCTGCCTGCACCTGGGGGCTCAACTCCTGGGGAACGATGGTCATGCCCAGGTGAAGCTGGGGTTTGTTCGGCTGCCCAACTGAGTGCGGCTTCTTCATCGGCACCATGCTCAGTCGGGGCACAAGGGCTCACTACCGAGGATCGTAACACCTGCATACTGCTGCGATGGACCTGAGTATGACATTTGAGGCTGGCATAGAGGCTGGCGCAAAATATTTTTTGAGGGTGGGAGGGGGTTAGTGACCACTGGGGGAGTAAGGGGAGGTCATCCCTGATGCCCTCTAGTGGACATCTGGTCAGTTCGGACACCTTTTCGTGGCTTGGTCGTAACAAAAAAAGGAACAAGTAAAGTGGACTAAGTGCTCGTCAGGGACGCCCTTTTTTTGGGTCAAGGACACCCATGTGTTAGGCACGCCCAAGTCCCACCCTCACTACGCCTCTGACACGCCCCCTGGAACTTTGGTCATCCCAGCGACAGAAAGCAGTTGAGGACGCCCAAAATCGGCTTTCGATTATGCCGATTTGGGCGACCCTGTGAGAAGGACGCCCATCTTCCGATTTGTGTCGAAAGATCGGCATCCTTCTCTTTCAAAAATAAGCCTGAGGCATTTAGTTATGTTTAAACAAAGAGATCTGCACGAAGCTTACAAAAATAACAAAATATATATATATTTTTTACTTCTTTTGTTTTAAAACCTTCAGAGTCAGTCAGCACAGCAGCACCTTACCTTTGTCTCCTGAAATCCAAGTGGTGCAAATTTCTAGAAGGAAGTGGGAGGGAACATCAGACTCTCAGTCTTTCTTCTTCTTGCCTCCTACGTGCCCGTCCCGCGCGTTCCCGCCTATGCGGAACAGTACACCACGGGACGGGAGCGAGCCGAGCACTCGAAAAAGGCTGACTGGCTGCTGCGTGAGCTGAGGAGGGCAAGCCCAGCTGAGGGCGAGGGGCGAAGAAAGAAGAAGCAGTAAGGCACCCAGGACCGGCACGCCGGTGAGAGCCCGAGCGGGCGGAACTCAACTGCCTGGGGCCTGGGGCTAGGCGGGCTGAATTTGGGATGGCATGTCCGTGTCAGCTTGGCGTCGTGGTCGCGCGCGTCGGCGTTGGTCCAAAAAAGTCTTGATGATGATCCTGCGGCTGGGCTGAGCGGCGAGGCCCGTGGGCGGAACTGGGGGCTGATGCGGTGTGTCATGTCGGCAGTGGCCTGGTCGGTCCGACCTGTCAATCATAATCCGACGGTCTTCTGGCTGTGGAGGCTTAGCCTCCCCAAGCCTCTTGTACCGGGCGCCTATGAGCCTGATAGTCTCTCTAGATTTTCAGAAAGCCTTAGACAAAGTCCCTCAAGATAGACTTCTGAGAAAATTAAAAAAGCCATGGGATAGGAGGCAATGTTCTCTTGTGGATTTGGAACTGGTTAAAAGATAGAAAACAAAGGTCAGGTTTAAATGTCCATTTCTCTGAATGGAGGAGGGTGAATAGTGGAGTGCCCCAGGAGACTGGTGCTACTTAACATATTTATTAATGATCTGGGATTTGGAATGATGAGTGAGATAATTAAGTATGCAGATGACATAAAACTATTTAAAGTTGTTAAATCTCATGGAGACTGTGAGAAATTGCAGGAGGACCTTGGGAAGCTGGAAGACTGGCCATCCAAGTGAGGCCCATTGAGAAGAGTAATTCAAATCATGGTTACTTGACGCAAGGTTCCATTTTAGAATCTAGATGTCATCTTGGACAATACATTTAAATATTCTGCTCTGTGTTTGGCGACAGCCAAGAAAACAAACATAATGCTAGGAATTATTAGAAAAGGGATAGAAAATTATTATTATTATTATTTATTGTATTTGTACCCCACATTTTCCCACCTTTTTGCAGGCTCAATGTGGCTTACAGAGTATAGATATGATAACGTCGTTACATGATTTAAAAACAGTCGATCATAAGCAGATAAGAGAGAGAATATTATAATGTTTCTGTATCGCTCTATGGCGTGACCTCACCTTGAGTATTGTGTGCAATTCTGGTTACCGTATCTCAAAAAAGACTTAGAAAAGGCTCAAAGAATGGTGACCAAAATGATTAAAGGGATGGAACGCCTCTCATATGAGGAAAGGCTAAAGAGGTTAGGGGGTCTTCAGCTTGGCAAAGAGGCAGCTGAGGGTGGATATGATAGAGATGTACAAAATCCAGTGTGGAGTAGAACAGGTAAATGTGAATCAGTTGTTTACTCTTTCAAAACGTACAAAGACCAGGAGACACTCCATGAAGTTATGCACTAGCTCATTTAAAACAAATAGAAGAAAATATTTTTTTCACTCATTGTATTGTTAAGCTCTGGAACTCTTTGTCAGTGCAAGTAGTAAAACCAGTTAATGTAGCTGTTTAAAAAAAAAATAGGTTTGGACACGTTACTAGAGGAAATGTCCATAATCTGCTACTAAGATAGACATAGGGAAAGCCACTACTTATCCCTGGGATCAGTGGCATGAAATCTTGCTACTCTCTGGGGTTCTGCCAGGTACTTGCAACCTGGCTTTGCCACAGTTAGAAGCAGGATACAGGGCTGGATGGGCCACCAGTCTCTTTCTGGGCTAGATAGACAATCAGTTTGACGTATGTTCTTACGCAATTTAGCCTTCCTTTTTTCTTTTCTTGCAGTGACAGCGCCTACATAAAAGCCATTTATGACCTCTGCTCCTTGGTGGACCTCAGATTCCGTTGGTTTCTGTTCCAGAGTAACCTCATTTTCTACTTAAGTCCCCAAGGATTTCACTTTCGGAAGGCCTGCAAACTGGCTCATCAGCACACAGGTATTTCCCCACCATATTATTTCTTGAATACACTTTGCTTAAACTCCTGCTCACTGCAAAATGTAAATTTATAGCAAGAAGGAAGATGTGGGTTCATATCATTTCCCAGTCTAATATTGTTTTGTGTTTAAGTAGATGGAGCATCTGAATTAAAACAGTTAAATCTAGTAAAGTGACTACACTCTACTAAATCCACCTCCTCCGGGAGTTTCTCATTTTTAGATTGGCGGGGCTGGTGGTTGGGAGGCGGGGATAGGGCTGGGCAGACTTATACGGTCTGTGCCAGAGCCGGTGGTTGGGAGGCAGGGCTGGTGGTGGGGAGGTGAGGATAGTGCTGGGCAGACTTATACGGTCTGTGCCTGTGCCAGAGCCGGTGGTTGGGAGGTGGGGCTAGTGGTTGGGAGGCGGGGATAGTGCGGGGCAGACTTATACGGTCTGTGCCCTGAAGAGCACAGGTACAAATCAAAGTAGGGTATACACAAAAAGCAGCAAATATGAGTTATCTTGTTGGGCAAACTAGATGGACCGTGCAGGTCTTTTTCTGCCATCATCTACTATGTTACTATATGCCACCTTTCTAACCTTGTTCAAGATAAATTACAATTTAGATATGGTCCTGTTTCAGCAAGAGCTTTCCAACCTAAATTGGTGCCTGAGGAAAAATGGATTCCCCAGGTACACAAGGAGCATCAGTGGGAGAAGTGGCAGCAAACCCTAGTTTTCTTGAATCTGAACCCAGTAACTTCTAGGCCACTTCTTTGCAGTACCAATTAGTGGTTTGAAATATCCTGAGTCCTACAGGAGAGAAGTAAGTTTGACCAGTCAGATGCAGTGTGGTTCTTCTTCTTCTTACTACTACTACTAGTACTACTACTTACCATTTCTATCACAAAAGAGGAGACAGGGAAGAAGTGAGAACCTACAGGCTGGTAGGCCTCATGTCAGTGGAAGGAAAAATAATGGAGTCGCTGCTGAAGGAAAGGTTAGTTAACTTCCTAGAAGCCAACAGGTTACAGGATGGCTTTACCAAAGGAAAATCCTACCAAATGAATCTTATTGACTTCTTTGTCTGGGTGACTGTACTGCTATGGATTTACAGCCTGTCTCACTAACACAGACTACTCAATAATTACCGTGGATTCTTTTGGATTCATACAGTGGGGGAAATAAGTATTTGATCCCTTGCTGATTTTGTAAGTTTGCCCACTGACAAAGACATGAGCAGCCCATAATTGAAGGGTAGGTTATTGGTAACAGTGAGAGATAGCACATCACAAATTAAATCCGGAAAATCACATTGTGGAAAGTATATGAATTTATTTGCATTCTGCAGAGGGAAATAAGTATTTGATCCCCCACCAACCAGTAAGAGATCTGGCCCCTACAGACCAGGTAGATGCTCCAAATCAACTCGTTACCTGCATGACAGACAGCTGTCGGCAATGGTCACCTGTATGAAAGACACCTGTCCACAGACTCAGTGAATCAGTCAGACTCTAACCTCTACAAAATGGCCAAGAGCAAGGAGCTGTCTAAGGATGTCAGGGACAAGATCATACACCTGCACAAGGCTGGAATGGGCTACAAAACCATCAGTAAGACGCTGGGCGAGAAGGAGACAACTGTTGGTGCCATAGTAAGAAAATGGAAGAAGTACAAAATGACTGTCAATCGACAAAGATCTGGGGCTCCACGCAAAATCTCACCTCGTGGGGTATCCTTGATCATGAGGAAGGTTAGAAATCAGCCTACAACTACAAGGGGGGAACTTGTCAATGATCTCAAGGCAGCTGGGACCACTGTCACCACGAAAACCATTGGTAACACATTACGACATAACGGATTGCAATCCTGCAGTGCCCGCAAGGTCCCCCTGCTCCGGAAGGCACATGTGACGGCCCGTCTGAAGTTTGCCAGTGAACACCTGGATGATGCCGAGAGTGATTGGGAGAAGGTGCTGTGGTCAGATGAGACAAAAATTGAGCTCTTTGGCATGAACTCAACTCGCCGTGTTTGGAGGAAGAGAAATGCTGCCTATGACCCAAAGAACACCGTCCCCACTGTCAAGCATGGAGGTGGAAATGTTATGTTTTGGGGGTGTTTCTCTGCTAAGGGCACAGGACTACTTCACCGCATCAATGGGAGAATGGATGGGGCCATGTACCGTACAATTCTGAGTGACAACCTCCTTCCCTCCGCCAGGGCCTTAAAAATGGGTCGTGGCTGGGTCTTCCAGCACGACAATGACCCAAAACATACAGCCAAGGCAACAAAGGAGTGGCTCAGGAAGAAGCACATTAGGGTCATGGAGTGGCCTAGCCAGTCACCAGACCTTAATCCCATTGAAAACTTATGGAGGGAGCTGAAGCTGCGAGTTGCCAAGCGACAGCCCAGAACTCTTAATGATTTAGAGATGATCTGCAAAGAGGAGTGGACCAAAATTCCTCCTGACATGTGTGCAAACCTCATCATCAACTACAGAAGACGTCTGACCGCTGTGCTTGCCAACAAGGGTTTTGCCACCAAGTATTAGGTCTTGTTTGCCAGAGGGATTAAATACTTATTTCCCTCTGCAGAATGCAAATAAATTCATATACTTTCCACAATGTGATTTTCTGGATTTAATTTGTGATGTGCTATCTCTCACTGTTACCAATAACCTACCCTTCAATTATGGGCTGCTCATGTCTTTGTCAGTGGGCAAACTTACAAAATCAGCAAGGGATCAAATACTTATTTCCCCCACTGTATTAGGTAAATGAGACCTTTATTAGAGGTGCTAAAATCTACAATGATTAAGATATATACAATGATTAGCTATATACATACAATGATTAGCTTTATAAACAATCATTACATCACTGGTCTCTACATCTAAGCAATGCTAAGAGTTCTTAGACCGGGAAAAGAAGCAATAATACACTATACATACATCATCAGGAATTTCAGGCCCTTATCTCATCAGCTGGGAGGCCCGTTGCAGCGAAAGCCCAAAGTCTCCTTATGACCCAGGAATAAGTCCTCTGCGTGATACGTCTACCCACAGATGAGCCTCAAAACTCTACTGCAACAAGCCCCCCTTTTTATTAAGCTTAGAACTCATGTTCAGAGTTAAGGAAAATTACAGAATGCTTCTCTGTTTTGGTAAACAAGCCATACTGTGGGAACGTGGTCACTTGTTTTCCAAGTCCAGGTAGCCAGGCTGAACTCTGAAAACAAGCACCATCCTCCACATACTAAATTAATTAGAGCTGTGTCTTATCTTCTGCATTCCAACTTATTTTCACACAATCAAAGTTAAACAATCAGTTTTAAACAGAATTATTTCTAATCAACAATACAGACCACGAGTGCACTGGTCGGTCAAGACAGAGTTGAAAAACAATCCTTAAAATTCACTTTTATTACAGTGACCAAAGAATTGGATGAAGGACACGCGCTAGATGTAATCTACTTGGATTTAAACAAAGCCTTTGATATGGTCCCTCACAAAAGACTCATGAATAAGCTGAGAGGACTGAACTTAGGACTCAAAGTGGTGAACTGGATTGGAAACTGGTTGACTGATAGGCAGCAGAGGGTGGTGGTAAATGGAATTCGCTCGGAGAAAAAGAAAGTGAGTAGTGGAGTGCTTCAGGGGTCAGTGCTGGGGCCGATTCTATTTAATATATTTGTGAGAGACCTTGCTGAAGGGTTAGAAGGAAAAGTATGCCTTTTTTTTCGGATGACACGAAGATAGCCAATAAAGTGGATACACTGTAGGGAGTAGAAACCATGAGAAGGGATCTCCAAACGTTAGAAGAATGGTCAAGGGTCTAACAGTTAAAATTTAAATGCCATGAAATGCAGACTGATGCATTTGGGGTGCAGAAATCCAAAAGAGATATACCAGATAGGAAGGGAGAGATTGGGAAGCTCGGTTTAAGAGAGGGAAATTAGGGTGATGGTGTTCGAAGATCTGAAGGTGACAAAACAATGGGCCATCACCAGAAGGATGCTAGGCTGCATAGAGAGGGGTATAACCAGTAGAAGAAAGGAGGTGTTGATCCCCTCTACAAATCGTTAGTAAGGCCCCACTTAGAATATTGTGTTCAGTTTTGGAGGCCATATCTTACTAAGGATGTAAAAAGACTTGAAGCAGTTCAGAGAAAAGTGATGAAATTGGTATGGAAATTGCATTGCAGGACGTATGAGGAGAGACTTACTGACCTGAACATGTATACGCTGGAGGAAAGGAGAAACCAGGGCGATATGATACAGACATTCAAATATTTGATTAATCCACCTTGTCCAGAGACAGGAAGGCACTAGAACGAGAGGACATGAATTAAGGTTAAAAGGGGGCAGACTCAGGAATAACTCTGGAAGAATATTTTCATGGAGAAGGTGGTAGATACCTGAAATGCCCTCCCGTAGGGGGTGGTGGAGATGAAAAAGGTAAAGGAATTCAAAAAAGCTCTGGGATAAACATAAAGGAATCCTGTTTAGAAGGAATGGATCCAAAGAAGCTTAGCGGTGATCAGCAAGCAAAATTGGAAATTGGGAGGCAAAGCCAGTACTGGGCAGATTTCTATGGTCTGTGCTCTGATCGTGGTTAGACAGATTCAGGTTGCTTTGTTTGCGGATGAAATTCTTCTGTATTTTCAGACCCTGAGGTTGACTCTTCTGTTATTCTTACAGAGTTTCATCAATATGGGGCAGTGTCGGGATTCAAAATCAATATGGACAAATCTGAAATCTCAGGTGTCACCACTTCTGTCGCAGTTGAGGCACTGAGTCAGCTCTTTGCTTTTTGGTGGGCCCCTTCATTTATTCTGTATCTGGGAGTCTTCATCCCAAAAGATTTAACCACCTTGTATGGTTGTAATTATCCTAAACTGCTCCACCAAATCCATTTGGATTTAAGTCGCTGGAAGGGGTGCTGGCTTTCTTGGCCGGGACAGATCTCAGTTTTAAAGATGAATATTTTGCCATACCTTCTGTTTTTGTTTCAGACCCTACCAATGCGTGTGCCGAGAGGGGTATTGCTGAGTCTTCAGAAAGCATTTATGTGGGATGGGAAGCCTCCCAGGCTTTCGAGATGCATTTTGTGGTGTAGTCAACATTTGGGAAGCCATGCTCTTCTAGATCTCCATTGGTATTATTGGACAAATCAGCTCTGTCAGCTGCTGGATTGGGATATTGAAAAACATTCTACCAGACTAGAGCAATATTATTAACCCCGTCATCCTTTGACCTGTTTATTATGGATTTCTACTCCTATCAAAGGTAGATTGTGGGGCCTGAGGAATCCCTTTTCCCATCATTTATTGAAAGTATGGGGGGAGGTGGGGGTCAGTAGAGGGTGGGGAAAACGGATGTCCACACTTTCTCCCCTCTCCTGTAGAGGAGTGTGGTAGCCGTGTTAGTCCTCTCTTAAGGTTATCAGTAGAAATCAAACAAAATAAAACATGGAAAAGAAAATGATTGGACATAACTTTTTTATTGGACATGACTTAATACATTTCTTGATTAGCTTTCGAAGGTTGCCCTTCTTCGTCAGATCGGAAATAAGCAAATGTGCTAGCTGACAGTGTATATAAGTGAAAACATTCAAGCATTACTATGACAGTAAAATAGATACCATTGGAGATTCTACATGGAATGTTGCTACTATTGGAGATTCTACATGGAATGTTGCTATTCCACTAGCAACATTCCATGTAGAAGGCTGCGCAGGCTTCTGTTTCTGTGAGTCTGACGTCCTGCACGTACGTGCAGGACGTCAGACTCACAGAAGCAGAAGCCTGCGCGGCCACATTGGTGATCTACAAGGGCCGACTTCTACATGGAATGTTGCTAGTGGAATAGCAACATTCCATGTAGAATCTATAGAAATCAAACAAAATAAAACATGGAAAAGAAAATAAGATGATACCTTTTTTATTGGACATAACTTAATACATTTCTTGATTAGCTTTCGAAGGTCGCCCTTCTTCGTCAGATCGGAAATAAGCAAATGTGCTAGCTGACAGTGTATATAAGTGAAAACCTTCAAGCATTATTATGACAGTCTGACAGGGTGGGAGGGTGGGGGTGGGTCGGAGGTAAGCATGGGGACAGCAAAGCATATCATTGATATTCTAACAGGATAGGTGTGGATAGGTGAGGGGTGGGGTGATCAACAGAGAAATACAGCTTTATGGTTTATAATGGGCTAGGAACCCCAGATCCTTGTTAAGTCCTTTCTGTTAAGTCCCCTCTCCTGGGAGCCAGCATTTCAAGGGACTAGGGTGGGGCTTAACTGCTAGAAAACCTCAAGCATCAGGAAATGCTGGTCCATAGTGGTTCAGATTAAAACCTCGACTCCCTCCTTTATCATATGTGGCAGTAAGTGGGGCTGGAGGGCAGGCACTGACTGGACTGGAACCCACATATCGTTTGATCCTTACCGTGCAGGTGCCTTAGCTGTAGGGGGATCTCAATATCCTGAATCTCTGTTATGTGGAGAGTGGCCAAATTTCACTGCTCTCTATATGTCCCACTCTAAAATTGATAACTTTGGCCATATGATTTCATCTATGGATGACTTTTAGCCATATAAGTTCCAGCAATTAATAAGAAATCACTTAAGCGATGAGTACTGGACCCATGAAGAAGAACCTGTTTCTCATTTTCTTGCACAGATGAAGTGATAAAGCAGAGGAAAGCTGCCCTTGCGAATGAAAATGAACTGGAAAAGATTCAGCAGAAGAGACATTTGGATTTTCTGGACATTCTCCTCTGTGCCAAGGTACTTGTCGGAAGCCCTTGCAACTTTGTCTCCTGCCCGCGGCCAGATTTGTGGCTTTGTTATTTGTGTTTATCTAAATGTATATATTTTGTTATGACTCTGATTTTATTGTTTAGTTTTATGAGATTGTTAGCATGATTATATTATGTACTTTGATGCTCTGTAATCCACATTCCGTGTTTGGAAAACTGGTTTGTAAATTGTCAATTAAGGGATCCTTTTACTAAGGTGCGCTGAAAAATGGCCAGTGCTGGTGTAGATAGATGCTTTTATTGGACGCACACAGGTCCATTTTTCAGTGCCTGCAAAAAAGGCCTTTTTTATTTGGCCGAAAATGGGTGTGCGGCAAAATAAAAATTGGCACGCGTCCATTTTGGGTCTGATACCTTCCCACCACCCTTTGACCTAACGGTAAAGTCTCCCGTGTTAACCGGGTGGTAATGGTCTATGCACGTACAATGCCAATTACCGCCCGGTTAGCATCATGAGCTGGAAAATTTCCAGCGCACTTAGTAGACGTGTGTAAAAAATGAAATTACCGCCCAGGCCACGCAGTAGCCAGGCGGTAGTTCAAAATTGACGCACGTATGACACGCGTACGTGGCTTCGTAAAAGGGCCCTAAATGAAGTCACTACAGCAAAGCAGTGTGCTATTTGGGATGGTTTCTGGGTAAAGTACTGAGAATGGTGCTAAGACCTGCTGTTACTCAGGAATAAAAAAGTTAATAAAAATTTTTGGTAATGGAATTCAAACATGCATGGGATAAACACAAAGGAATCCTGTTTAGAAGGAATGGATCCACGGAATCTTAGTGGAGATTGGGTGGCAACATCGGTAATTGGGAAGCAAAACCAGTGCTGGGCAGAGCCCTGATCGTGACTGAATAGATAGGGATGGGCTGGAGTGTAAATTTTAAGGGGCTTCAACGTTAGCTCCAGAACTTAGTACAAGAAGAGTGCTGGGCAGACTTCTACGGTCTGTGCCCTGAGAAAGGCAGGGACAAATCAAACTCAGGTGTACATATAAAGTATCACATACCATGTAAAATTAGTTTATATTGTTGGGCAGACTGAATGGACCATTCAGGTCTTTATCTGCTGTCATTTACTATGTTAATATATGTTACTATGTTACTCTTTGGGATTCTACATGGAATGTTGCTACTAATTGGGATTCCGGAATCTTGTAACTCTTTAGGATTCCAGAATCTTCAGAACTTTTAGTACAAGAAGAGTGCTGGGCAGACTTCTACGGTCTGTGCCCTGAGAATGGCAAAGGCAAATCAAACTCGGGTATAAAGTATCACATACCATGTAAAATGAGTTTATCTTGTTGGGCGGACTGGATGGACTGTACAGGTCTTTATCTATTACTACTACTACTTATAAGCTGTCATTTACTATGTTGCAAAGTGTACCTATTGCTAATTCTGCGGTTTCATGTTTAGGATGAAAATGGAAAAGGCCTCTCCGACAAGGATCTCCGTTGTGAGGTGGACACCTTCATGTTTGAAGGTCACGATACCACAGCCAGTGGCATCTCCTGGATCTTGTACTGCTTGGCCAAGTACCCAGAGCACCAGGAAAAATGCAGGGAGGAAATCCAAGAGATTCTGGGAGACCGTGACACAATGGAATGGTGACAGCCTCTTCGTTTTAATTTGTATTTCCTTTTGTGGTTTTTTTTTCTCTTTAAGTAGAAGGTTTAATCTGTCTGCAATAGCAATGATAATAACATCTTTGCATTCCAAATGGGGTTACATGGTAGATTACTAATCCTCAATATTGTTTAGTTTCTCATTCTTAGCATTAAGGAAAAAGAAAAGCCCATGCTCCTCTAAAGGATCATATCCTACTCTGTCATCTCAGTGAAAAAGAGAGTGAGAAACTTGTAAAACATCCCAGTATTCTCAATTTCAGGGGTGTTCAATTCTGGTTCTTGATGTAGACAACATGTATGTTCTGCCTTCTAGAACACAGAGATTTCTACTGACCCTACTAGTGATATAGCAAAACAAACAGCAGACTACAAAATGCGGAAAATACCAGCCCCCTTCCCCCCCCCCCCCCCCCCCCCCCCCCCCCCCCCCCCCCCCAATATTTAAAACTATTTAACTGGCCAGGAACGCCTCCTGGCCGGTTAAATGGTACTTAACTATCTCGCAATATTCAGCACATCACTGGCTAAGTTTGATGGCCAAATTAGGCCACTCAAATAGAAGGCCTTTCTTCGGCCAGTTTAAACTTAACTGGCCAGCGCAGAAAATCGACTTGGCCAGTTAAATTTAAACCAGCCAAAAAACACCCGGATATTCGATGCCGGTCACCGGAAATAGTGACCGGCATTTTGCCCAGAAGTCTGCATCAGAGGCAAAGCTGTCAAATACAACAATCAAGTTAAAATCATACTTACAAGAAAGTATCATAAAACAAACATTCAAATAAATTGTAAATCATATTTAAAACAAACAAAACACCAGTTTTAAATCATATTAAGAATCATGCAAGACACAGACATAACATCAGAATAACCAATGTATAAGACATATCTAAGTTGTACATTATTACTTGCAATATATAATAATAGCACTGTGAGAAGTAAATTATAAAATCAAAAAACGGTGCATCATTATGCTGAACTGTGAGGCAGTGCAATTGAAGCTCAAGTCATTCAGTGAATGAGCAGAGCAAGAATACGAACGGGCAGTAGTTGATGCCTAGAGAGGGAGAATCAATGACAAACTTCTAAAACTAGCAATCAAGGTGAATGCTAAAATAATTATCACAACCAAAATGTGTAACAAATATCCAGAGCCAAGAAAAATACAAAAAGTGTTACAACCTTGCTTAACTTTGGCCACTTTCTTGCCGTCGTCCGAATGAAGGGCGACCATAGCATTAACGTCTCCCACCTCGAGGGCGGCCCAAGAAGAAGCCGTCCGAGCAGAATGGCCGGCCAAAATGGGGGGGGCGAGCAGCGGGGGATGGGCGCTTAAGGCGGGAAAAACTGCCGCACCAGAGGAAGAACCAGGCCACTGACCGGGCTCTAAACTGATGCCCACAAAAGGCGATTCAGGCTTTGAAACCCCTGCATCCCCGCTAGACGCGCACACACGGTCCGGGGAGCGATTCTTCGCGCCCTCCGACGCCATAAGCCACGTGGAGACTGATCGGGAAATCCCCTGCCTGCTACAAAAGGTAAAAATTACCTGCTCCTCGCTCCGAGCTGTAACGAACCGGTGTCCCAGTGAGCAGCTGCAATAAACGCTGATCTAAACGTTGAAATAAACGCCCTTAAAGGACGTCCAAAAAAAATTTTTTTTTTTTTACGGAGCCAGCAGGAGGGGGGAGAAAAGGAGGGACCTGGAACCACCAGGTTTGCACTTGCTCAAGAAGAGCCCTCAACCCCAGGTACTCAACAAAACCTAAGAATTAGGCCTGGAGACCTAGCCAGAGCTGCTGCTGTGTGTGACCACCACCTGCTGAGATAGAGAACATACTGAGGAGTTTCCGGCAGCACATGACCACATATAGGGAGGCAAAAGGTTTGCTCTCTATCTCCACCTGCTGGTAGATGGACACAACCCACCAGTCTATGGATTGATCAGAATGATGATATGGAATCAAAAATTAAAAAAAAAAAAAAAACCTTTCAGAACTCAATCTAAGACCATAAAAAAGGCTTGCTAAATAGGAAACATGCTGAGATCATAAGAACATAAGAATAACCATACTGGGTCAGACCAATGGTCCATCTAGCCCAGTGTACTGCTTCCAACAGTGGCCCATCCAGGTCACAAGTACCTGGAAGAAACCCAACTAGTAGCAACATTCCATGCTACCAGTCCCAAGGCAAGCAGTGGCTTCCCCGTGTCTGTTTTAATAGCAGACCATGGATTTTTCCTCCAGGAACTTATCCAAACATTTTTTAAACCCAGACACACTAACCGCTGTTACCACATCCTCGGGCAACGAAGTCCAGAGCTTAACTATTCATGATTTTGATATATAAAAAATGTCAATTAAAACTCCCCTGAGATCATACCCAGTTTGTGGCAGCCATTTTCAGGAAGCTGCCACTAGGGACAGGAGTGAGAGGGGGTTTGCTTTTTCCACCATCGCCCCACTGGACCACCAGGAAGGTCAGGTAGGCTCTCGGGGGTGGACATGTCCTGAACGATAGGTCGGGTGTGTGTACAGGAGAGGGATGGTGGCCTGTGTGGGGGTGGTATGGGAAGGAACCTACAGAACTCATCGAGGGGGGATCGGAGGGAAAGGCCTCAGCTGGATATCAACCAGGATCCACATAAGCTCTGCTGGTCAGCCCACAAAATATTATCCCTGGAAATTCAATATTGGTGCCAGCCTATGACCTAGCACTGAATCTCCAGGGCTAATTTAGCTGGTGACAGTCAACGTTTAAAAAAATGCTGACCGCTGCCAGTTGAATATCGGCCACTATGTTACTATGTTATAACTAATGTCGTAAAGTTATAACAAATAACCTCTTCCAGCTTCAACCCTGACGTCCTTACTTCTCTTTTCTCCAACTATCACCCTAATTCTATGACAGGTCACCTAAATGTAAGCGTTTTTTGCATGCCTAAATTTATAGAAAATAGGAGGCAGAAACATCAACAATCGCCAATATACTGATGATACCACCCAGCTGGCTGAAAATAAGAAGGATCTTGAAATGTCGATGAAGAAAGTGAGAAGGTTGGACTCACCTGAACATCAAAAAGACAAAGATCATGACATCAGCAAAAAATGTGAATGTTGACATCAAGATCAACAATGAAGAAATTGAAGTTGTCAAAGATTTCATCTTTCTTGGTTCCAAAATTAATCACAATGGTGAGTGCACGTGCACCCCTGAGATCAAGAGACAGCTGACACTTGGAAGAAGTGCGATGGTCAGCATGAACAACATCTGGAAGAGCAAGGACATCAGCCTGGGAACAAAATGTAGATTGGTCTTCCCAATAGCAACATATGGCTGCGAATGTTGGACGCTGAGAAAGGCAGACAGGTGAAAAAGTGATGCATTTGAATTATGGTGCTGAAGACAACTGTTATGCATCCCATGGACAGGCAAAATAACAAATCAAGCAGTTCTGGAACG
Organism: Microcaecilia unicolor; assembly: GCF_901765095.1. Lineage (NCBI taxonomy): Eukaryota > Metazoa > Chordata > Amphibia > Gymnophiona > Siphonopidae > Microcaecilia > Microcaecilia unicolor. The sequence continues at coordinate 17,646,837 of NC_044036.1, read as the reverse complement.
TATCAAACAAAAAATCTCGCTGGTGGTCAAGGTAGCAAAACACAAGCTCTCCTATTTTGGTCACATCATGCAAAGCAAGTCCCTCGAAAAAGACATCATGCTTGGGAATGGTTAGTGGCAAAAGAAAAAGAGGCCGCCCAAGAATTTGCTGGATAGATACTATCAAGGAAGATACTGGAATGAACAAAGTAGAACTGAAATAAGCTGTGAGAGATCGGAAGACATGGTGAACACTGATCCATAGAGTGACCGAGAGCCGTACTCGACTGATCGGATAAGGAAGGAAGTTTATAGAAATCTGTCATCCACGTGGCCAACTATACATTTAGATGCATAAATGACAGTAAATCATCTACACACTGTTCTGTAATTAAGCACTAAGGGCCCACTTTACCAAGCTACGGTAAAAGGAGGCCTGCGCTAGCATCGGTGTGTGGTTTTGACGTGCGCCGAGGCCCCCTTTTACCACAACAGGTAAAAGGTAGGTCTTTTTCTTTTTTTAAAGAAATGGCTGTGCGGCAAGTGAAGCACTTGCCGGGCAGCCGTGTCAGGGGGGAGCCCTTACCACCACCCACTGAGGTGGCTTTAAGAGCTCCCACGCTAACCAGGCAGCGCGTGGCCCTGCCCGGTTACTGTTGGGTACACACAGGCACTACAAAAATAAATATATTTTTGTAGCGCTGGATATGATGGGGCACTGGGGGTGGGAAGTACCACCGGGCTGCTGCAGTAGACCAGCAGTACTTCCTTTTTAGCGAGCGGTAAGCCCGTGTTGGGCTTACCGCTGCTTTGTGAAAGGGGGCCTAAAATGGCTTAGCATGTAATTGTTAAAAGACAGTTCACAGAGGAGGGGCAAAGGCAGGGATAACATTTACATGGGCTAGTTATGGAATGCTATAAGTTATGAAAAACACACAAGGGTGGAAGAACGCCACAAGTCCAAAAATGACCACTTCTGAAACCACGGCAGTAAAAGAACCAATTTGAAAATTTAGTGGGACCTTACACACAGTGGCGTTCCTAGGGGGGGCGGTGGGTGCACGCCGCTGGAGGGTGCCGCGCGCGCCTGTCCTCCGTTGTTCCATGCTTCTTCTCTGGCAGAGAAGAAGCATGGAACAACGGAGGACAGGCGCGCGCGCACCCCCCCCCCCCCCCCGGCGGCGTGCACCCAGCATGGGGGGGTTCCTTCGCGGGGGTGTCCTTTCACCGGGGGGGGGGGGGGGCGGGGCGCTGCACTCAGGGAGGTGGGGCGCATCAGCGATCCGCCCTGGGTGCCAGCCCCCCTAGGAACGCCACTGCTTACACATTCAGTAGCCCTTTGTGCCGTGCTCACCCCACGATGCTGGTTTCAACAGAAATAAAGCAAGTAGAATGTGATTGAAAGTTTCCTAGTGGACTGCAGATGCACAGATGCTGGTTGCTGAAGGCTACTGGATGTATGAAGGAGAAAAGTTGACATCTACTCCAATTTGAGAGATCGAGAGGCCAACCTGTATACGTCAAACTATTGACCCCTGATGAAGGCCGTTTTAGCCGAAACACGGACCGTGTAGGGTCCCAATAAACTTTCAAATTGGTTCGTTTACTGCCGTGGTTTCAGAAGTGGTCATTTTTGGACTTGTGGCATTCTTCCACCCTTGTGTGATTTTTGATCCTTTCGGTTTGTTTGTGGAAGTATCGGACCTCTGTTTTTTATGCTATAAGTTATGTGCATAAGTGTCGCATTTAGGCAGTAATATTTACCCGAACCATAGATGTGTCATAAATGATTGTGTCTAAATTTTTTTTTCTTTTCATTTTTATTGGAGCAGAATTAAACAGAGTTACAAGATTTTGTGTAAAACGTTGACCAACCATGATTGTGTCTAAATTTTAACCAAACAGAAAAGTCCCACAAGATGAACAGCAATACACAAGGAAGTGGGAACAGAGGAAGGCTAGATGAACCCCAGGAACAATGAGCTTAATAGTTTATTGCTATGGTGTGTATAAAACACTACAAAAATAACATAAAATCAGTTCTCAAAATTCAACATGTATAAAACAGTACACAATAAAACAATATCAGTACTCAAAACTCAACAGTACACAATAACGTAGTATCAGTGCTCAAGACTCGACACGGCACTGTGTTTCGGCATGTGCCGTGCCTTCCACAGGAGTCTAACAATAAGAAAATGGAGTTAAGATTGTACTGCTAGGTGAAAAAAGCGAAGAGGTCTTTAGAAAGACTGTTCATGCATAAACCAATGCACTATGTAAAAACAATGGTATCAAAAACCAAAGCCAAACACTCCAGAAGAGTGAGATAAAGCATCAGTGCTAATTATTTATACACTAGTAAAAAAGGCCCGTTTCTGGAAGGAATGAAACGGGCGCTAGCAAGGTTTTCCTGGGAGTGTGTATGTTTGAGAGAGAGAGCCAGAGTGAATGTGCGGGTGTGTGACAGAGTGAGACTGTCTGTGTGACAGTGTGTGTGTGAGAATGAGAGTGTGTGACAGGGCCCCCTCCCCTGTTCCTAATGCCCCTCACCCCGTTCCATCCCCTCCTTTTCCTCCTCCTTCCCACACTTTGGGTTCCTTAAGGCTTTCAAAAGTCTATGTACCCCCATGGCCCTAACGTCCAGTATCCGGATACCCCACCTCTTTCCTCCTCACCCCTCCCCCAAGATGTAATACTTTCACGTCCTTCCTTTTTTTTTAAAAAGTGTCCTATCTACCCTGAGTACAAATGCCCGGCATTCAGATTGTGTTCCTCTTGTAAATTTTCATTTCTTTCATTCATTCAGAACTTGCCCCCCCCCCCCCCCCCCCCCCACCCACCCCTGAACACTTTTGGTTCCTTCAGTCTTTTAAAACTCTCGTATCTACCCTGTGTCCTAACGGCCAGCATTCAGATTGTTTTCCTTTCCCAAATGTTCATGTCTTTCAGTGGTTCAGAACTCCCCCCCTCCCCCCATTTAACACTTTCGGTTCCTTCAGTCTTTTAAAACTCTCCTATCAACCCTGTGTCCTAATGGCCAGCACTCAGATTGTTTTGCTTTGCCAAATTGTCTGTCACTGATGTCACTGAGGTCAGTGCGTGCCTGCCTAGCAGACCACTTCCGGCAGGCACTGTCCCAGACACATCCTATTGGAGGTGAGAATTATTATATAGGATATTGACTTTTAACCTGATTGTTCCTGGGGTTTGTCTAGCCTAACGCCATTCCCACTTCCTCGTGCATTGTGCCTACATTTTGACATAAATTTTGATGAAAAAGTGTTCTTAAATAATAATCCCACTACCTGCAGAAATACAGCACCTAAATTTTGGAGCCCAGTTATAGAATTACCCCGTGTGTTGATATTTGTGCTATAATCTGCCTTGAACTTAAATTGGAAAAGTGGACAGTAATTAAAATAGAGAGAACCATTTCTGTAAATGATCTCATAACACTTGTTATGCTTATTTTTAGGGCCGACCTTAGTCAGTTGAATTATACCACAATGTGCATTAAGGAAAGTATGCGCATGTACCCGCCAGTGCCTGTAGTGTCCCGGCTGCTCACCAAACCTATCACTTTCTTTGATGGACGCTCCCTGCCTGAAGGTCAGTTTTCTATGAAGTCTTACATATGGCAGGTAATGTTTGTCTCTTTGGCATTTCCTCAGCGTCCTTAGATGACGTGGAGGGGCATTTTCGATATGACGTTTAAGTCCGACTTTGGACGTTTTACAAAAAAAAAAACCGTCCAAAATCTGAATAGGAAAGAAGGTCATTTTCAAAAAAGAAAAACGTGTGTCTTTTGTTTTCGAAAATACAAGGTTCTGTGATTTGGATGTTTCGTTTTTTGATCCATTTTGGGGGAAAAAAAAAACAAAACAAAAAAAACGTCCAAGTGCAAAATGCACAAAATCAAGCCATTGGGATGTAGGAGGAGCCAGCATTTTTAGTAGACTGGTCCCCCTGACATCTCATGACAGCAATAGGGCACTAGGGGGCACTGCAGTGGACCTCATAAAATGCTCCCAGGTAGACATCTCACCATTGCTCCCTTACCTTGTCTGCTGAGCCCTCCAAAACCTACTATCCCCAACTGTACTCCACTACCATAGCCCTTACGGGTGAAAGGGACACCTGTATGTGGGTAAAGTGGGTTTCTGGTGAGTTTTGGAGGGATCACAGTTTCCTCCACAAGTGTAACAGGTAGGGGGAGGTAGAAGCCTGGGTCCACCTGTCTGCAGTGCACTGCACCCGCCACTAGACTACTCCAGGGACCTGCATGCTGTTCTAATGGACCTGAGTATAACATCTGAGGCTGGCATAGAGACTGGCAAGTAATGTTTTTCATCACATTTTTGGGGGGTGGGAGGGGGTTACTCACCACTGGGGGAATAAAGGGAGGTCATCCTTGATTCTCTCCAGTGGTCATCTGGATATTCAGGGCACCTTTGTGTGCCTTATTCGTTGTGAAAACAGGTCTAGCTCAAAATGTCTGGACGATTTTGTCCCAGCCTGAACAAGCCCCTGACACGCCCCCTTGAGATTTGGACGCACTTCTGACGGACTTCATAGAAAAACGTCTAAAAACAGGTTTCGAAAATACTAATTTGGATGTTTTTGTTAGAAAAATGTCCAAATTCTGCTTTATTCCACTTTTTAGATGTTTTTCTGTTTCGAAAATGAGCCCAATAGTATTACTCGGAGTTTTACTTCTGCTGCCATCACGATCTTTAATGGTGTAGCAGTATCACCAGTCTTTCTAAAGGCTCCATCCTGTGCTATCCTGTTTTAGCGTATTTTCATTGTACTCCACCACTTTACAGACTCCTGATGCAGTGGCGTAGCAAGGGGGGCTGCCACCCGGGGTGGGGAGGTTTGCCGTTGCACCCCCCCCCCCCCGGTGCAGCACGATGACACCCCCCCCCCCCCCCCGACCCAGTGCCTACCCTCCTCCGTCCAACCAACTCCTGCACCCTACCTTTAAAAAAAATATCGGAATCCGAGGCGAGGCGCAGCGCCTCGCGCCTGCACGTAAAAGAAACGTGGACCGTCTCATCGGACCTTCTCTCGCTCTGTCTGTCCCGCCCTTGAAGAAATAGGAAGTTGCGTCAGCGGAGGGCGGGACAGATAGAGCGAAGGAAGGCCCGATGAGACGGTCCACGTTTCTTTTACGTGCAGGCGCGAGGCGCTGCACCTCGCCATGGATTCTGATATTTTTTTTAAAGGTAGGGTGTGGGAGCTGGTTGGACGGAGGAGGGTAGGCACTGGGTCGGGGGGGGTGTCATCGTTCTGCACCCGGGGGGGGGAGCTGGAATGGAGCACCCCCCCTGAGCTGACACCCAGGACGGACCGCCCCTCCCGCCCCCCCCTTGCTACGCCACTGTCCTGATGTAGGCACTTTGCTGAAACACGGTACCATGTCGAGTCCTATTTTAACATTGATTAAAAACTCTTACACCACCGTTACGTCTCCTGGGATTTTTCGAAGAGTCGCGTTGATCATGCTACTTTTCCCCTTTTTTTGACCTAGGCAATGCTAAGCGCCAGAGCAAGTCCAATCATTAGGGAAGACTAGACAGTCGCCTAGGGCAACTTTTTTCAAACTTTTAATGTTATTAAACAAAAAATTTTCATTTTGAGAACTTTTCTGTGGCTTGTTCTGATTAGTTTTCCCTTATTTTTTCATAAAATGTTCATAAATAATCTCCCAGATCCAGCCTCTGTGTTGCATAAATGTCAAATCACACATTTAAGTCTGCTCTGAAGGCGGTGTAAATTTGTGAATATACTATATCGGTAATCTATAGTATTTTATTTATTTATTAGGATTTATTTACCGCCTTTTTGAAGGAATTCACTCAAGGCGGTGTACAGTAAGAATAAATCAAACATGAGCAATAGGCAATTACAGCAGTAAAAATATTCAAATAACAACACAAAGTATGGCATAGTACACTACTTACAATGTCAACAGAATACGTAATAGAACATTTTAATTGACAGTGAAGGGTATAAGCAAAGATGGAATGGAGGAGTGGCCTAGTGGTTAGAGCACAGGTCTTGCAGTCCAGAGGTGGCTGGTTTAAATCCCACTGCTGCTCCTTGTGATCTTGGGCAAGTCACTTAACCCTCCATTTCCTTAGGTACAAACTGGGAGTGAAGTGCGCTGGACTGGCTGCTCAGGCCAATTCACTTTTATAGCACAACGTTGTTACAGCCACCATAGATTTTGAACTGGTTCCTGCAGGGAGGGTTAGAAGAGTTGGGGTTGTTGGTTATCGAGGGGTTGCTGAAGTTGGGGGAAGGGAGATAAATTGCAAGAGAACCCAAGAGTTTGAGGGGATTATTTTCTAACAGTTCTTTTCATAAGGATCCTGTGTCAGTTAGCATGTGCTAATGCTTGTTAGTAAATGACCCCCTAAATAGATATGTTAGCTTACTTCATAGAATGTGTCATGGATTCCCTTGTAATATGCTCTATCCTGCTATTTCTCACAGGCTCTGTGATTATGCTGAACATTTACGCTATTCACAAAAACCCCAGTGTGTGGCCAGATCCAGAGGTACTTTTTTGTTCTAGAATAGATACTTGTGATGATATTTCTGGGATTTTTTTCAATTGGTTCAATAAGATTTGCCAGTGCAGAGGGTGGGGTAATTTTTCAAGTCATTCATTATATGAACAATTTCTGAGGCTCATGTATTTCGACTACACAAAGACTCCAGTATTTTTTCTTTATCACAAAAACATTTTATTGTATTGCAATGCCCGCTAACCTCACTAGCACTGCTGCCTACTATTAAAACCTCACACATTCACTCCTCCGCTCACCTTGCACACCTGTATTTAATTTAAATACAAAACAGTTGATTTTACATTTTAAACTGCATACTTATACTGTTTCATATTGTGCATATGTTTTGCCATGCTTGTACATTATATCATACTCAAATAATCAAAACTCAGTCCTGCCAGCAAAATGGTCCTTTCCACATAAACGCTGGATGACTGTTCTTCATGGACAAACTCTGAGGCATATTTTCAAAGCACTTAGCCTTCCAAAGTTCCATAGGTTTCTATGGAACTTTGGAAGGTTAAGTGCTTTGAAAATATGCCTCTCTGTATGTCCGTTAAACCTCCGTTGGCTGTTCAAATACGCCACCTCCAGTCATTAGTATGCATCACAATACAGGTGCTGTGTGCTCGGTGACTAACTCAACAGTCCACCATATCTGTTTCATGTTATGCCAGCTCCTCAATGCAGGACCGCATTTCACAAATCTTCCTCAGGAGAAACCACCATCAAATTTCTTCTACACCTCCAGTGGCTGCATGCCGGATTGAAACTCCCTTAGGGCTGAGCCACAGACGCCGCCCAGGAGGAGTGAATGTGTGAGGTTTTAATAGTAGGCAGCAGTGCTAGTGAGGTTAGCGGGCATTGCAATACAATAAAATGTTTTTGTGATAAAGAAAAAATACTGGAGTCTTTGTGTAGTCGATATTAAAAGTGACTCTGGAATTAAAAGAGTTATCCCCTGATTAGTAAGCTTGTGTATTTCGCCATTCCTCAGAGTTACGGGGTAAAGCAGGATCAAGCTCCATGTTCTGTCCTAGGTTCCTGGTGGATGGAAGAGGCACATTGTCAATGTAACCAGTAGGTTAAATTAAAAAATAAATAATAATGTTTTGCAATGTAACCAGCAGGTTAAAATTTTAAAATAAAAAAATGTGCTCCTAGGGCTTTTGGGAAGACCCTGGGAGTCTTTTGTATGTGAGGCCAGCGGCGGTTTAGCCAAACATTGGCCATTCCAGGCCTCTGTGAAATAAAGGGGAGCAGGTTGGAAGGGAGAAGGAAAGACCCCTGTTGGAAGCGCAGCCTTCCCGGGCCACTGATGTCACTCACACATATGCGTGATGACGCTGCAGTGCGATGACGTCAACAGCCACATCATTCACGCATTCACACCGGGAACAAAATGCCTGATGGCTCCAGGAGGTCCCTGGAGTCATGGAAAACACTGACCACCAATTTTTTTAAATATAAAAAGTGCCGGTCAGACCAACTGTCACGATTGTGACTATTATCCATGTCTGTGCTCACTTTGCCCCCTGGTGGCCGGACCCTGTGGCTGCTATAGACTGTTTTCTTGCTGTTTCCCAAGCATGTTTCAGAAGTCATTCCAGTCCGGTTCGGATCTACCTGCTTGCCAAACTAGCTTGGGTTGTTTGGAACTAAGCAGCACCCTTACCTGTGACCTCACTTGTAATTGCCTTTATTATGCACCTGGCCCTTTCACCTGGGCCTTTGCAGTGCCAAAGGTCAAGGTTAGTTGGTGTGCTGTTAGGAGCACTTCTGCCTTGCTTTGTTTTGAGCTTCCCTGCTTTACCATTTTAGCTTCCGTGCTTTACCCTTTTGGTGCTGATAGGAGCACTTTTGCCTTGCTTTGTTTCCTGCCTGTATGCCTTGCCTTGTTCTTGTTTGGTCTGTATGCAGTTAAACTTTATGCTTCCCTGCTTTACCCTTTGAGCTTCCCTGCCTTACCCTTTTGGTGCTGATAGTAGCACTTCTGCCTTGCTTTGTATCTTGCTTTGGTTCTGACCCTGCTTGTATCCAGCTTCTGTTCCCTTCCTCCTCGCCAAAGCTCCAGGTTAGTGTGTGTGCAGTTAAGCACTTCAGCCTTGTTCTTGTCTATGTGCCTGTGGGCACTTCTGTTTTGATTCCAACCCTGTTTGCTTTTGGATTCCTTTCCCTCCTGTCTGTGAACTCTGAATTCTGTTCCAGCCAAGCTGGTTTGAGTATCCTGTATCCTGTCCGGTCTGTTTCCACCCTGTGTGCTTTCAGCTTCCTTTCCCTTCTGTGTGAGAATCCTGAATCCTGTTTCAGTCAAGCTTGTTTCTGTGCCTTGTATCCTATATGAGAATCCTGAACTCTAACCCTGTTTCAGTCAAGCTTGTTTCTGTATCCTATACCCTGTCTGAGTCTCCTGAATCCTGAAGTCCTGAACCCTGCTTTAGTCAAGCTTGTTTAGAATCCTGTGTCCGGTGTAAGAATCCTGTTGGTCCAGTCTGTCTGCAAGCTCAGTCCAGTAAGTCCTGCCGGCCACCTGCACCTGGGGGCTCAACCCCTAGAGAACGGTGGTCTGTCCTGCTTATTCCCTGCTTGCCTACTGCTTTAGTTCCAGTCCTGTGGTTCCAGTTCGGTTGTTCCAGTTTTGCCTGTCTACAGCTTCTCCTGCCTTGCTTGTTTACCCAGTCCTGGTTGGGGGGGTCTTGCCTACTGCTGCCGCTTGTTGGCAGTGGTCCAAGGGCTCACGTTGTTCTAGTGTCTGAGAGCCTGAGACCGTGACACCAACAGTGACCCATAGGGGTCCTTTATGTGTGGCAAGAGCGATTCACGTTAAAAACACAAAGCCCATGTTTTGGAGCAAAGGTTGTTGAAAGGAAAGGGGGCTCAGAAAAGTCAATTCACAGCCCGAGTTTGGCGTGATTTTTCATGCATGCGCGTTTAATACAGGCAGACTTTCACAGATTCCTGCTCCCTATCTAAAATATAAGAACTATAATTTTATCATTTTTAAAGGTGGGCAGTGCATTTGCTGAGAAGTCCCTAATGGATACTGTGTGGTTGCTAGGTGACAAAAATGCTGTTGAAGCTTGAAATTAATGGAAATAGAGCAGAGTCAAATATAAAGTTTCTAAGGGGGTCTTTTACTAAAGCTTAGCTCAAGTTATCTGCAGGAGAGCCCATTTTATTCCTAGGGGCCCTGCTTCAGATATCTCGAGCTAAGCTTTAGTAAAAGACCCCGTGTTGAAAAAGCTAAAATCTGTAGATAAAAGTAACGTGTAGTATTTGCTAACCTGAAATAGTGAGGTTTAATACAAAAATGAAGGGGTCCTTTTACTAAGGCATGCTAACGATTAGGGCATACTAAGGAGCCCTTTTACTAAGATTCGCCTAAAAAATTGCCTGCACTGGTGTAGGCGCATGTATTGGACGCGCACAGGACCATTTTTCAGCATACCCGCAAAACAGGCCTTTTTCTTTTTTTGGCTGAAAATGGACGTGCGGCAAAATTAAAATCAGTGCACGTCCATTTTGTGCCTGAGAACTTACTGCCACCCATTGACTAAGCAGTAGGGTCTCACGCATTAACCGGGCGGTAATTGTCAGCGCGCGTACACTGGTGATTACCACCCGGTTAGCACCACGCGGTAGAAAATAGAAATTATTTTCTGCCATGCATTTTGGACGCGCGTCAAAATTAGAATTACCGCCCTGGGCACGCAGTAGCCAGGCGGTAGTTGTAATTTAATGCAGGCGCCTATGCTTCTTAGTAAAAGGGCCCCTAAATGATAAGATGACCATAGGAATTTAATGGGCATCTTAAACGCACGCTAAGGGGCCCTTTCACAAAGGTACGGTAGAGCTACCATGCGGGTAATGTGCACCAAATCAGACCTACTGCCAGGGTAGCTCAGGAGCACCGCAGTAGTACGCAGTCTCCTGCGGTAGAAAATAATTTTCTTTCGCGGGGGCGTTCCCGACGGTAACTGGCAGTGCGGTCACATTGCCGTGCGCGGCCCGATTACTGCGGGGTTAGTGTGTGAGTCCTTATCGCCAAGTAAATAGGAGGCAGTAAGGGCTCATGTGATAATTGGCCAGGTGCTAATTTTGGACTTGGTTTAACAAATACCAATGTCATCTTGGGAAGAAACTGATAGGGATTTGAAGAGGCGGGTTGTGTGAAGAGAGAGTGTGTGTTACAGATAAAAAAAATTAATAGAATTGATAAATACCTTTGTTTTAGGCCCCTGTTTGCAAAGTCATGCGGCAATTCCAACACAGCCCGTTCACAGTGAATGGGGCGTATCAGCATTACCGCAGTGCTAGCCGCTAGCACGGCTTTGCAAACAGGGGGGTAAGTGAGAAACAGAGGGAAAGCAGATTTTTTCAAAACAGTTTTGAAGAGAAATAATATTCAGGTGTCTCCGGTGGGTAGGTGTCCAATCCTCTGCCTGCAGGGAACCTCATAGTACACTGGATCAATCCCCTTGGTAATCTTTTAGGGGTCCTTTTGCTAAGGTACACTGAAAAATGGCCTGCGGTAGTGTAGACGTGTATTTTGGGCACACGCAGAATCATTTTTCAGCTCACCTGTAAAAAATGCCTTTTAAAAAAAATTTTTGCAGAAAATGGACGTGCAGCAAAATGAAAATTGCCGCGCGTCCATTTTGGGCCATTGATCTAGCGGTAAAGAATCTGGGTGGTAATGACCTATGCGTGCCACATGACACTTGGTGTGAGTCCATTACGCGCGCCCTAAAATAAAAAATATTTTTCAGATGCGCGTATCGAACGTGCGCCAAAAATGAAATTACCGCAAGAGCCACGCAGTAACTCCATTTTGGTGTGCGTTGGCAGATGGCGTTTAATGTGAGCAAGTGCAAAGTGATGCATGTGGGAAAGAGGAACACGAATTATAGCTACGTCATGCAAGGTTCCACGTTAGGAGTCAAAGACCAAGAAAGGAATCTAGGTGTCGTCGTTGATGATAGGTTGAAACCTTCTGCTCAGTGTGCTTGAGCAGCTAAGAAAGCAAATAGAATGTTAGGTATTATTAGGAAAGGAATGGAAAACAAAAATGAGGATGTTATAATGCCTTTCTTTTGCTCCATGGTGCGACCGCACCTCGAATATTGTGTTCAATTCTGGTCGCCGCATCTCAAAAAAGATATAGTAGAATTAGAAAAGATGCAGAGAAGGGCGACGAAAATGATAAAGGGGATGGGACGACTTCCATATGAGGAAAGGCTAAAGCAGCTAGGGCTCTTCAGCTTGGAGAAAAGGCGGCTGAGAGGAGATATGATAGAGGTCTATAAAATAATGAGTGGAATTGAACGGGTAAATGTGAAGTGTCTGTTTACGCTTTCCAAAAATACTAAGACTAGGGGGCATGCGATGAAGCTACAATGTAGTAAATTTAAAACGAATCAGAGAATATTTTTCTTCACTCAACGTATGATTAAACTCTGGAATTCGTTGCCAGAGAATGTAGTAAAGGCGGTTAGCTTAGCGGAGTTTAAAAAAGGTTTGGACGGCTTCCTAAAGGAAATGTCCATAGACCATTATTAAATGGACTTGGGGAAAATCCACTATTTCTGGGATAAGCAGTATAAAATGTTTTGTACTTTTTTGGGGATCTTGCCAGGTATTTGTGACCTGGATTGGCCACTGTTGGAAACAGGATGCAGGGCTTGATGGACCGTTGGTCTTTCCCAGTATGGCAATACTTATGTACTTATGTAGACACTTACGCGGCTTAGTAAAAGGGCCCCTTAGTGAATCAGACCCTTATAGTGTAATAGCTAGATGGAAATAAAGTTGCTTTTTCTCTGACACTGACAGGAGGGTTGGATTCTTCCATTGCAGGTATTTGATCCGCTGAGGTTTTCACCAGAGAATTCATCCGGTCGACACTCCCATGCTTTTGTGCCATTTGCTGCTGGTGGAAGGTAAAGTGCACTCCTTCCCTCTTCTGGAAAGAAAGGGAAATCCCAACTCTTCCTTCAAGGACTCTCAGCCCCTATTTTATTTTTCATGGTAGTCCAAACCCACCACATATTTGCCCCAATGCCCTGTTATGTTGTGCCAGACCTATAGTTTCAACAATAAACAGCAGTGTTACAAATAGAGATGTGCATTCATTTGAAACGACAAGAAAATATACAAAAGTTCAGGATTTTTCTTGCGTTATTAATGATGCTTTCTCTTCCAAAAGTGCATGCATGTGCGAACCATCATGCATGCATGAATGTGAGCATACGCACACAGTGAGGAAAGAGTGCACGCTCTGATAGAGATTACACAGCAGCGTTACAAATAGGGATGTGCGTTTAGTTGAAATGAAAAAGAAACAAGGATTTTTCTTGTGTTATTAATGGTGCTCACGCTTCCATAAGTGCATGCATGAACAAACCATTGTGCATACATGAATGTGAGCATACAATGAGGAAAGAGTGCACACTCTGATAGAGATTACACAGCAGTGTTACAAATAGGGATGTGCATTTAGTTGAAATGACAAGAAACAAGGATTTTTCTTGTGTTATTAATGGTGCTCACACTTCCAAAGTGCATGCATGCACAAACCATCATTCATACATGAACTATCGTGCATGCATGAATGTGAGCATACACACACAATGAGGAAAGAGTGCACACTCTTACAGAGATTACTCCCATAATAAAAAAAAAAAAGCTAATACACGCCAAACCCCCCCAACAAAAAATTCTGCAAATTACCTGGGCAATAAAATGACATGAACATTTTCATGCTGTACACCCCTAGTTACAACAGCGTCAAACTTCCAAAGAGGTTGGTGTAACAGTTTAGACTGAAGATGGTTAAAACCACTGTTCCCTCTAAGCTGAGCAGGAGTCCTCCACCTACAGTCCTGCCAGTAGGGGGTGCTGTTTCACTATCACATTTTAAATAGTGAGGGATAGGCAAAGTCTGCAGGACTCCAGGGAACCTGCCTGTCCTAGCAATTGAAAACACAATATTGAAGCACCACCCCCTACTGGTGACAATGCTGTTGGAGGACCCCCACTCAGCATTGAGGGAACAGTGATTCAAACCCAAGAACATGGAGAGGCCAGATTATTTAGTATTCTAGGTATTTTTTTGTTTGTTTTTCTTTTACAACAGTTGTAATAACCTTAGTATCTGTGCGGATTAGTACAGAACTTGGAAATGAGACATAGATTAAGGCAGGGGCGAAGCCACGGGTGGGCCTGGGCCCACCCAATTTCGGGTCAGGCCCGCCCAGCAGCAAAGTTCCTGACGGCGATTCCAGTCACAGCGATTCCCACATGCTGCCTGCCAGTGCCGGCTGCCGCTCAATCTCCTCGTGCTAGGAGCGCAAGGAGATTGTTGAGCGGCAGCCGGCAGGCAGCGTGTGGGAATCGCTGCGACTGGAATCGCCGTCAGGAACTTTGCTGCTGGGCGGGCCTGCAAGGAGGGTGAGATGCTGCAGCTGCACGGGGGGGGGGGAAGATGTCGCATGGGGGAGGGAAGATGGGGGGACACAGCAGCTGCACAGGGGGAAGGGAAGATGGAAAGAAAGATGCTGCACAGGGGGGAGGGAAGATGGAAAGATGAGGCTTGGTTGGTGGGTGAGGGAGATGCAGCAAAGGGGTGGAGGGGTGAGGAAGGGAGAAGTCTTGGCTGTGTATGAGGTGGAGGGGAGGGACACATGCTGCATACAGAGGGGATAGGTGGGGAGGGGGAGAAATGGTAGGCATAGGGGTGGAGAGGAGGGAGAAAGGGTGGGTATAGTGGTGGAGGGAGGGCGGAGCAGAGAAAATTTTGTGCCCACCCACTTTGGGTTCAGGCCCACCCAAAACTGGCTGTCTGGCTACGCCACTGGATTAAGGACGGGTGTTGAAACTGAAGCAAAGTTGGAAAGGCCTGAACAGGAGTACAAATGGAGATAGGGAAGGCCATCATTGTGACAGATTTTAGGCAGTTTGAGTACATGTGGAGGGCAGTGGTGGGAAAAGGGCTGATGAGACAGGTACAAGACATAGAAGAGGTAGGAGTTGAGGTTGGGTTGCAGATGTTGGGATGAAATATAGATTTCATACATCCATCTACCCAAGTTGTACATATGTGTGTGAGGGCGAGGAGGGTAGGGCTCTGTATTTTGATCTGGCTCTTGTTTCTACTTAAGTGCCTGGGAGGTAAAATACAGAGGTGAAGAGTGAATTTGTTCACCAGTTGAACACCCAGTACATTTTAAATGCCCACTTTCACTTGTTCAAAGATTAAAGACCATCTTTTCAAAGTCTTGCTTATTGAGTGATTGGGGGCAGGGGTTTCATTTGCTTTTAACCTTTTCTCATCTGTCTCAGGAACTGCATCGGGCAAAACTTCGCCATGAACGAGATGAAAGTGGCCACTGCTCTGACCCTGCAGCGTTTCCAAGTCTCCCCTGATGAAACTCGCCCCCCTATCAAAATACCTCAGTTAGTAATGAAATCCATGAATGGTATCCACCTGTACTTAAAGAAAATTTAGTTGACCCACCAGTAGCTATTTGTAAATTGTATGCATGGGTATATCCGTTAAATAAATTTTTGCCATAATGTGATTGTTTCATTTCACAGACATCCATGATTTAAACAGAAAAAAATAGTGTAGCATTCAGCTTCTGAAAACAATATTTTTCAAAAAGATGCAAACTAGAGAATGACACGGGGACAAAGTTTGTCCCCGCCCCGTCACCGCAGGTTCTGTCCCCGCCCCATCCCCGTGGGCTCTGTCCTCATCTACAGAAGCCTTGAACACTTATGATTTTATATTTCTTTTTATTAAAGTATAAAAAGGAACAATATGCTGTGCAACTGTTGTCTACCCTTCCAATTAGAAAATGACACGGGGACAAAGTTTGTCCCCATCCCTGTGGGCTCTGTCCACATCCCTGTCCCTGTGGGATCTGTCCCCATCCCTGTGGCATCTGTCCCTGTCCCCCCCCCCCCCAATCCCCGTGTCATTCTCTAATGCAAACCCTCCATCTCTCTAACTCTGATGTACAAACACAGAAAATGAAAGTAGATAAAGACCACAGGGGCCATCTAGTCTGCCCATCCCCCAATGCAATTCAGCAGAGCCTGCCTGATCTCAGAGTTTACCTTGACCTCCTAAGTCCTAGCGCCTTTTAGAAGAAATTCACCCAAGGTGGACGGTATACAGCAAGAATAAGTCGAACAAAGGCAATAGACAATTACAGCAGTAAAAATATTCACGTAATAGTACATAGCATGATATTGTATGCACAATTTTAATAGATAGCATAAGGTATGACCAAAGGTAGAACACAGAAGGAATGGATCCTAAGGAGCTTAGCCGAGATTGGGTGGCAGAGCCAGCCGGTGGTGGGAGGCGAGGATAGTGCTGGGCAGACTTATACGGTCTGTGCCAGAGCCAGTGGTGGGAGGCGGGACTGGTGGTCTGGAGGCGGGGATAGTGCTGGGCAGACTTATACGGTCTGTGCCAGAGCCAGTGGTGGGAGGCGGGGCTGGTGGTTGGGAGGCAGGGATAGTGCTGGACAGACTTATACGGTCTGTGCCCTGAAAAGGACAGGTACAAATCAAAGTAGGGTATACACAAAAAGTAGCACATATGAGTTTGCCTTGTTGGGCAGACTGGATGGACCATGCAGGTCTTTTTCTGCCGTCATTTACTATGTTACTATGTTACAGTTAAGTTAGAATAGCAGGAGTTAAAATGATAAAGAGTCTTAAGTTAAAGAAAGTTGCATGGGAAGTCAAAACTGATAACTACAACTGAGTTGAAGAGCAACAAGAGGTATGGATTTAATCTGCCCTGGTGAATTCGTGGAATGGCCTCCCAGTGGAGACAATGGAGACGAACACTGTGTCTGAATTCAAGCAAGCCTGGGATAAGTACATAGGATCTCAGTGCTGTTTCGTGAGTCTTTGGGGCTCGACGTTATGTAATTGGTACAATCATGAACATTATTCCGATTTGATTACTGTATTGCCGTGTATGCTGGCTGTAAGGAGTAGCTGTTGAAAAAACTCCAAACAGCTGAAAATACTGCAGCCAGGTTCATATATAAAATCTCTCGTTTTCAAAGTGCCTCCCCCTTTATTAATCAAATTACACTGGCTTCCCATCAAAGCGAGAATCACCTTTAAATTATGTACCTTAAGCTTTCAAATTCTAAATGGCACAGCTCCAGACTGTATGGTACCATTAATAAACTTTCCTGAAAGAAACACTAAATACAAGGCAAGAAACTATCTCAGACTACACCTCCCAAATTGCCAAAAAGTGATCTACAAAACTGTCCACTCTGCAGACTTCACTTACCTAAGAACCAAACGGTGGAACTCCTGACCAACCAAAATAAGAAATATCCAGGAATATACCAGGAATATACTCAAATCATTCCCATTCAAACAAACCCTCACAAAGAACAATCATATCTCAAACAACTAATTATTATTTGAATTGGTTATTACTCCATTTACCATTAACTTTCTCTTTGCTTCATGTACAATTTCTCATTCATAATAGATTTTCTAAATGTTAAACATCCATAGTTATCCCAGTATGTTTATGATACTGTATTGTAAAATTGGATTCTTACAACAAATTACTTTCTTAAGCATTATTCTTTGTTATGCATCCTATACTGCTTATTGTAAGCCACATTGAACTCAAACTTGTTCAGGATAATGTGGGATATAAATGTCAGAAATAAATAAATAAATGTTTGAAACAGATGGCATGTTCGCAAACATTAAATGCTGATATATATTATATAGGTGCCCTTGTCGTGGACAAGATGCTGGGCTCGATGGACCCTTGGTCTTTTCCCAGTATGGCATTACTTATGTACTTATGTACTTATATATATTATAAGGTTATAACATTGTTCAAATAAATAGCACTTTGAACCAAAGAATCATGATATACTGGCCTTCTCAACCATTACTGATTCACGCTTATGAGGTAGTGGTTGTGAGGTGCAGGTATGCAGTAAAGGTGAAGGGCCACATGGCCAGTGTTGATGCTGACCAGCATTTGCCCTCAAAGCTGAGGCTGGGGGAGCTGAGATGCCGCCAGCATTTCATGGACTCATTGAGAGCACTTATCTTGTCCCACATCCCCTACATGGCAGTAACCATGAGGCTCATGACCTGGTGGAGGTGGGTGAAGGCTGGCAGCAGGCCCCTCCAAAGGAGGTCAAACTGCTGCTGTACTTCATTCACCCACCATGGCTCTGAGGCCTCATAGCCATCATGTCCATCTGGGTGGGATAAGTGGGACATTGGATGCAAGGGCACGCCAAGACCAGCAAGTCTGTGATCTGGCTCCTGCAGATATTTACCCCACTCCTTTGTTGATAGAGGTGTGCAGGGCCGGCATCAAGCCTCACAACCCCCCTCACCCTTGCCTCCCCTCCTCCTCATTGCCCTCTGACACTGGCTTCAGGAGGAGGGGAGCCTACAGATGCTGCAGTGGCTTGGGTGAGGTGGCCTGGCCCTTGAGGCTGGAGTCAAGGTGCCGCAGCTCGGACTCCATAACCCTCCTCCTCCTCCTTGCTGCCCTCTGTTACTGGCTCCAGAGGTGGAGGGGAGCCGCAAAATGGTTTTGAGGCTTGGGTGGGGTATCCTAGGCCTTGACAGCAGAATTGATTTTCTGCCAGGTACTTGTGACCTGGATTGCCCATTGCTGGAAGCAGGATACTGGGCCAGATGGACCATTTGTCTGACCCAGTATGGCTACTCTTATGTTCTTATGATGCCTAATGTAAGCACAGCAGAGAAGGGACAGGGGTTCTTCTTCGTTGAGGGACAGAGCCAGGACTGGTTTACACCAGGAGGCTGAATAAGCAGGATCAGAACTTGAGCAAATAAACTCCACACAATAACTCAGTACTTCCCTCCCCTTATCGTCTTGTCTGTCTGTATTATTTTTAGATTGTAAGCTCTATTGAGCAGGGACTATCTATGTCAGGTGTTCAGCGCTGCGTGCATCTGGTAGCGCTATACAAATGCTAATAATAATAATAATAACTCGTCGATTCAATCTTTACTAAAAATTTGCTTGAAGTTCACAGTATAACAAAACTAACTTGCATCACAACAGGATATTTCACCTGGGTTTTTTAACTTTATCCAAATATTCCTTCCTCACAAATGGTACTAAGTAGTTACCTTTGTGTTCGTGCAGCTCATACAAACATTGCATCTATTGTAAGGAGGTTGGAGGGTCTAAGCAGGTCAGGAGGAGGTATGCGGCCAGACTACATTCCCCACAAGGCCCTGAGCGAAGGGATCGGGGTGGTAGGTCCCAAAACCCGGTATGGCCTCCACGTGGAAGGGAGGGGGAAAAGGACTGGAGAGAGCAGCTGCGATGGCAGGCGAGGGCCAGAAGGGGGAGCAGGGATGACAAAGCTCAATACCCTTGGGTTAGAAATCAGTACAAGATTCCTTCCACCTGGGAGGGGGAGGAGGTCTCCAACCAACAGCCTAGCAGAGAAACAGAGTTAATGGAGTGCTTGGAGGAAGGAGAGTCTGTGGGGACCAGCACACCAGGTTTGGAGGAGCCGGTGGACATGGACTGTAATTGTACTTTGGGGCAGAGTTGCAGGGACTGAAGGCGGTGGGTGGTCACAGGAGTCAATTAGCTGTGTTGTGGGCGTTGTACTGCCATTCTGCAACCACCCAAGCGGAAAGACTCTTAAAACTGAAACCCAGGCTGTTGAACTGGAGAGAACTTGGATTTAAAGGGAAGTTTTTTTCTTGTTGCTTTATTTTGGGAAACTGAATGGGACTTTAACCCCTTGAACTGAGATTTTGTGGAGGAGGGGAAATAAACTGTTTGGAACTAAAAGCTGTGTTGTCTGGAAGGACTTTGTTTGTGGACTGCTGCAGGGAGCCTACCACCCCCTGAAGGTTTGCTACCGGGATTACAGTTATTACACTATGCAGTGCAGTTGTTAATGACACAGGCATGATAGTTATCAGTGCTGTTTACCTTACTCCTGCAGCAGGAAACCAGATAAAGGCAGTGGCGTTCCTAGGCGGGGATAGTGCAGGGCAGACTTATACGGTCTGTGCCCTGAAGAGCACAGGTACAAATCAAAGTAGGGTATACACAAAAAGCAGCAAATACGAGTTATTTTGTTGGGCAGACTGGATGGACCGTGCAGGTCTTTTTCTGCCGTCATCTACTATGTTACTATGTTAGGTGGGGGCGGACCACCCCGGGTGCATGCCGCTGGGGGGGTGCGCGCGCACCTGTCCTTCCTTCATTCCATGCTCCCTCTGCCCTGGAACAGGTTACTTCCTGTTCCGGGGCAGAGGGAGCATGGAACAAACGAAGGACAGGTGTGTGCGGCCCCCCCCCCCCCTCCAGCAGCGAGCACCCGGGGGGGTTCTTTCGTGGGGGGTGTCCTTTCGCCGGGGGGGAGGGTCACGCTGCATCCTGGGGGCGCTGCACCCGGAGGGCGGGGCACATTGGCGATCTGCCCCGGGTGTCAGCCCCCTTAGGAACGCCACTGGATAAAAGGCCTAAATGGTACTAGTCCAGATGTTAAAGGAGCTCAAGAAAGGTGTACTGTTGTTACCCCGTTCCTGAAGAGCACAGTCCTACTGTACCTGATGGTTGTAGCCATGGCGGATACCTCAAGACTGTGATTCAAGGAAGTGTAACACAATATAAACTAACCTCGTTCCTATAGCTCAAAAGCTATAGGAAGGAAAGAAACTAAGAATAAGATATTCCTTTAGATAAAATTAATACCCAAGGTAAGATGTTAAAACAATGAAGTTTTTATTGAGAACCAAAATTTTGAATGCCAAGTTTTTCTCAGAGCATAAACCACTTTTTCTGTTATGTTTGTGAGGTACTTTGTAGGAATTAAATATATAAATTTAACAACCTTTTAACAAAACTGTATCCCAAAATTCTGCTTAACAAATCCTTGAAGACACATCTCTTCAACAAAGCCTACAAAAGGAACCCTCAATGACACAAATCACCACCCAACTCATTCAAGTATCAAAATGCAACTCCTACACCACCCTATCTAACACCTACTTCTTTAATTCCTCATATATCTTCTGTTTATACTAATTGTATACAAGATCCTGTCATGACTATGTCATAACTACACTCTGTAAGCCACATTGAGCCTGCAAATAGGTGGGATAATGTGGGGTACAAATGTAATAAATAAATAATAACTGGATGGGTCACATGGCCTTTATCTGCTGTCATGTTTCTGTTTATAATATTTTACAGAACAAGAAATAATCTTTCCATTGTAAGACCCCTCACCATGAATCAGATAAGTATAACCCTTTCAGACCCAAAACTCTTTAAAATTTAACTCAATGCTTTAATTTTCAACCCACTTTTAACATAAGAATTGATTCTTTGTGTGTTATCTTATTCCCTTTGTTTTCAGGTACCAGTGTCCCAGTCTAAACTGCTGTAGTGTCTCTTTATTTATACCCGTGTCTTGTGTTGTGGTGGAAAACACTTAGCTGACACGCTTTCGGTTGGCACTTTAGTCTTTCTTGGACGTTGGGGCCAGTAGTCTGTGACCTTGCAACGTAGCTCAGATCTCTTCTTCTGTAGTGCAGGAACTTTATCTTCACCTGACCTTAACAAAATAATTGGAAGGAAAACCCTGTCTTTCCTCAGATCAGGATACCTTTAAGGAAATTATTAGCTTTTGAGCTAAATACTGTGGGGCACACTAACTAGAATTAAAAGAAAGTAAATATAAAACCCTACCTTTTCAAAACCTACACTGTGTTACTTTCCCTGTCACTAGTGAGGACCCCTTGTTGTCTCACTTCTTTTTGGCTGTCACAAGTTATACTTTCATACCTTTCACACTCTTTTCCTTATCTCACCAAATACAGCTTGTGTTCACCTTAGACTTATTCACAATTTCATAATCATGTTCCTCAGTCACCAAAGTGCAGACCAGTGGCGTAGCTACGTGGGGCCACAGGGGCCTGGGCCCCCCCTGTTTGTGGGTTTGTTCATATTGTATTGGGATGAGAGGATGAGACAGTATGTTTTTTTTTGTTGAGTTTTAGTTGAAATGCGTTTGCCCGTGAGTCCATGATATTCAAGCCGAGCTTGATTTCGTTGGTGATTTCTGTCAGATCACGTTTGTAAGGAATGTATATTGTGACATCGTCTGCATAGATGAAAGGGTTAAGGCCTTGGTTGGATAAGGATTCGGGTAGTGGGGTCATCATTAGGTTTGAAATGAAGTCCATGAAGTTGGTCTGGCCTTCGTTCCAATTACCTGGGGGTCTGTAAAACAAGACACAATTCACTTGATCGCGTAGGGTTTTGTTGTGGATTCTGATTGAGGCAATTTCAAGTTGAGGTGTTATGGACTTGGCAGTGGTTTCGGTGGTAAAGTGGGACTGATAGATTAGTGCTATGCCTCTCTGCCTCTCTCTTCTTTTCTGGTCCAGTGTGTGATTTTGTATCCTGGAGGGCACAGGTCTAGGATTATAGGGTCCTTTTGGTCATGGATCCAAGTTTCAGTGAGGAAGAGTAGATCGAGGTTTTCTGACATGATTCAATCTGTTAGTATTGCTGTTTTATTTACAGCGGATCTGGTGTTGACGTAGCACACTTGGATTGCTTGGAATAGGTCTTCTGTATTTGGTGTTAAGTGGACTTTTGTTAGTTGTCGTTTCTTTGTTGAGGTGAGTTTGTTTGGGCCCTTCTTTCCCTTCTGTTGTGGTTGTTCGCATGTAAGTGTTCTTCCTTTGTTTAGATTGTTAACAGTTTGGTGAGGTGTGGTGTATCTGATCAATCTATGATGATTGTGTAGTATGGGTATGATGTTGTTTTCTGCAAGTGGGGTGGTTAGTGTTAAGTGGATCAGTGTTAGGGAGTAGATTATTAGGAGTAGTTTGAGGGTATTCATTATGGTATATATTTCCTGTGGTTTCTATTAAGACCATGTTGCCCCAATCTGCTCTCCTCACAAGCCTGCCTTCTCTGGTTGATCAAATTTAGTGCAAAAGGCTCCTTCTCAGGCACGCCCATCCTGCTGAAGGTGTCTTCAGTTCACTAGCAATTATTCAGTTTTTACGTTGGTTTTACTGTCAGGCCTTTCAAGCCTTGTCACTTGTAAAGTCTCAATATCTTGAAATATAATAGGCACTTTACTTATGGTCTGGTGATTGGACACGTTGCCCAGGGCACAGAGACTTCGCAACCTGGGAGCTGTGTCTATGTTGGAGGTAGACACTAGAGGGGGGGGGGGGGCAGCAGTCTCAGGCTGCCGCTACTGCTTTGCTCTGAGCCCCTCAGATCCTGTCTCCAGGGCCTCCGTCACGTTGCCCCTTCTCTTGTCGCTGCTGCTGTGCTGTGGTCTCGGTGCTGTCGACTGAGTCCTTGGCGGCCTCGACGGTTCCCTCACGCATCCATAACTCCCATGCTTCTGAGGCAGCTCCACTGGACAGTGCTGCTCTTTCCTGCTGCTGTCTGAGGAACCAGCGGGCGGGCGAGGAGGCAGAGCCGGGCGCACGACCACTTCCACAGAGCCCATGCTGTCCCCCGTGGGAGAGGCTCGATCGTCTCTCCCTTCTCTGGGTGGGCGGGTGGGTGAGGAGGCAGAGTCGGGCACATGGTCGCTGTTCCCCGAGCCTGTTGCGGTCCCCCGTGGGGAGAGGTTCGGATGTCTCTCCCTGCTCCGAGGGTGGCAGCAGTGCCATTCGCCTGACCCGCACGGGCTCCCCGAGCGCCGTCTGCTGCCTCATGCGGTTCTCCCATTTTGCCTGGTATTGATGCCAGGTTCATTGGTCATCAGGGCCTATGGGGGAGGGCTGGACCTTACATAGAAAAGGGGAAAACATGAAATTAATTCAGCTCCTGACTTTTACCTTAATTTATATACAAGTGTGCATACTTCTACAACTAACAATATGCCTCAGTTTCAGGACTGTGGGGCCTCCTAATTTACACTGGTCCAAGTTCTCTGATTCTCTGAAAAGCCTTAACTGGTCATAATTTCCTGGAACCTTTTTTTTTTAACAAATTACCATCACATTGGCCACCTTCTGGTGTTCAAGCACTGCAGCTAATTATAATGATAGGTTTCATGTTTGAGCTCTTTCAAAATTCTGGATTGTCTACCATCAGATCCTGCTGATTTGTCACTCTTTAGTTTGTCAATTTGAACATCATCTTAGGGAACCAAATAGATGAGATAAATGACATGAATACAGATCCTGTACATAACCCCTCCAGCTAAGGTATTTAATTTCAAAGTCTGGTGGGGGAGCATAGGGGTGGACGGTAGTACAGGGGGTGGCAGAACAGGGAGAGGAAATGCATGTTTACCCAACCTACCCATTAGCTCACCCAAAAATTGACTTCTGGCTATGCACTGATTTTATAGATCACACATTAAGGGCCCTGTTTACTAAGGCGCACTAGCGTTTTTAGCGCACACTAAAAGCTAGAGACACCCATAGGAATATATCGGTGTTTTTAGCGTTTAGCGCATGCTAAAAATTCTAGTGCGCCCTTAGCACAGCTTAGTAAACTGGGTCCTAAATTGATTGCACTCGTTTTTGGAAGACTGATGAGACTGTGTATTCCATCCTTTAGCCCCCACAGGGAGGGAAAGCACTACAGCCCCAACAGCTGGAAAAATAAGAAAGAGAACTTAGGGTAGGCTAGTAATCTGCCCATTTGTCCGGATATCTGGACAAACGGGCAGATTGGCAAAACCCGCCCAGTTGCCTGGACATGTCCTCAAAAACAGGACATATCCGGGTAAATCCGGATAGGCGCAGCCAGTAAATTACCTTTATTAGTATCTCACAGAGCCAAAAATACAAACAATAGTTCTCTTCCCTGGAGCAGGTTCTCAGTCAGCAATTCGCATCCTGAAAGACATGGGACTGCTCAGCTAACACCTCCCGGACATCACATATATACTGTGGCAAATTACATTTCTCATAAATCATGTGATTTCCCCTAAACTGGAATCAGAAAGTAGCCTATACCATATATGGATATTCTGCACGTGAACAGTCGGTGGCCACTGGCTAATTAGCTTATGAGTTCTGTGGCAGTTCTGCATGCACAGCCAGAACAATACCCTTGTGTCCTCTCTCTGTCTATCTTCCCAAATGAAACATTCTGGACACGTTAGGCTCACACTGTGTCCTCAGCCTGTCAGCAACTGCCAAGGTTACATCCACCTTATATGAAAAACATACTCAGCAGAAAACAAATGTTATGAAGTGTCAGTTCTTAGCTCCTGAAAAAGCAATGATTGTTACACAAGATGCTGAGTGTCACGTTTTCAAAGCTGGAACTAGGTTTGTGAGCTCTTGGGCCACTGCCGAGGAGCGGCAGTGGCAGGCAAAACCACCCCACACCGGAGACTAGGCTGGCACAGAACTAGAACCCCAGACTGGAGTTGCAGCAGAGGCAAACAAGCTGGAACAAGCAGAGCAGGCACACTTCACCTGCACTTGGCCGCTTTTCACCAGGAGTTGAGCTCCTGGCTGCAGGTGGCCGGCAGGACTTACTGGGCAAGGCAGGACTGGATATCCACTAGGCTGAACCACGACTGAGGGCCAGAGGGGAAAGGAACATACAGAGGCAGCAGGCAAGGAAGGGAAAGCTAAAGGGCAGGACTGAAAGCTGCAAGCAGCCACAAAACAGGGAACAAAACACTGATAAACAAGACACAGAACTGAAAGCTGCAGAACAGCCACTAAAGACACAAACAGACAAGGACTAGACACAGAACAGAAGAGTAAACCAAAGGACAAGCCGGGTCTGGGCAGGCAGCAGACAGAAGAGAAAACCAGGATACTAGCGGGGTCAGAGCAGGCAGTAGAGAAAACCAGGAAACAAGCCGGGTCTGGGCAGACAGCAGAATCAGGCAAGAAACTAAAACAAGAAACTAGACTAGGCAGATGTGCACAGAGCACCAACATACCAGGGACCTTAGACGATGCAAAGGCAGAGAATTCCCAACTGACTAATAAACCCAGCAGCAGCTGAGGGTCAGCTGCAGCAATCACCAGGCAACTATGGGTGCTGTGTAGATTCAATCCAAGCAAGCAAGTCTGGCAGCCCGGAAGATCCGGACCGGAGTGTGCTGAAATCTGGAACAGGTGATAGTCCATAGCAGCCACCGGTTCTGGCCACCAGAGGGCAAGGTGAGCACAGACGTAACACTGAGTTAGTAGGCTAACATGTGAGAACCAAACTTGACAGTACAGGCCTTAGGCCTAGCCCTTAGTAACAGGCCAAGCATAGGAAGGCACATAAAGGACTGAGTTGTAATCAGCCTGGATTTTTTTTTTGTTACATTTGTACCCCGCGCTTTCCCACTCATGGCAGGCTCAATGCGGCTTCTCCAAATCCTCGTCCTTTATTTAGTCAGGTACCTCTGGGCTCTCCAGTACCTGAAAAATGCCATTGAATATAGACTCCATAATCTGAATTTTTATTCCAATTTCCTGTGCAGTAATATTTAAATTTTCTACAATGCTCAAATACCTATGTTTAAAAACCTGCCAGGATTAGTCTTCCAAACATGGACTTGAATCAGAAAAAACACAGCAATTCTTTGGGTAAGTTAGATTCCCTGGAACCAGGAACATATGTTGTTTAAAGTTAATGATACAGAATTTAAACATAAGTAAAGAATCTTGGCAAAAACAATTGATTCATCTTCAACTCTGGAAAGTCAAGCAGTTCAAAACTGATCACACTTTTCTCCACATGGTGCCTTGGGTATACAGAACAGCCTGCTATATGGTAACAGATTTATTTAAAAAGAAATAAACTAACAGTTTCTTATTTAAAAAAAAAAATCCATTCCCAGCTTGTGTGTTGTGTCTTCTGTGTTAGGATATCTTTTTTAAATACACATGGATGCCATTCTTGGACCGCAGGACCAGCTGAGGTATTTTGATAGGGGGTTGAGTTTCATCTGGGGAGAACCGGAAGCGTCGCAGGGTCAGAGCAGTGGCCACTTTCATCTCGTTCATGGCGAAGTTCTGTCCGATGCAGTTCCTGAGACACAAGATTAGAAATATTGTCTTTAGTGAAAGCATAAAAGCATTACAGTCAGTGGGGTAGCCAAGGGTGGGCTTGGGTGGGCCCAGGCCCATCCACTTTGAGCTCAGGCCCACCAGTAGCAGCACACCTATGATGTGGCTGGCAGAGATTCCCAAGCTGAAAACTCCCAACAACTGTCCCTCCTGCATGCCATATAAACAGCAGATTTTCGCCTGCAGGAAGCAGCGACTGATACATACTGCTAACACCGGCTCCAAAGCCTTTCCCTCTGACTTATTCCCACCTAAGCAGAAACAGGAAGCTGCATCAGTGGGAAGGATGTGGAGCCAACATGAGTACTGTGTATTAGTTGCTGCTTACTGCTGGTGAAAATCTGCTATTTAAAAGGTGTGCAGGAGAGGGGGGATATTTGAGAGACCATATGGCATGCAGGCGAGAGAAGGAGAGACCAAATCACCTGTGGGATGGGGTGGGGTTCTTCTGCCCACCCATCTTGGGCCCAGGCCCATCCAAGATTGGGTGTCTGGCTACGCCCCTGATCACAGTGCTCTCCAGCTCTGAGAGTCTATGGCCTCACTTACAGCCCAGAACTAAAATAATCAAGGAACGTAAGACCTTTGAAGTTAAGATGATGAAATGTTTTGACACAAAAGAAGTCTGAACAAAGGTCTGGGTTTCATATCACATTATAAACCAGAAAACTATGCTGCTTTGTCACCCTCTGATCACCCATTCATCACCTCCTGTTCCTTACTCCCCTCCCATCCCCTACCATGAGACTGCAATTGGAATGATCTTATGCTTCACTTATATAATTCTGATATTTACCAGACTTTACTCATTTCTGACTCAAAAAAAAAATTATTGCCTTCAATACAGAGAAATAAATCTTAATTCATTTTTTAACTATTTATTAGTCCTGAACAGTGGCGTAGCTAGGTGGGGCCATGGGGGCCTGGGCCCCCCCCCCCCCAAATTTGCTCTGGGCTCCTGGTTCGCTGGCGGGGGTCCCTAACCTCCACCAGCTGAAGACTTTTTCTAGCGCTGGTCTGCAGTGCTGCTGCTGCATTGCCCGCGTCTCTCTTCTCTTCATGTCGGACACGCTCCTTTTAGTGAAATTGAGCGATGCGGCGGTAGCGGAGACCAGCACTGGACGAAGTCTTCAGCTGGTGGGGGTTCGGGACCCCAACCAGCCAAGGTATTTGCTACGGTGGTGGGTGGTGGAGGAGACAGAGGGGGGGGGGGGGGCAGCAGCGGCAACAAAAATGTGCCCCCCCTCACACCTTGGGCTCTAGCCCTCTCCCTTCAGGTCTGGCTGTGGCCCTGGTCCTGAACTAAGGGAGCCTTTTTACTAAGGTGCGCTAAAAGTTTTGGCTCGTACTGAAAATCAGCTGGCGCTAAATGCTGAGAAATGCTGAGACACCTCCAGACTTCGCGCCTTCTGTCGTGCTGCACCCTACGCCTGGAATAAACGTCCTGAGCCCCTACGTCTTGCCCCATCCTTGGCCACCTTTAAATCTAGACTGAAAACCCACCTCTTTAACATTGCTTTTGACTCGTAACTACTTATAACCGCTCGCCTCCACCTACCCTCCTCTCTTCCTTCCCGTTCACATTAATTGATTTGATTTGCTTACTTTATTTTTTGTCTATTACATTGTAAGCTCTTTGAGCAGGGACTGTCTTTTCATGTATGGTGTACAGCGCTGCGTATGCCTTGTAGTGCTATAGAAGTGATAAATAGTAGTAGTAGTAGTCTCTTGTAACCAGAGCTAATATTGTGATGTCATAATGCCTCAGGCCACCAATAAGAGCCAACCTCATCAGTGATGTCACAAGGGCTTGATTGTCCTATACTTGGCTTACTTTTATTACATAGCTCTTTGAGCAGGGACTGTCTTTCTTCTATGTTTGTGCAGCGCTGCGTAAGCCTTGTAGCGCTATAGAAATGCTAAATAGTAGTAGTAGTAGTAGTAGGCGCAACCTAAAAACGCTAGCGCACCTTAGTATAAAACCCCTTAAGCCATGCCTACAGATTCTGAATTCTTTCAGTATCCACCCTGTGTGCAATACTACTTGAAGTTCACCCAAAAGGTACTAGAAATGATAACGCTATGATTTGTAAAATGGTATCGTGATCAAGTATCGTACTTGAAAACAGCCATTGCATCATCAGGCAGACGTCAGTGGCAAGAATGCTGTAAAGCACGCTACCAGAACCCTCATCCACATTCTCATCATCTCTCGCTTGGACTACTGCAACTTGCTTCTCACAGGTCTTCCACTCAGCCATCTCTCTCCTCTTCAATCTGTTCAAAATTCTGCTGCAAGGTTAATATTTCGCCAAAGTCGCTATGCCCATATCAGCCCTCTTCTGAAGTCACTGCACTGGCTCCCTATCCGTTTCCGTATACAGTTCAAGTTCCTCTTATTAACCTATAAGTGCATTCACTCTGCTGCCCCTCACTACCTCTCCGGCCTCATCTCTCCCTACACTCCTTCCTAGGAACTCCGTTCACTAGGCAAATCTCTCCTAATTGCACCCTTCTCCTCCATCGCTAACTCCAGACTCCGTTCCTTTTATCTCGCCGCACCTTATGCCTGGAATAAACTTCCTGAGCCATTACGTCAACCTCCATCCCTGGCCGCCTTCAAATCTGGGCTAAAGGCCTACCTGTTTGATGCTGCTTTCAATTCCTAACTTGTCACCTGCTCGTAACCTTTATCTTGTCTTCCTCTCTTCAATAGTCCCTTTTCCCTATTTGTCCTGTCTGTCTGTCCTGATTTAGATTGTAAGCTCTTTTGAGCAGGGACTGTCTTTTTCTTCATGTTCAATTGTGAAGCGCTGAGTACGACTGATAGCGCTATAGAAATGATTTGTAGTAGTAGTAAAGATGTCTCATGAGATCACAATGACGAACTTAGTTATGTTGAGAAATACGCGTACGCGTCTACTCATGCCAAAATGAAGTTACTGCCCAGCTACCGTGTGGCTCTTGTAGTAATTTCATTTATTGTGCGTGTCTGAAAAATAATTTTTATTTTCAGACCCGCATATCGGACACGGGCCAAGTGGCATTTGACGTGTGTAGGTCATTACCTCCCGGTTACCACATCAGTCTTTACTGCTAGGTCAATGGCTGGTGGTAAGGTCTCAGACCCAAAATGGACGCGTGGCAATTTTTGATCTTGCCGCACGTCCATTTTCGGCAAAAACTTTAAAAAGGCCTTTTTTTACAGGCGCGCTGAAAAATGGATCGGCACGCACCCAAAACCCGCGCCTACACTACCGCAAGCTATTTTTCAGCGCACCATAGTAAAAGGACCCCACAATGAATGTAGGCACCTTGTCTTTGAAAAGTTGCTTGTTTTAAGAGAGTCTAAAAGTTCATGTGTATTTTTCCTGTCAAGTGTCCCACTTAAAATTTACACTACTGTACTCGAGGATAGTTAAAATCCTCCTCCTCAGCATTTTAGCTTCTCTCTCTTCCTTATCTATGGGGGAAGAAGTGACTGTGTGTAGGGTTACCATATTTTGTCCCCCAAAAAGGAGGACACATGCCCCGCCCCCTTTCACACCCTGCTCACCCCCCTTTCATGCCCTCGCTCCACCCCCTTTCACCCCCTCACTCCACCCCTGTCACATTTTCCCCTCCCCCCTGTCACACACCCCGTCACCCCCCTCCCCTTACCTTACTACTGCCCTGGTGGTCTAGTGACCTCTTCGGGGCAGGAAACAGCCTCCTCTTTCCTGCCCGGTTTTCCTGATCTTGAGTGGTAGAGAATTCCAGAAAGAAACCGCTTGGTACGAAAATAAGGATGACAGAAATCTGGCCAATCTAACTCCCTTCATAGTAGGATAGTTCAATAAAACTTGATTTCTCAAGCGATGGGAATTAAGACCTAGCAATGAGTGGAAGAGTGGCCTAGTGGTTAGGGTGGTGGACTTTGGTCCTGGGGAACTGAGGAACTGAGTTCGATTCCTGGCACAGGCAGCTCCTTGTGACTCTGAGCAAGTCACTTAACCCTCCATTGCCTGCCGCATTGAGCCTGCCATGAGTGGGAAAGCGCAGGGTACAAATGTAACAAAAATAAAATAGATGCTATTGGAGATTCTACATGGAATGTTGCTATTCCACTAGCAACATTCCATGTAGAAGGCTGTGCAGGCTTCTGTTTCTGTGAGTCTGACGTCCTGCACGGCCACATTGGTGATCTGCAAGGGCCGACTTCTACATGGAATGTTGCTAGTGGAATAGCAATATTCCATGTAGAATCTCAAATAGTAGCAACAGTGGAGGAGTGGCCTAGTGGTTAGGGTGGTGGACTTTGGTCCTGGGGAACTGAGGAACTGAGTTCGATTCCCGGCACAGGCAGCTCCTTGTGACTCTGAGCAAGTCACTTAACCCTCCATTGCCTGCCGCATTGAGCCTGCCATGAGTGGGAAAGCGCGGGGTACAAATGTAACAAAAATTAACCAAGGGATGCCGTTCTTGTATCCATGGAGGAAACCAGCTATCTTCTATGGCAAAGCTTCTCAAATCTGTCCTGGCAACCCCACAGCCGATCATTTTCAGGATATCAAAAATCAAGAGTGCGACAGACTAAAAGGCTCCCGGCTACAGAAAAGTCAGCGGGAAACGATCTAGTATATCCCTGGTGAGAAGGAAGTGGATTATCGCCTAACTTATGCAGCAGGTATGTTAGATTGTAAGCTCTTTGAGCAGGGAATGTCTTTCTTCTATGTTTGTGCAGCGCTGCGTATGCCTTGTAGCGCTATATAAATGCTAAATAGTAGTAGTAGTAGTAGTATGTGCATCTACTAACTTAGGAATCCTTTTACTAAGCCATGGTAAAAAGTGGCCTGCGGTAGTGTAGGCGCATGTATTGGGCACGCGCCGGGCCAGTTTTTACTGCATCTACAAAAAAAATGACTTTTTAAAAATGGGACAGGAAAAGGAGGGCCTGCGATAAAAATGAAACCAGCACGTGCCCAAAACCAGCCTGAGTCCTTAACGCCACCCGTTGATTTAGCAGTAAAGGCTCACGTGCTACATGCGCAGTGACTGGGCGGCATGCGCCAAGTGCCAATTACCGCCGGAACTGGCGTGCGTAGGAGGAAATAAATAATTCATCCACGTGTTATGGGTGCACGCCAAACCTGAAATTACTGCCTGGAGGGCGTGCTGGCCTGGTGCTAGCCACGCGCTGCAGACGTGTGTATAGCCTACCACAGCTTAGTAAAGGGGCCCCTTAATACATTTTTGTGACAAGCTTTCAAAGGCAGAACTTTCTTCGAGTCTTTAAGGAGGTCTTTTACTAAAGCCGCGGTAGCGTTTTTAGCTCATGGTATCAATAGAAATCAAACAAAATAAAACATGGAAAAGAAAATAAGATGATACCTTTTTTATTGGACATAACTTAATACATTTCTTGATTAGCTTTCGAAGGTTGCCCTTCTTCCTCAGATCGGAAATAAGCAAATGTGCTAGCTGACAGTGTATATAAGTGAAAACATTCAAGCATTACTATGACAGTAAAATAGATACCATTGGAGATTCTAGATGGAATGTTGCTACTACTGGAGATTCTACATGGAATGTTGCTATTCCACTAGCAACATTCCATGTAGAAGTCGGCCCTTGCAGATCACCAATGTGGCCGCGCAGGCTTCTGCTTCTGTGAGTCTGACGTCCTGCAGGACGTCAGACTCACAGAAACAGAAGCCTGCGCAGCCTTCTACATGGAATGTTGCTAGTGGAATAGCAACATTCCATGTAGAATCTCCAAAAGTAGCAACATTCCATGTAGAATCTCCAATGGTAGCAACATTCCATGTAGAATCTCCAATGGTATCTATTTTACTGTCATAGTAATGCTTGAATGTTTTCACTTATATACACTGTCAGCTAGCACATTTGCTTATTTCCGATCTGAGGAAGAAGGGCGACCTTCGAAAGCTAATCAAGAAATGTATTAAGTTATGTCCAATAAAAAAGGTATCATCTTATTTTCTTTTCAATGTTTTATTTTGTTTGATTTCTATTGATAACCTTAAGAGTGGGCTAACACGGCTACCACACTCCTTAGCTCACGGTAGAAATCAACTGGCGGTAAATGCTAAGAAGCTCATCAGCGTTTGCCGCCAGCTGATTTCTACCGCGAGCTAAAAACACGACAGCGGCTTAGTAAACGACCCCCTAAAACAATCCAGGAATATAAGGCATTTGAAGCTAAGTTGAACAACTATTTTGACATCTATAAAACAAAAAAATTATACTGCTTTGTCACCTGATTACCCACCAGCCTCTTCCTATATTGAGATTGATGTTATCATCTTTTGCTCATACCTGGCCTAAAGGAGGAGGTTCTGCCTTCAAAAAATGTATTGGGTTAGTTCAATAAAAAGGTGTCACTTTATTTTCCTGGCTTTTGTTTTATTTCTATTTATTATCGTACATCTGTATATAGTGGAGACCTAGCATTTCCAACTTTATCTCATGCACATTCCTTGGGCCACTGGGATAGGTTTACGAAGCCTGGTCCTGTGCCGTTTAGATTATAAAAGAGCTATGAACAGTACCTGGGTCCAGCTGCAAACGGCACAAAAGCATAAGCATGTCTGGAAGCGCTATTCTCTGCTGAAAACCTGTACGGGTCAAACACCTGCAACAGAAGAGAACAATTGTGGAGGTCACCTATGAGTATATTACACAGATATTTCAAAACTGCCAACTCTAAAGTAGATAGCACTGTCCTTCCACAATAAACAAAGGGCCCAATATTCAAAATATTTAGGGGCCCTTTTACTAAACCGCGTACGCAGGGCCGCCGAGAGACTGGGCCAGGCCCGGGGCAAGGCCGCACCCAGGGCCCTGCCCCCGCCGCTCCCCCCTCCACCTCCCCCTGCCCCCTCCGTCCGCCACCGGGCCGGGCCCCCTACATTGAAATCACAGCGCCTCTCACCTCCGTGTGAAAGCGCTGCAGGCAGCAGGACAGCAGATCGCCTCCCTTCGGGCCTCCTTCCCTCCCTGTGTCCCGCCCTCGGGAAAGTTACGTCAGACCAGGGCGGCACACAGGGAGGGAAGGAGGCCCGAAGGGAGGCGATCTGCTGCCCTGCTGCCTGCAGCGCTTTCACACAGAGGTGAGAGGCGCTGTGATTTCAATGCAGGGGGCCCGGCCCCCGGGAATTTTGTCCCCCTTGCCCCCCCTCTCGGCGGCTATGCGTGTAGGCGCGTCCTACACACGTCAATTTTGAACTACCACCCGGCTACCACGTAGCCCAGGTGGTAATTTCATTTTTTATGCACGTCCACTAAGCACGCTAGACATTTGCTGGCATGCGGCACTAACCAGGCGGTAATCGGCATTTTAACCGCGTAGACCATTACTGCCCGGTTAACGCATGAGACCTTGCTGCTAGGTCAATGGGTGGCGGTAAGGTCTCGGGCCCAATGCATGCCAATTTTTATTTGTTGCACATCCATTTTCGGCCAAAAATAAAAAGGCCTTTTTTGCAGGCGTGCTGAAAAATAGACCTGTGTGCGTCCAATACAACATGTCTACACCAGCGCAGGCCATTTTTTGGTGCACCTTAGTAAAAGGTAAATTTGGGGCCCTCTTACTAAACTGCGGTAAGCGCTAATGCGCCCTTACCGCAGCTTAAAATGGCTACTTTTTGTACTCTGCTTTGATGGCTACCCTTAAGCGTTTAAGTGCGAATCTCTCTCATGAATATTCATTGTGGGTATCCTGAAAACCTGACTGGCTGGGGTGCCTCTGGGACTAGGTTTGGGAACCACTGAATTAAATAAACCTGAACCTTACAGCGGGACACACTCAGGCGTCCTGCGGTAAAGGTTCCAAATGAATGCAAGCTGCCCATGTGCTAAAAAAATTATTCTAACATTTTTGTTGAAGGGGGCGGAGATAGTGGACATTCCTGTGCTATTCAGAGCAGCTACATTATTGCACGCTAACTAGTTAGCCCAGGATTAGCTCGTGAGACCTAACCTTCTACAAAATAGGTATTGGTACGTGCACACATGCTAATTTCTTTTATAACTAGCCGTTAAACCCGTAACAACGGGCTAGTTTTTTGTTTTCCTATGGCCTCCCCCCGTCCACCAACCCTGCTCTCTCCCCTGCCCTCCCCCCATGTCCAGCAACCCTCCTCTCCCCCCTCCCATCCGCTCTATCCACCCGTGTCCATCAACTATTCTCTCCCCTACCTTCCATCCTCGGGCTCCCATCCACCGCAATTGTGACCTCCTGTGCCCTGCCGTCCCCGCCACCACCTTTGCCCCCTGGCGTCGCCCCCCCTCTTTCCGCCGTCGTCGTGTCGTCAGTTCTCCATTGCTGCATCTGTTTCCCTCAGTTCCGCCCCCTCCTTCCCTCCCTGCTCCCTCCTCCTCCGATTTCCACGCCCATGTCCAAGCCCTCCTCCCTATTGGGCTGTACTGCTGGTGGAGGCGGGGCTTGGACTTCTACACTCTCAGCGTTCCGACTCTACTGCACATTTGCAGGTGAGTAGGTCACTTGCCATTTATATGTTTGATGGCCGTGAATTAATCAAGTTTCAGGTTTATTTTTATTTAATACTAGTGGAACCATGCCCGTTTCCTCAACAATGAAATGGGCCCTAGGAAGGCTGTCATGTAAGCTTTTTTTTTTCTCTCTCCCCTGCCCTCCCCTCAGTGTCCTGCAATTCTTCCCTCCCCTTCCCTCCACGTCCAGCGATTCTCCTCTTCCCTGCCCTCCCATCCGTGTCCCGCAATTCTCTACTGTTCTCCCATCCCATCCATGTCCATCAATTCTCCTCTGCCCTGCCCTTCCTCCATCCCTCCCCCTCTTCCTCCCTCCCCTCCCCTCGATGTCCCGCGATTCTCTCCTCCCCTCGATTTGTACCTGAACGTTCTCTGGCTGGCTGGCGCTGGCTTCCGTTCCATTCGTAACATCCCTCCTGACGTCAGCGCACTTCCAGCGTTCCCTTCCCTCTCACTGTTCCGCCCTCTGACCTCATTACGTCTTGACGCGAGGGCGGGGCAGTGAGGGGGAATGGAACGTTGAAGGCTGGCTGACGTCAGGAGATGTTACGAACCCAGGCAGCCAGACATGGAACGTTGGAGGTGCAAATTATTATATAGGATACCAACAGTACACGTTATCTGGGCAGTTCACACATTTACAATATAATAAAAACAGTGAAAAGAACTACAAATGTAATAGGAAAGAGAAACGAGGGGGGGGGGCGGGGACAGAACAGGGTCAGGCAAGGTGACAGGAAAGAGGTCAAGGTCCACAGCAGAGCGTCTGTATAGGCTCCGACTCAGCCATGACCATTAATAAAAAAAAAAAACTGGAAATATCGGCCATTTTACTGCTGCTGTAAAAAAGGCCATAGCATGTGGGAAAAACCCAAGCAAGGGCCGAGTAAGGTCACCTTTTACCGCAGCTTAGTAAAAGGAAGCCGTTGAGCGTTATGCTCATAAACTGGCCTCTTAAAAAAATGTACCAGGGCAGAGTGCATACATTTTTACTCAAAATGTCACTAAATTTAAGAGCATAGAAAGTGGGTGATAACAAATTACGGACTTAGCACTAATATTTAGTACTGGGCTGATAAATCTAGGCAAACCAAAAGCATGCCTAAATTTATGAGCATAGTTTTTAAGCTCCCAAATTAAGATGAATTTTAAGCTGAAAAGTTTTACTTCTGGCTGAAAATAGGGCTCAAATTTAGGAGGCTAATTTAGGAGCTCAGCATTTTCTGAATATTGGACCCCAAATCTTTTACTAGAAATTCCACCCAGAAATAGAGCACTTTCCTTTCTAAGACATACATATCCACGGTCCATATCTTCCTTTGACCTGTTCTGAAAATGAAAATCTGGTGTAGAAGGAGCACACATTCACATGGATGAACTCAAGTTCTCACTCTCTGTCTCAGGCAGGGTGATCTCATATACTTCTTGCCTTTGGAAAATGGGCTAGAAAAATAACTTTTAAAAAAAAAGAGCTTGATTTGCCTGTATAGAAGTGTTCCTAACAATAGTTCCTCATCCTCTATGAAACATGAAGGGGTCCTTTTACGAAGCTGCGGCAAGAGGGGGCCTGCAATGGTGTCGATGCATGTTTTTGATGTGCGCTGAGTCCCCTTTTTACCACAGCGGGTAAAAAAAAGGTCTTTTTTTTTTTTTTTTTTTTTAAGAAATTTCCGTGCCGCCATTTTGGTGGGGAGGAGGGAGCACTTACCACAGCCCGATTACCGTCAGGTACACACCGGCGCTACTGGAAGTGGCACACGCTGGGAGTGGGAACTACCGCCGGGCTGCTGCGGTACTTCTGTTTCAGCGAGCGGTAAGCCCGCGTTGGGCTTTCCGCTGCTTTGTAAAAGGACCCCAAAGAGCCGTGATGAGCAGCCACCCCCTGTTGCTCACTTCTTACAGCACAGATTTTTAACCCAGTCCTTGGGGCAACATCCAGCCGGTTGGAATTTTCAGAATATTCCCAGGGATATCCTGAAAACCCCAACTGGCTAGGTGCGCCCCGAGGGCCGGGTTGAAAACCCTTCCAGGACCTTGAAGGGTAGAGAGCGATCATCAATACAACTTCTTACGAAAGCTAAAAATAAGAATCTTACCTCTGGATCCTTCCAGACGCGGGCATTCCTATGAAGGCTATAAATACTTATCCCAACCAAAGAGTCTGTTAGAAATAAAAGACACATTTCACACAATCAAGGATTTGTCAAATCCAATCTTCTCTGTTTCAGTTTCTGGGTCCAACAGAAAATGACTTGTGCGCATAGGAGCCAATTTTTCAAAATGATTGGGGGTGCTGAAATTTTTTTTTTTTTTTTTTACAGGTGGTGCATTCCCCCCTCCCCCTCTCCGCCCTCCCTCTCTCTCTCATCCCCCCTCCCTCCCTCCAAGTTCCAGTGCTGCCCTCCCCCCTCACTCCTCCCTCCCAGTTCCAGGCGCCCCTTCCACCCCTCTCTCTCTCCTTTCCCTCCCTCCCTTCAAGTTCCAAGGCCCCCCTCCCTTCCTCCCTCTCTCTCCCTTCAAGTTCCAAGGCCCCCCTCCCTCCCTCCCTCTCTCCCTATGAGTTCCGGCCCCTCTCCCTCCCTCTCTCCCAGTTCCAGGCTCTCCCAGTTCTGGGCCCCCTCCCTCCCCTCTCTCTCCTTTCCCTCCCTCCCTCCCTTCAAGGCCCCCCTCTCTCCCTTTGAGTTCCAAGGCCCCCTTCCTCCCTCCAAATTCCAGGGTCTCCCCCCCCCCCCCGAGTTCCAGGGTCTCCTCCCTCCCCCCGAGTTCTAGGCCCCCCCTCCCTCCCTCCCCTCTCTCTCTCCTTTCCCTCCCTCCCTTCGAGTTCCAAGGCCTCCCGCTCTCCCTCCCTCCCTCTGAGTTCCAGGGTCTCCCTCCAGTTCCAGGGTCTCTCTCTCCGAATTTTAAAAGCCATCTTCTTACCTCGTCAGGGTTACGGCGGCAGCAGCACGCAGTGAAAAGTGTGCAGGCTCAGCGCTTCAGCCTTCCCTTCTCTGTCTCTCAGCTCTGGTCCCGCCCTTGTGGAAACAGGAAATGAGGGCAGGACCAGAGCTGAGAGACAGAGAAGGGAAGGCTGAAGCGCCAATCCTGCACGCTTTTCACTGCATGCTGCTGCCGCCATAACCCCGACGAGGTAAGAAGATGGTTTTTAAAATTCGGACGGATGGAGGGAGGGAGGAAGGGCGGGCCTTGGAACTCGGAGGGAGGGTGGGCCCTGGAACTCGGAGGGAGGGAGGGATGGACGGACGGATGGCCCTGGAACTCGGAGAGAAGACGGACGGGCCCTGGAACTCAGAGGGAGGGAGGGACAGACAGACGGGCCTGGAACTTGGAGGGAGGGAGGGACTTTTAAAATTTGGGGCTGGAAGGGAACTTCCGGTGGGTGAAATATTGGGGGTGCTTGAGCACCCACAGCACCCACGGAGTCGGTGCCTATGCTTGCACGTACAGACAAGCTACAAAGTTTTCTTTCCATGTGGGTTTCACCATCATGAAGACATCACATGACACACCTTCCAAAGCCACAACCAGAAATTTATTTAGGGCCCTGTTTACTAAGCATGTTTAGTGTTCGCTAACCGTGTAGATGCCCCTAACATGCTACGGGCATCTACATGGTTAGCGCGTGCTAATTTTTAGCACATGCTAAAAACACTAGCACACTTTAGAAAACAGAGTCCTTAGTTAATTATTTTATTTATTGGGATTTATTAACTGCAGTTATGAAGAGATTCACCCAAGGCGGTATACAGCAGGTACTACTTCTACTACTACTAAACATTTCTAGAGCGCTACTACTACTACTACTACTTAACATTTCTAGAGCGCTACTACTACTACTACTACTACTACTACTATTTAACATTTCTAGAGCGCTACTACTACTACTACTACTACTACTACTACTTAACATTTCTAGAGCGCTACTACTACTACTACTACTATTTAACATTTCTAGAGCGCTACTACTACTACTACTACTACTACTATTTAACATTTCTAGAGCGCTACTACTACTACTACTACTACTTAACATTTCTAGAGCGCTACTACTACTACTACTACTACTTAACATTTCTAGAGCGCTACTACTACTACTACTACTATTTAACATTTCTAGAGCGCTACTACTACTACTACTACTATTTAACATTTCTAGAGCGCTACTACTACTACTACTACTACTTAACATTTCTAGAGCGCTACTACTACTACTACTACTAATTAACATTTCTAGAGCGCTACTACTACTACTACTACTACTATTTAGCATTTCTATAGCGCTACAAGGCATACGCAGCCCACTTTGGTCATGTTGAAAATAAAGCTGACTAAAACTAGTACAGACCTTAAATATTCACAGTAATCCAACATAAAGAGGGTCAAAGAGACTGAATCAATCAAAAACATATAGGCCCCGATATTCAGACCACAGGAGATAGCCAGGCTGTCTCCCGCGGTCGGCACTAATCTCTAATATTAAATGTTAGGCCATTTCCGGTGACTGGCATTGAATATCCAGTTTAACTTTGGCCGGTCCGACTTTAACCAGCCAAGCTGATATTTAGCGCTGGACAGTTAAAGTCAGACCAGCCAAAGTTATTCTCTCTCTTGTGGCAGCCAAATTATGGCCACCGAACTTGGCCGGTCTGGTTTTGAAAATTGGTGGATAGCCAGTTATGTCGCTGTAGAGAAAATGTTTTGCTAATATAAGGTTAATCATTCTTACAATTTCTAAGTAAACGCAGATTCCAAAAAGAGGAACAGGGGAGCTCTGACCTTGTAAGTAGAACTGAATGTTCTTAGATATGCTAACAGTCTAGAACTGTAACACGTTAATGACAGACATAAAGGCACTGTGAAACTGCACAGTAGGCATTGTAAGAGAAAGGTTTATAAGGGTGGGGGTGGGGGGGTTAGAGTCAGACAACCTCCTGACTGATGTTGGAATTTTCTCTCTCTTGCGCAAGAATAAACCTGTTTGTGTTTAAGCTGGTTTGGTGTCTTCAGATTCGTGAGTATCAGTGGCGTAGCCAATTTTGGGTGGGCCTGAGCACAAAGTGGGTAGGCACAAAATTTTCTCTCTCCCCCCCTCCCCAAAATTGGCTGTCTGGCTACCCACTGGCCCGAACCCCCCCCCCCCCCCCAAGCCACCGCTGCAGGTTTCTCCGGCACCATCTACCGGCACCCAATTGGCCTTCTTTCCCCTCCCTCCGTCGGGCAGCGCCAGCCTAACTGTACAACAAAGCTGCACCAGGTCCGTCAGCAAGCTGCCGCTAGCTCCTACCTTGTCATCTTTCGGCAGAGGTGTTAGTTCTGCTGCTAAATCTGCAGCGGATCCACGCTGTGCCAGGGCTGTCTCTCTGTACACTGCTTCGACTGCTTCCTCTGCGCTAGCCTCGCCTCTTCAGAAAGAGTATCGGAGGTGAGGCGGGGCTAGCGCAGAAGAAGCTGTCGCAGCAGCGTACAGAGAGACAGCCCTGGCACCGCGTGGATCTGCTGCAGATTTAGCAGCAGAACTAACACCTCTGCCGAAAGATGACAAGGTAGGAGCTAGCAGCAGCATGCTGACGGACCCGGTGCCGTGCAGCTTTGTTGTACAGTTAGGCTGGCGCGCGCTGCCCGACAGAGGGAGGGGAAAGAA
Source organism: Microcaecilia unicolor (assembly GCF_901765095.1). NCBI lineage: Eukaryota > Metazoa > Chordata > Amphibia > Gymnophiona > Siphonopidae > Microcaecilia > Microcaecilia unicolor. Next base: position 17,606,031 of record NC_044036.1, on the reverse strand, counting down.
GGCCCATTGGGTGCTCCGTTGCTGGTTGGGCCTGAGCCCAAATTGGGTGGGCCCAGGCCCGCCCAGGCCCACCCGTGGCTACGCCCCTGGTGAGTATGTTAATTAGAATTCTTTTAACAATCACCCAATATAACTGACTATCTTTAAGCCACTAACCAGCGATATTCAGTGCCGGGTAGCCAGCTGCCCAGCACTGAATATTGCTGGACAGCCACCTAAGTACTGTTTTAGCAGCCATTTGCTTTTTAAATAATCAGGTGGATACTCTTTTCAATATCATTAATCCAGCAATATATATTTTCCTAAACATTCCACCATGGAGTATGATTTGACCAGGAGGAAAAAGTCTCAGACCCCACCTCCACCTTATTATCAGATGCTTCCTTTCAGATGGTAGGATTTAAACGGGGTATATTTCATATCACAAGCATAAAAAACCTCCGGTTCTCAATCATTAAAACTCCACATGGTTATAAATCTAACTGGTTACCTGTTTAAGGTATGAGGAAAGGCTAAAGAGGTTAGGGCTCTTCAGCTCGGAAAAGAGAAGGATGAGGGGAGATATGATTGAAGTCTACAAAATCCTGAGTGGTGTAGAAGAAGTAAATCGATTTTTTTTACTCGTTCCAAAAGTACAAAGACTAGGGGACACAAGGAAGTTACATGGATATACTTTTAAAACAAATAGAAGGAAATATTTTTTCACTCAACGAATAGTTAAGCTCTGGAACTCTTTGCTGGAGGATGTCATAACAACGGTTAGTATATCTGGGTTTAAAAAAGGTTTGGATATATTCCTGGAGGAAAAGTCCATAGTCTGGTATTGAGACAGACATGGGAAGCAACTGCTTGCCCTGGGATTGGTAGTATGGAATGTTGCAACTCTGAGATTCTGAATGGAATCTTGTCACTCTTTAGGATTCCGGAATCTTGCTATTCTTTTGGGTTCTACATGGAATGTTGCCACGAATTGGGTTTCTGCCAAGTACTTGTGACCTGGCTTGGCCACTGTTTGGAAAACAGGATACTGGGCTAGATGGACCATTGGGTCTGACCCAGTATGGCTACTCTTATGTTCTTGTTTTCTTATGTCCCAAACAAGGTGGTCACCTCGGCAAGGTACATCGGCAAAACTCTCTTGAACTGCTGGTTCTAGGTTGGAGACACATAACCATGAGAGCCTACGCATCCCCACATCCATGGCAGAGAATCTGGACACAATATCAAAAATATCACAGGTGACCCGTGCCAGATACATCCTGTACTCCAGCTGCTTCTTGGACAACTGGCACAGCTCTGTGGCCTGTTCCTGAGGGACAGAGTTCATGAGACTGAGCGCAGAGTGTGTTAAAGACTTCAAGTAAAGGCTCATGTAGAGCTGGTAGGTCTAGATGCGGGCAATGAGCATCAAGGCCTGACAAAGTTTTCTCCCAAATGAATCCAGAGTCCTGGCCTCTCTTCCAGGGGGAGCCAAGGCATGAGTCCTGGAACTCCTGGCCCATTTCAGAGCACATTCGACTACCACGAAGTGGTGAGGCAATTATGCCCTTTCAAATCTGGAAAACATTTGGATACGATATTGTGTATCCACCTTCTTTGGGATGACCTGCACTGAGAGGGGAGATTTCCAGTTCTTCATCTGTGCATCCTTCAGGATAGGATGTAACAGAACCATGACCCCTTCCTTGGGAGGAGACTTGTAGTCCAAGACTGATAGCATTTCAGCCCTGGTATCCTCCTTGGTCTCCAACTTATATGGGATAGCAGACACTATCTCCTTTACAAAACCGGTGAAAGATAGACCCTCAGGTGGAATTTATGTCTCTCTTGTGGTGGGGAGGGATCAGAAGCGATACCATAAGGCTCCTCCTCCAAGAAGTAATGTGGATTTTATTTTTTGTTACATTTGTACCCCGCGCTTTCCCACTCATAGCAGAAGGGGGGCAGACTCAAGAAAAATGTCAGGAAGTATTTCTTCACGGAGAGAGTGGTGGATGCTTGGAATGCCCTCCCGCGGGAGGTGGTGGAGATGAAAACGGTAACGGAATTCAAACATGCGTGGGATAAACATAAAGGAATCCTGTTCAGAAGGAATGGATCCTCAGGAGCTTAACCGAGATTGGATAGCAGAGCCGGTACTGGGAGGCGGGGCTGGAGGTTGGGAGGCGGGGATAGTGCTGGGCAGACTTATAAGGTCTGTGCCAGAGCCGGTGGTGGGAGGCGGGACTGGTGGTTGGGAGGCGGGGATAGTGCTGGGCAGACTTATACGGTCTGTGCCAGAGCCGGTGGTTGGGAGGCGGGGATAGTGCTGGGCAGACTTATACGGTCTGTGCCCTGAAGAGCACAGGTACAAATCAAAGTAGGGTATACACAAAAAGTAGCACACATGAGTTGTCTTGTTGGGCAGACTGGATGGACCGTACAGGTCTTTTTTCTGCCGTCATCTACTATGTTACTATGTTCAATGCGGCTTACATATTATATACAGGTACTTATTTGTACCTGGGGCAATGGAGGGTTAAGTAACTTGCCCAGAGTCACAAGGAGCTGCCTGTGCCTGAAGTGGGAATTGAACTCAGTTCCCCAGGACCAAAGTCCACCACACTAACCACTAGGCCACTCCTCCTCTGACTCCCATGAGAAGTCCCAATCAGACTCCTCAAAATATTCAGGATAGAAAGAGTAATTCTGTGCCTGCCCCAGCTCAGTGGAACCCTGCCAATTCCCTGAAGGGTGCTGAGATACAGCCCTACCTTCAGACTCCAGAGAAGTTTCCTCACCCAATCTTGAGGATGGTACCACATGGGTCGATGTTGACATCAATGCCCGCTGAGGCACCAGCATCAAAGACTGCTCCACAGGCAAAATTTGGGCCTGAGGAAGGAGCTGAGGCTGAGGTCACTGATGCAAGCACCCTCAATGCCTGAGTGGAGTGCAGACGGAACGCCAGCTCCTACTTGAGCATTGCCTGGTACCACTCATCGAGAACAGACATCGGCAAAGGTTGGGGAACCGATTCAGAGACAGCCTGGAGAAGTGTTGGTATCAAACCGGAAGCAGCTGCCTGAAGACTGGCACACCAGCACCTCCACTAAAGAGGGGGAGCGGTCCTCTTGGTGCTGACACTTTTCGGGTACCAGTTACTCCAATGACCCAGTGCTCCCAGCACTCTGCTTTGAAGAAGGGCCACCGAGAGACAAAAGCAGGCCCGGGGCAAACAGTCTTAGGGGGCCCCCACCCCACTGCACCATCAGTCAGGAAACCATTGCAGGGGCATAGCCAGCAACCCATGGGGGGTGGGACTCTTTCTACTTTCTACTCTCTCCCCAACTCCATTCCACCCCCTCCCCCATTTAACCTTTGCTGGCGAGGATGCCCAAGCCCTGCCAGCAAAATAGCTCTGTCAGCCAAACTACCCCTGGTGAGAGGAACATGGCAGCATGCTTTCTAACAACCGATGCCGGCACTCCTCGCACATGCTCAGCTCATGCGCGTGAACTGAGCATGTGTGGAGTGCCACTGTCAGCTGCTAGAACGCATGCTACCAACTTCCTCATATCAGGAGAGGTTTGGAGCTCTTTGGCTTGTAGACCTTGGGCATCCCTGCCAGCCATTCAAGGTACTGAAGTTGGGAGGGCCTGAGCCCAAAGTGGAAGGTTCCAGGCCCTCCCCCCCCATGCCACTGGGTCAGCCGGACCTCCCCCCTCGAGGCTGAGTCCAGGGAATCTAGCCCCCTCCCCCCGCTCCCTCCTCTCGGCGGGCCTGCTTTGAAGACAATCGATGCTGATGGTTCTTAGGTTTCCCTCGATGTTCAGCATCGCAATCCCCCTGTGCCAATGAGGACTGTGCCGAACCCATTCACATCCTCGGTGTGGAGTCCCATGCTGACCACTCCCAGAGCCTGCTCTCAGTGCCCAATATTGAGGGAGGTGGATAGCTCCTCAACACCACTGCAGTCCCAGTGGACGATGCAGTCTGTGCAGCCATCGAGTTCAATGCTTCTGGTGCCGATGACGATGGACTGGCCTTCGAGGAGCCAAAACGTTTTTCCTGCTGGACCTGTTGTGCCTTCTATGTCCTCAACTGCATTTTTAAATGGAGAAAACAAGAATCAGCCTGGTGGTTAGGTCTAGGCCCCCGAAGCACCAAAGCCACTGGGGTTCTTCTTAGACATTGATAAAAGAATGGTGGCCAAATTAAACTCCACAATCTTGAAAATAAAAAAGGAACACTACTCAAATTGAGGCTGGTGCTCAGGTCTACGTGGGCCTAAAGAGCCACGAAAAAAGAAAGAAAACTTGAAGGGCTGAAAATAAGTAAGAGATAACAGGGGAAGGAATAAAAACTAAAAAATTGAAGAAAAGAAGACAAAGGTTGATCAACCTGTATGGGTAGGCACTTGAAAAGCCAAAAAACCCCCCCCAAAACTTCACTGCGGGGAGATCGTAAAGACGCATCCTCCTAGCTCAATGGAAAATAAGGGACTGAAGGAACCCCCCCCACTTTCATGCATTCGGCAGGAAGGCACCTGTGCATGCGCGGTGGGACACTGCTAGAATTTTCTTAAGCTAATACGTGCTAGGCAGTGTCCACATCAGGCTTTGTTAGAAGAAGTGGAGGGACATAATCGAACGAAAACGTCTATCTCCATGGGCGTTTATCTCCGAGAACGGGTCCGTGAAGGGGCGGACCGAACCGTATTTTCGAAAAAAAATAGACATCCATGTTTTATTCGACAATTTGTGAGCTGGGCGTTTTTGTTTTTCAGTGATAATGGAAAATGAAAGCGCCCAGCTCAAAAACGAATAAATCCAAGGCATTTGTTCGTGGGAGGGGCCAGGATTCGTAGTGCACTGGTCCCCCTCACATGCCAGGACACCAACCGGGCACCCTAGGGGACACTTTTACAAAAACAAAAAAAAAGGTAAAAGAGCTCCCAGGTGCATAGCACCCTTCCCTTGTGTGTTGAGCCCCCCAAATCCCCCTCAAAACCCACTGCCCACAAGTCTACACCATTACTATAGCCCTAAGGGGTGAAGGGGGGGCACCTACATGTGGGTACAGTGGGTTTGGGGGGGTTGGACGACTAAGCATTAAGCAGCACAATTGTAACAGGTAGGGGGGGTGGGCCTGGGTCCACCTGCCTGAAGCCCACTGCACCCCCTAACAACTGCTCCAGGACCTGCATACTGCTGCCAGGGAGGTGGGTATGACATTTGAGGGTGAAAATAAAAAGTTGTGAAACATCATTTTTTGTGGTGGGAGGGGGTTAGTGACCACTGGGGGAGTCAGGGGATGTCATCCCCGATTCCCTCTGGGGGTAATCTGGTCATTTAGGGCACTTTTTGGGGCCTTATTCGTGGAAAAAACAGGGTCCAGGAAAAGTGCCCTAAATTCTAGCTACAAACGCATACTTTTTTTCCATTATCGGCGAAAGGCGTCCATCTCTCCTCGGCCGATAACCACGCCCCAGTTCCACCTTCGCCACGCCTCCGACACACCCCCATCACCTTTGTACGCTTCCGCGATGGAGTGCAGTTGAAAACGTCCAAAATCGGCTTTCCATTATACCGATTTATTCGTTTTTGTGAGATAAACATCTATCTCCCGATTTGGGTCGAAATCTAGGCGTTTTTCTCTTTCAATTATAAGGTGGATAGTAACATAGTAGATGACGGCAGAAAAAGACCTGCACGGTCCATCCAGTCTGCCCAACAAGACAAACTCATATGTGCTACTTTTTGTGTATATCTTACCTTGATTTGTACCTGTCCTCTTCAGGGCACAGACCATATAAGTCTGGCCAGCACTATCCCCACCTCCCAACCACCAGCCCCGCCACCCAATCTCGGCTAAGCTCCTGAGGATCCATTTCTTCTGAACAGGATTCCTTTATGTTTATCCCACGCATGTTTGAATTCCGTTACCGTTTTCCTCTCCACCACTCTCTCCGTGAAAAAATACTTCCTGACATTTTTTTTTGAGTCTGCCCCCCTTCAATCATTGCTTGTCCTTGAAGAAATTGAATGTTACCCCATAAACATGGCTGCCCTTCTGTCTCCTCAGCGTTTGTTCTTAAAATATGGAACTCAATTTTCAGCGTCTCTAAGATATTTGTAGGCTCTCGTGTACTTTGTACCCGTGAACCTACAAGACAGTTTTACCCAGCAGAGACCGTAGATAAAAAGAAAAAAATACCTCCAATTTGCAAATGTATACTTCCTACCATGTTGTATACCAGGGGCGTATCTGCGTGGGGCCACAGGGGCCTGGGCCCCCGCAGATTTCGCCCTGGACCCCCCTACTGCCGCCGTGGGTACCTTTGCTGGCGGGGGACCCCAACCCCCACCAGCCGAGGTCCGCTTCCTCCTGCCGCGGCGAGGTTTTTTAAGTTCATCGGGATTCGTCCTCCGTCACTCTGTGCTGCTGTTCAAAGAAGCTGCTAGCTGAATGCAGTTTCGGACTGAGTCTGACGTCGCTGCTGCACGTTGTACATGAGTCTGACGTCCTGCACGTACAACGTGCAGCAGCGACGTCAGACTCAGTCCGAAACTGCATTCAGCTAGCAGCTTCTTTGAACAGCAGCGCAGAGTGACTGAGGACGAATCCCGATGAAGAACTTAAAAAACCTCGCAGCGGCAGGAGGAAGCGGACCTCGGCTGGTGGGGGTTGGGGTCCCCCGCCAGCAAAGGTACCCACGGCGGCAGGGGGGGGTCGGAAATGGCGGCGGCTGGGGGGGGCTATAATGTGCCCCCTCACTCTGGCTTCGGCCCCCGCTACCGCCGACTTTCAGATACGCCCCTGATTTAAAACTGAATTCCTATACATATCTTGCCAAACTGGCACCAGTCCTAGCACGTTCCCTAGCACTGTGTCTCTTTTCCCTGGAGGGGGTCAGAAAATTCCCAGAAATACCTGAAATCGTGAATGAAGACAAGACTTGTTAGTTTTAAGATCTGTATGCCTCAGCTTTAATGATATGTGTCAAAGTACAAGAGAACACTGACCTGCAGGGAGGGAACGCCCGTCATAGAAGGTAACAGGTTTGGTGAGTTGCCGGGACACTCCGGGGACTGGTGGGTACAGGCGGAGACTTTCCTTAATGCACATTGTAATATAGGTCATCTTGGCAAGGTCATCCCTAAAAGTAACCAGTTACAGGGAAGGTGAGCATCTGCGACCATCTTAGAAAGCACGTCTGATCCCCAGGAGAGAATTCCTGAAGAATCCTAGTGGAGTTTTTTTTTTTTTCACCACTGTCATCTATTTCTTTTTACATTTATATCAAGAGAAATGATAAAGAACTAAGGGGCCCTTTTACTAAGCCGCGTATGCGTTTATACCTGCTCAAAGCTTGTCAAAATGGAGTTACCACACGGCTACCGCGTGGCTCTTGCGGTAATTTCATTTTTGGCGCGTGTCCCATTCGCGCGTCCGAAAAATTAATTTTTATTTTCGGACACGCGCCAAGTGGCACTTGACATGCGTAGGTCATTACCGCCCTGTTACCGCGTGAGTCTTTACCGCTAGGTCAATGGCTGGTGGTAAGGTCTCAGACCCAAAAGGGACGCGTGGTCATTTTCATTTTGCCGCACGTCCATTTTCGGCAAAAATTTTAAAATGGCCTTTTTTTACAGGCGCACTGAAAAATGGTTCGCTGCATGCCCAAAACCCGCGCCTACACTACTGCATGTTTCAGCGCACCTTAGTAAAAGGATCCCTAAGGGGGCCTTTTACTAAACCTTAGCTCGAGTTATCTGCAGCAGGGCCTATTTTATTCCTATGAGCCCTGCTGCAGATAACTCGAACTAAGCTTTAGTAAAAGAAGAGGTGAATGTATCCTACAGTATAAAAACTCAAGAAAATATATCTCAGTCTCAAAATATTACATGAGAACACATCAAGGATAGTCAGTCCATAATAAAGGAGGCCCAAGTCACCAAATCTTATGTAGGGTTACCCAGTGGCGTAGCCAAGGGTGGGCTGGGGTGGGCCCAGGCCCACCCACTTTAGGTTCAGGCCCACCAAGTAGCAGCACACCTATAATGTGGCTGGCAGGGACCCCAAGCCCCACCAGCCAAAAACTCCCAACACCTTTTTGCTGCCAGTGAAAATCTGCTATTTAAAAGGTATACAGGGGAGAGGGGATGTTTGAAAGACCATATGGCATGCAGGCAAGAGAGAGAGAAACCAAATCACTTGTAGGACAAAGCGGAGTGCTGCCCACCCACCTTGGGTCCTGGCCCACCCAAACTTGGGTGTCTGGCTACGCCCCTGGGGTTACCATATGTCCGGTTTTACCCGGACATGTCTTCTTTTTGAGGACATAGCCGGACAACTGGGCGGGTTTTGCCAGCCTAATGGTGTCCTATCGTAGACCCCTCCCCTTACCTTACTCTACTGCCCTGGTGGTCTAGTGACCTCTTTGGGGCAGGAAAGAGCCCCCTCTTTCCTGCCCAGAGCGCTGCCCTACATACTGTTCCCCTTGCTGACGGTCCCGGTGCCGATTCAAAATGGTGAGGCCGCTTCAACTCTCGGCAGCCATTTTGAATCGGCGCCGGGACCGTCAGCAAGGGGAACAGTATGTAGGGCAGTGCTCCGGGCAGGAAAGAGGGGGATCTTTCCTGCCCAAAAGAGGTCACTAGACTACCAGGGCAGTAGAGTAAGGTAAGGGGAGGGGAGGATAGGACACCCTTTGGGGGGTGTGATGGAGAGGTGGGGTGTGTGAAAGGGGTGGGGCGATATGTGATGGGGGTGGGGTGTGTGAAAGGGGGCGGGGTGGCAGGGGTCAGGGCATGTGTCCTCTTTTTGGGGGGACCAAATATGGTAACCCTAATCATATGAAGATGGATGGAAGGACATATACAAAGTAAAGCGCATGTGGCCATTACCTCACATGCTGTAACTATCACCCAACACATACCTCAACCATTAGGTACCTCAGAAGGCCTCACTTATCCAGGGGAAGAGGGAGGGTTCAAAAACAAAAATATACATTATTCTAAAGTCTAATAACCAGTCTAGCTTCACGTGAGAGCTTTCTGACATGTAACTTCTGCTCCAGGTTCTTTCACCTACATTCAGATAAGGACTCAGGAATGTGTTTGTACTTTCATAATTAGATAACTATTTTCCGGAGACGGGAAGGTGGTAGAACTAGAGGACATGAATTGAGGTTGAAGGGGGGCAGACTCAGAAGTAATGTCAGGAAGTATTTTTTCACGAAGAGGGTGGTGGATACGTGGAAGGCCCTCCTGCGGGAGGTGGTGGAGATGAAAATGGTAACGGAATTCAAACATGCGTGCGATAAACAAAAAAAGGAATCCTGTTTAGAAGGACTGGATCTATGGAATCTTAGCAGAGATTGGGTGGCAACGCTGGTAATTGGGAAGCAAAATCGGGTCTGGGCAGACTTCTATAGTCTATGCCCTGATCGTGACTGAATAAATATTGATGGGCTTTAGTGTAAATTTTAAGGGGCTTCAACATTAGCTTCAGAACTTTTAGTACAAAAACAGTGCTGGGCAGACGTCTACGGTCTGTGCCCTGAGAATGGCAAGGACAAATCAAACCAAACTCGGGTATACGTATAAAGTATCACATACCATGTAAAATGAGCTTATCTTCTTGGGCAGACTGGAAAACTCTTTTTATTGGAAAAAACTAAAAACAAATAACATACAAATCAAAAACAAGCCCCTAGCTATACACGGTCCTCCTATCTATGTACACCCCCTCCCCCTCCTCAATAGTACAGTGGAAACTGTTTATTAGAAAAACCAAAGAAAAAAAAAAAACAAAAAAAAACCGGACATGCAAATCAAACCCCAGGCTCCTAGCTAGACATGGTCTGCCTATCTATATACACCCCCTCCCCCTCCTCAATAATACAATGAATCAACCCCCCGACCCCCCCCCCCCCAAACCCCCCAAACCCCTTCAGACAACTGGCACACAATCCCCTGGGTAGCATGTCCCCTCATGGCGGCTTAAGCCTCACGTGTCTCCACCACCTCGAAGCCACCCCCACCCCTTTTTCCACCCTTTCCCACTTCGCCGCTTCCTGCACTGCCCTTACCACATCCCAGCTGACTACCTCCGCCGGCCGAACCTCCTGGTACAGGGACACCCTGCAGCGCGCCATCCAGAGGCAGTACCGCAATATCACCGAAATCAGAAAGCGTGTTACCGGATCCCTGCGTCCCCCTCCACCCTCTGGGCCGTACACCCAGTCCGCATAGCTGTAGTTGCGGAAACTGGGGATCTGCAGCAACGAGGAAACCCGGTCAGAGACCTGGACTGTAAATGGGCACCTCACCAGGAAATGCTCCATCGTCTCTTCAGTTCCAGCACATTCCTCCCGTGGGCACCCTCTATCTCGCACATTGCGATATTTCAAATTTCCTCGGACGTACAGTCTACCGTGAAAGGACAGCCACGCCAGGTCTTTATACTTCACCGGGATGCGGTTCGAAGCAATCAACCGTAACCCCTGCTGCATCCGTGGGGCCGGCGCGTCCCTCAGCGCCAGAGGAGCTGAGAACACCTGCGCCCGTACTCTGTCCATCCAAACCCCCCGTTGTCCTGCCTTCACCTCCCCCACCGTCAGCCCCCACACCCTCACCAATTTCACTAGGGTCTTGCAATAACTCACCCCCCCCGGGGCCCCCCTTCGCAGTGCCACTACCCTCCCCCCCTCCCGCCATAGGTCCCAATATCTCGGCCACCACTGCAGGACACTCCTAGCCCACCCCGGTGGCTCCCGCCCTACCGCCCTCCCCCGATTGAACTGCAGGAACAAAGCGCTGAAAAACAGGACTGGGTTTATCATGCCCCCCCCCCCCCCCCCCTCCCTCCTAGGCAGATATGTAACATTCCGTTTTACCGGATTCGTCCTTTTGCCCCAGAGCAGCCGGAAGAACACCCCATACAAGGCCGCGTACCGGCTGTCTGGCAGCAAGCAGATGTAACTGACGAACAGAAACAAAGGAACTAAGTGTGCCTTGATGAGCTGTACCCGCTCCCCCATGGTCATTTTCCACCCCTTCCATCTATCCACCCTCCCCTTCGCTTCATGGAGACACCTATCCCAGTTGTAGAGCCTATAATCCCCCTTCTCAAAGTATATTCCCAAGACCCGTATACGTTCCACAGCTGTAGGAAACCTACCTCCCAACTCAAACTGCAGCCCCTGATCCCCAACCCACAGGCTATTGGACTTTTGAAAATTGACCTGGGACGCTGTTGCCTGCGAGTATTCCTGGATCAGGTTCTGCAATCTACCTCCCTCCCTCTGGTCCGCTACCCACACTGTAACGTCATCTGCATACGCCACGACCCTTAACTGGCTATTGTCCCCCACCTCCACCCCTTCCAGCCCCTCCGCCCCCCCCTTCTCCAGCCGTCTTATAAAAGGGTCGATGGCGTATGCATACAACAGCGGGCTGAGCGGGCACCCCTGCCGGACCCCTGCCCCTACCTCAAACCCCTGCCCTCTCCACCCGTTAACCAGGGGAAAACACCCCGCATGCCGATACAGTAGCTGTAATTGCTCTATCCAGCCCTTCGGAAACCCATAGCGCTCCAAAATGCTCCATAGGACACCCCACTGCACTCTATCAAACGCTTTTTCCTGGTCGAGTGTTACCAACAGCCTACCATGCCCTCCCACTCTACTGCATTCTACCCCCTCCCGCACCCACGCTGCCGCTTCCAAGACCCCTCTCCCTTTAACCCCACATGCTTGTGAGGCTGCCAGCAAATCCCCAGACACCTGCCTCATTCTCTGGAATAGCATTCGCGCAAAAATTTTCCGATCTGTATTAAGCAGTGCTATAGGCCGCCAGTTGGCCAGCATCGCCGGGTCCTTCCCCTTACTTAGTAGGATAAGAGCCGCCTCTGTCAGGGACCTAGGCAAGGAACCCTCCAACTGGGCTGCCCCCCATACCCTCACCAGGATCGGCACCAGCTGCTCCTTAAAGGCCTGGTAGAACTCAGTTGTTAGCCCATCCGGCCCCGGCGAGGTCTTCCTGTGGAGCGCCCCGATGGCTTCCTCCACCTCCTGTTCTGTCCACGGGTTCAAGAGGGCCTGAAGCTGGGGTCCCCCGTGACCTATCCCCGGGGTTTCTTCCACATAACACTCCATCTGCTCTATATCAATCTGCTGGGCTGAAAGGAAAGCCGCAAAGTGGTCCCTCACTGCCCCCAGAATCCCCTCCCTGGTGTCCTGCAGGACCCCCTGTGCGTCCCGCACCCCCTCCATCACCCTGCGCGCCCTCCGCTCCCGGCAGCATGCGAAGGGGTCCGGGCTACACATTTTCCCGAAGTCCCGCTCGTACACCAAGGAGGTGTAGCGGTTGTACTGTACCTGTTCCAGGAGTGCTTGGAGATCATGTATTTCTTCCTCCCTCCCCCCTTGTGAAATCAGTGTGTCCCTCTTTTTCTTTATCGCCATGCCCAACTTTGTCCTTTCCCTCCCCTCCCTTCTCGCCTGTCTGAGAAAGAATCCCCGCGTTCGTCTTTTCACTGTATCCCACCACTCCCCTAATGACTGAAATGCCCCCTGCACTGACACCTGATCTTCCAAAAACCGGCGGTACTCCTCCCGCACCTGCTCGCTACCTAACCACTTTAAATTCAGTCGCCATAACCCCCTCCCTGGCCCCTGCGCTGCCGCCCCCCCCCCCCCACCTGAAGGAGGACCATGTGGTGGTCTGAAAAGTCCACGTCCACGTTTCGTGGACCCCCCAGACAAACTCCCTTCTTTACCAGGAATCTATCGATTCTACTCTTACACTGCCCTCGAAAGAACGTGAACCCCTCCTGTTCCTCACAGAAGGCCACGTGCGCGTCTACCAGCTCCGCCTCCCGCATGATCCCTGCCAGCCTCACCCCGTCATAGCCCACCTGTACCGATCGTCCCCCACTATCCTTTTTCCGCAATATGGTGTTAAAATCTCCCCCCCAGACTACTTGGCGCGAAGTGTATAGGTAGGGCTTGATCTTCCCAAAGAGGAGCACCCTTTCCTTCTTGCTTTGGGGCCCATACACATTCACCACCCTCAGTGCTCTATCCTCCCAAATCGCATCCACAACAAGACATCTCCCCACCCCCAGCTCCACCACTCGCTGAATATTCACCCGGTGGGACTTAAATAAGATCCCCACCCCACCATACCTCTCCCCCGCCAACCCCCACACCGAGGGACCCCACTTCCAGGCCCGCCTTGCCCGCCTGATCACCTCAATGGACCGCAGCCGAGTCTCCTGGAGCAGGAAGCAATCTGCTTGGACCCTCGCGAACCAGTCATACGCTAAACACTGCTTCTTCGGAGAGGCGATGCTGGCCACATTCAGCGTGGCAAATGTCAACACTAAGCCTGCCATCCTTATTGCGAGTCACGAGTCTGCTCACTCCCACCTTCTTTCCTTATCTCCTGGGATACCCCCTTCTTACCCTGAAGCAGGTCCTCTGCTATGCGGTCTACGTCATCCCCTGCCAGATCCCCCTCCCCCCCCCGCAGCCGTCCTGTCTGCACCTTACCCCCCCCTCCCCCTTTCTTCCTTCCTTTCTTCTTTGCTCTATCCGGACCCACCCCCTGAACCCTCCCTCTCCCCTCTCCCCCCCCCACCCCCTACCTCCTCCTCCGAGTCCTCCACCTCTCCCAAGTCCTCCAGGTCCTCCAGATCCTCCTCTAGCTCCACTCTGTCCCCCCAAGCTTGCACTTGGGCCTTCACCACCTGCCCAGCCCCCTCAGCTTTCCTCTTACTCCCCTTTCCCCTCCCTCCCTCCCTTCCCTCTTCCTCCTCCCTCCCCCCTCCCCCTCCCCCCAGAGCCTTCCCGCCCTTCTTCCTACCACCAGTACCCTCCTCCAGTGCATCCTCATATTTCCGTTTGCCCTCTCCAATCCCCCCTGCCGCCCCCTCTTCCTCCATTAACTCCACCTCTTCTCCTTCCCCCTGTTCTTCCTCCTCCCTCCCAACCTCCCTATCTTCCTCCTCCTCCTCCAACACCTGAAATCTGTTCCCCCCCTCTTCCCCTGCAGCGACCCCTCCCCGCCCACCCCTAGTTTCCCCCCCCTCCGAAACTTCCCTTTCCTCTGTGGCACTTGTACCCACTCCCCCTCTCCCCCCTGCTCCACTCCTAACCCAGCCCCCTGCCGCCCCCCCTCCTGCATCCCCTCCTTCTCCCCCCCTTGCCCCTCCCTGCCTATCACCCCCTGCCCTATCCCCTCCTCCCTTACCCCCCCTCCCTGTCCCTTCCCCCACATATCCCACTCGTTATGGGCCGCCCTAGGGCAGTTCCGATATGCATGGCCTAACCCGCCGCAGAGGTTGCACCTGATTGCGGTGCAGTCCTCTGTGGCGTGCTGATCCCCGCATCTTCCACACTTTACCACTGGGCATGACATGCTGAAGTGCCTAAACGAACCACATCTGAAGCACTGCCGCGGCTGCCCCTTGTAAAAGCACAGTATCCTGTCGCGACCGATAAAGGCAGCCGAAGGAATGTGCTGGACCACATGGCTCTCCTGTCTCAATTTGACCAGGGCTCCCCAACCTCCTGCCCAAACCCTGCTTGGATCCGGTAACTTTGTAAGTGGGGATCTCAGCTCCGCGTACCTCTGTAGCCAGTAGGCTAAATCTGCCCCAGAGATAGACTCATTTCTCACGAGCAGGGTGACCTGCACCAGGTCCGGCTTGCTGATTGGAATGGCCCTGAGGTCCCGCCACTCCCCCTTTCCCCTCACCCCCTCGTACCTTTCCCAGAATATTTCCATCCCCCTCTGGGTCATGAAGCTCAAGTCATATTCTGGGATGTTGATGGGGTGTATACACGCGTAAAAGTCCTCGGGTATAAACCCCATCCCCATCACCAGCCTCAAGACCCGATCCCTGGAGGGCATTGCCCCCTCCCCTATCCATTTGAGCTGTACCACATTTCGCCGCTTAGGCAGCTGTCCACCCCCTGTCCCCGCTCCCCCCCAACCCCTCCCTGGGCCCTCAAAACCACCCGATCTCCCCCCCTCCTTCCTTCCCCCTCCCTGGACTACTGCCGCAAAGGACTTGGACCCCAGCCCCCACCGCCCCCCCTCCACACTTGTTCCAGCCCTTCCCTCTGCCTCCCCCCCTTCTGTCCCTCTGCCCCTCCCCTCATCCCTCTCCCTTCCTCAATCTCCACAGCCCCCTCCCCCTCCCGCTGTCCCCCGACCCCTTCCCTCTCAGACAAACATCCAGCAACGTCCATAGTCAGTTCTGCTGCTTGGGCTGCCTCCAACTGATTGTCCTGCCCATCTCCACTTCCTGGAACGTCCCTGCTCGTCCCTGCCACTGCAGGCTCCAGCCTCTGGGCTAATCGCCTCCTCTCCTCTGTCTCCTGGCGATACTCTGGCTCCTGTCCAGTCAGGTCTGCAGCTGGCGATACCAGAACTCCCTCCAACCTCCGGCACCAGGGGCGAAGCCTCCGGAACTCCGCCGCTCCCCTTGGCTCCTCGCTCCCAGCCGTCCTGCTGGCAGGTCCGCTCCACCACCCGCTGCACATCTGTTGGACTTGCCATGTCCACTTCTCTATTCAACGACAGTCTCTCAACAATCGGGTTACTTCCCCCTTGCTTCTGGTGCAGTCCGTCCTGCGTTCTCCCAATGGCTGGCGCTTCCCGGGGGCATGGCTTGTCTGTTCCTGATACCGCCACAGGCTGGCTGTTAGCACCCCCCGATTTCACCTCTTGTAATGGACAGCTGGTCAAATGAGCTCCCAGCTGCTGCCCGCTCCTATTCCTCTCTCTCCGACCCCTCTCCTGTAAACCGCCAGCTACTCCATGCTCAGGGAAGACCTCCCCTGCTCCCGGACTTCGTGGGCGGGGCTTCTCCAGATGCCATGCTGCTTCGGTTTCCACTTCAGTCATTGCAGACCCGGCCAAAAATACCGGAGTCTGCCTCTGCTGACCCTTTTCCAACAGGGCCTCCTTCACGGCAACTGTCTCTGCTGTTTGCACAACTGCAGGTAAGCCCTCTGAGACTTCGACCACCACCTCTGTAGAAAACAGGCTGCTACCTGCGTCTCCCTCTGCTGCCTCCATTATCTGGAGTTTTGACAATGTACTGAGTTCTGTCCTCCCCTCCACAGGTAGGATCTCCGCTCCAGCCCCCACCTCAGAGCCATGTCCTGCCGCTGCCTCCTTATCCTCTGGCTGCGGGGTAAGTGCTCTGGACTGTGTTGCCAACTGTCTCATGTATTTTAAAGTGGGGTCACCTCTGAACCCAGACAACTCTTTAGATTCTAATGCTGCTGAAGACACTGAAGCTTGCTGCAACTGTAGTGTTCCTGAACCCCCAGACTGTGGTATAGAAGCCATCCTTTCTCGGTTAACATAGAACTCCCTCAAAGGATTCACAGAGCCCTTTTTTAAACAGTACAACAAGTGTTCTTTTTTCCCCAACAACTTCGATATCCGGGCTTCCTCTTTAACATACATTTGTCTGTGCTCCGCTGGGGCAAATTTACACATAGTTCTTGCCATTTTCAGATGTTTTCCTAGCTCCACTACTTCTTTTTCCACCAGCTTAATTCGTCTTACAATATTTACCACACTACTTGCTGGATCATCAGGGTCATAGCTCACTTCAAGGAACTCCTCATCTGACGATCCACTCTCCTCACTCTCACTCTCATCTGCCTCCAGCATAGGCTTCTGGCAAACTTCCATCGCCTCTTCCTTCTCCCTTCCTTGGAAGCGCCCTTCTGGGGCCTGTACTATTTTCCTCCCCCCTCCACTGTCTTCTCGCTTACCTTCCGCAAGCTGGGCCATGGAGGGGGAAATGCTCTTGTGGCCTCCACCGGGCTGCTTCTCCCTTCGGTCCACTGGACTCCTTTCCCTTCTCCCGGTAGTCAAACCAGGGAGAGAGCCACTCCTTTCGGCCTTCTGGTCCCGGGCCCCAGGAGGCCCCACAGCCTGGGACTTTCCTGAGGCCTTCTCCCCAGGGACCCTCCTCATCTTTGGGGAGGGAGCTAGGTCTCACTCCCTTTCCACTGGAAGTCAGCAGAGCTCTCTAAAACACCTCCTTCCTCCTCAGCAGACTGGATGGACCGTACAGGTCTTTATCTGCCATCATTTACTATTTTACTATGTTACTATTTTCGGAGTGAAAAGCTTCAAATGTTATCCTGATACATGTCGTAGAAACATGACGGCAGATAAAGGCCATATGACCCATCCAGTCTGCCCATCCTCTGTAACCCCCAATTCTACCTGTTCCTAAGCGATCCCAAATGCTTATCCCATGCCTTTTTAAATTCTGGAACAGTCCTCCTCCACCACCTCCACCGGGAGGCCATTCCACGCCTCCACCACCCTTTCTGTGAAATAATACTTCCTTAGATTACTCCTAAGCCTATTCCCATTATGACATCACAATATGAGCTCTGGTTACCAGAGACTGAAACTCTTCACACTAAGGGGGGAAAGTAAGCCAAGAATAGGACAATTGAGCCATTGTGACATCACTGATGAGGTTGGCTCAGGCATTGGTGGAATGAGGCATTATGACATCACAATCTCAGCTCTGGTTACCAGAGACTGAAACACACTAAGGGGGGAAAGTAAGGCAATAATAGGACAATTGAGCCATTGTGACATCACTGATGAGGTTGGCTCTTAGGCATTGGTGGAATAGAAACATAGAAACATGACGGCAGATAAAGGCCATATGACCCATCCAGTCTGCCCATCCTCTGAAACCCCTAATTCTTCCTGTTCCTAAACGATCCCACATGCTTATCCCACAGTCCTCGACTCCACCACCTCCACAGGGAAGCCATTCCATGCTTCCACCACCCTTTCTGTGAAATAATACTTCCTTAGATTACTCCTAAGCCTATTCCCATTATGACATCACAATATGAGCTCTGGTTACCAGAGACTGAAACTCTTCACACTAAGGGGGGAAAGTAAGCCAAGAATAGGACAATTGAGCCATTGTGACATCACTGATGAGGTTGGCTCTTAGGCATTGGTGGAATGAGGCATTATGACATCACAATCTCAGCTCTGGTTACCAGAGACTGAAACACACTAAGGGGGGAAAGTAAGGCAATAATAGGACAATTGAGCCATTGTGACATCACTGATGAGGTTGGCTCTTAGGCATTGGTGGAATGAGGCATTATGACATCACAATCTCAGCTCTGGTTACCAGAGACTGAAACACACTAAGGGGGGAAAGTAAGGCAATAATAGGACAATTGAGCCATTGTGACATCACTGATGAGGTTGGCTCTTAGGCATTGGTGGAATAGAAACATAGAAACACTAGTAAAAAAAAGCCCTGTTTCTGATGCAAATGAAACGGGGGCTAGCAATATTTTCTTCTGTGTGCATGTGGGAGTGTGTGTGTCCCTGCCCTCTGGCCTCTCTCCCCTCCCCCCTCTGAGTCCTTCACTGTTACAGAGCCAGCGATTTGATTTCGTGCTCTAAAAATCCCCGTTGCTGATGCAAATGAAACGGGGGCTAGCAATGTTTTCTTCTGTGTGCATGTGGGAGTGTGTGTGTCCCTGCCCTCTGGCCTCTCTCCCCTCCCCCCTCTGAGTCCTTCACTGTTACAGAGCCAGCGATTTGATTTCGTGCTCTGCTGTTTTCCTTCACTGACTGTGTTACAGAGAGGGTGGGGCAGACACTCATAGGGAAACCGGATATCTCGCCCCCTTCACACTTCCGGCTGGAGGCTTCATAGAACGTTGGTGTTGCCTTTTATATAGAGAGATGACGGCAGATAAAGGCCATATGACCCATCCAGTCTGCCCATCCTCTGTAACCCCTAATTCTTCCTGTTCCTAAGCGATCCCACATGCTTATCCCATGTCTTTTTAAATTCTGGAACAGTCCTCGACTCCACCACCTCCACCGGGAGGCCATTCCACGCCTCCACCACCCTTTCTGTGAAATAATACTTCCTTAGGTTACTCCTAAGCCTATGCCCTCTTAACTTTGTCATATGCCCCCTCATTCCAGAGCTCTCCTTCATTTGAAAAAGGCTCTCTTCCTGTACATAAATGCCCTGGAGATATTTAAATGTTTCTATCATGTCTCCTCTCTCCCTCCTCTCTTCCAGTGTATACATGTTGAGGTTCATAAGCCTATCCCTATAATTTTTGCATTCAAGACCGCTTACTAATTTCGTAGCCGCCCTCTGGACCGACTCCATCCTGTTTATATCTTTCCGTAGGTGCGGTCTCCAGAACTACACACAATACTCCAAATGAGACCTCACCAGAGACTTATACAACGGCACTATCACCTCCTTTTTCCTGCTGGTCATGCCTCTCTTTATGCACCCAAGCATCCTTCTGGCTTTGGCCGTCGCTTTTTCTACCTGTTTGAAAGCTTTAAGTTTGTCAGACACAATCACCCCCAAGTCCCGCTCTTCCGTCGCACACTGAACCACTACCCCCCCTATACTGTACCGTTCCCTCGGATTTTTGCGAACCAAGTGCATGACCCTGCATTTTTTGGGATTAAACCTTAGTTGCCAAATATCGGTCCATTCCTCCAGATTTGCTAGGTCCTTCCTCATGTCATTCACACCCTCCAGGGTGTGCACCCTGTTGCAGAGTTTAGTATCATCTGCAAAGAGACAAACCTTACCACAATATCACTCACAAAGACGTTAAAAAGATCCGGCCCTAGGACCGATCCCTGCGGTACTCCACTGACGACATCCTTTTCTTCAGAGCAAGCTCCATTTACCACCACCCTCTGTCTCCTACCATTCAACCAATTTTTAACCCAATCAGTTACTCTACGTCCCGCACTGAGGGAACTCAATTTATTTATCAGTCGCCTGTGCGGAACCGTGTCAAAGGCTTTGCTGAAATCCAAGTATACCACATCAAGCGCCCCTCCCACATCCAACTGTTTGGTCACCCAGTCGAAGAAGACAGTCAGTCCTCTATGTTCAATCTGTAACTGTGATCTAGAAAACGTCAGCCGACCAGTAAAACCCAAATAATGGGAAGAATGTTCAATCAATATTTTCAGCCATATCAAGAAAAGAGCCTCAAATCAGATGACTTAATCTCAAGTGGAGATCAATACTTGAGTTGCAAGGATGTAAGAGAGAAGCTGAGATAAGAGAGTTAGTGATTGTATTTTGATACATAACCTTGTAACTTTTGATGTGTTATTAAATTTTGATACATCTGATTGTCATTGCTGCTTTGTTGTAAAAGCTCTGGGTCCTTTTTGCAACAGGTCAGCATAAAAACAGAAAATGCAATGTAATATATGCAATCACTTTCAGCCTGCATCCTCTGCTGCCTATTTTCAAACGCACACACTAATTGCATTGTTTTTCTTTGAAAATTAGGAGCCACAAGATACACGTGCTAAAAGCATCCAAGAACTTTACACCTTCTCAGTGGCGTAGCAAAGGGGGGCTGCCACCTGGGGCGGTTCGCTGTTGCACCCCCCCCCCCCCCGGGTGCAGCACATCAACTCCCCCCACCCCGGACCCAGTGTCTACCCTCCTCAACTCTGTCCAACCAGCTCCCGCACCCTACCTTTAAAGAAATCTCAGAAGCCGTGGCGAGGTGAGACGCAGCACCTCGTGCTTACATGCAAAAGAAGTGTGGATCGTCTCGTCGGGCCTTCCCTCACTCTGTCTGTCCCGCCCCTGCGGAAATAGGAATTTGCGTCAGCGGAGGGTGGGACAGACAGATTGAGGGAAGGCCCGACGAGACGATCCACACTTCTTTTACATGCAGGCGCGAGGCGCTGCACCTCGCCTCGGCTTCTGAGATTTCTTTAAAGGTAGGGTGCGGGAGCTGGTTGGACGGAGCTGAGGGTAGGCACTGGGTCTGGGGGTGTTGATGTGCCGAGGAGGCGGTTGTCATCGTGCTGCACCCGGGGGGGGGGGGGGGAGCTGGCAGGGAGCACCCCTCCCTTGAATTGACACCCGTGGTGGACCACCCCCCCACCCCCCCTTGCTACGCCACTGCACCTTCTCTGTTCTTGGAGGGGAAGGGCAAAATGCTGTCAGTGAGGGGGAAGAGGAGTTGTAGGAGTATATACTGTCCATACCTGTTTGTATGCATAAGGCCTGCATTAGCCTAACTGAGGCCTACGAACTGAACTCTGACTGCAACCTAACTATTCTGTCATGGTGTGAGGGAGTCTATTGGAAGTTGCTGCTCCCCCTTAACAGCACTCCCTCACAGTTACAAAGCCACCTTAAAAGGCAGGCCATAGAGCAGGAAAGAGATGACTCAACAGGTGCAGAGCAGGGAGGGTGTGGTCAAGGCAGGATAAAAACCCTCAGCACAGATCAGTCAGGGAGGCTCAGAGGCAGAGTTGCCAGGTGGGAGGTTTTCCCGCCCAATTGGGCGGTTTTCCGTGACCCGCCGCGGGTAATTTTTGCCCGCGGTGGGTTGCGGTTTTTTGGGCTTGTTTTGGGGTCTTTCGGCGATTTTTTTGAGTGGTTTTTCAGGCCGCAGGGGCGGGGCTAGTGACTTTTTGGGCGGGTTTAGTGACGTTTTGGGTGGGGTTAGTGATGTTCTGGGCGGGGCCTGTGACGGAAGAGGCGGGGCCGATGACGGCGGGGGCGGGGTTGATGATGGCAGGGGCGGGGTGGGGGTGTCAGGAGCGGGGTTTGACTTTGGGAGGGTTTTGGGCTGGATTTGGGCTGATTTGGGTGAGGAAAAAGTTTTCCACCTGGCAACCCTGCTCAGAGGAGAGAAGAGAAGCCCTTCACCCTAGGCCTCCAGCACCAGAGTATAGGGTGCAGAAGCTCTAACTCAGGTAGGCCAAGTTTAGCCTGGAACCCTGATAAAATTGTAACTTTTAAACTGAGGGTCAAGTTACAGTTTCAGCCAATTGTACTGCCTTTTTGGAAAGACAGAACTGTAATACTGAGAGTCCTGGTCCAAAACAAGCTGGTTGGTGCTTCCTATGTACAGTACCAATGTAATCCACTAAGAACTATGGATTAAGTGGACTAAACGTCTTTTAAATAAATAAATAAAATCTACAAGGCCATAGATCTCCTTATCAGGGGCTGTATATCATCTGCAGGACAGCCATCCTGTACCAAGATAATGACAATTACCATCTGGCCAGCTCAGTGGTCCTAATTAACCAAGGCCTTACATATAGTAACATAGTAGATGACGGCAGAAAAAGACCTGCACGGTCCATCCAGTCTGCCCAACAAGATAAATTCATCTGTGCTACTTTTTATTTGTGCCTGTCCTCTTCAGGGCACAGACTGTATAAGTCTGGCCAGCACTATCCCCACCTCCCAACCACCAGCCCCACCCCCCACCACCAGCTCTGGCACAGACCGTATAAGTCTGCCCAGCACTATCTCCGCCTCCCAACCACCAGCCCCACCTCCCACCACTAGCTCTGGAACAGACCGTATAAGTCTGCCCAGCACTATCCCCGCCTCCCACCACCGGCTCTGCCACCTAAACTCGGCTAAGCTCCCAAGGATACATTCCTTCTGAACAGGATTCCTTTATGTTTATCCCACGCACGTTTGAATTCTGTTACCGTTTTCATCTCCACCACCTCCCGCGGGAGGACATTCCAAGTATCCACCACTCTCTCCGTGAAAAAAATACTTCCTGACATTTTTCCTGAGTCTGCCTCCCTTCAATCTCATTTCATGTTCTTACGGAAAAAGAAAGGTGGAGGAAGGGTTCTGACGCTTTTTCCCCCCAAATCTGTCGTACTCCGATGTTTTCAATTGCTGGGTTAAAACAGACAAAACGTTAAACTAGCCAATAAATAGTCCATTTGTATAAATAAAGCTTGCAAAACAGAGAGAAGCATATTCAGCCTAAAAGATAAGCTTTCCCTTGATGTTTATGATTGAACTTTAACGTTAAAGGAAAAATAGAAAAAAATCGGATGGAGGGGGTTTTCTGACTGATTATGGTTTATATAGTAGCTTCCTAGATAAACAGTACCAGCTGCACTATTGTACTGAATTCCTTCCTCCTTCTTAGAAAATTAAATAGTGAGTTTATATATGTACACTTTTGTCATACTCTGATGTGCAATTGTTGTTAACTACATAAGCTGGAAATTTGAAACAGTTATAATTTAGAACTTAAAATATTTTATTCTCTGTTGACCTTTTGGTCACTTTCTCTATATAGACACACCACTCACAGATACACACAATTCACATATGTTGCCAGTCAGAATACACACGATAGGGGCATAGGCGGTCGGTGGCCCAACTGTTTGGGGAGGCTAAAGGGGGTGGGGTTAGGGGGTGGGGCCAGGGGTGGAGCTTAAATCCATAATTGTCTGATAACACACAGAAAAAAATAAATAAATAAAAATAAAAGTCACAATTAATACCTTTTATTAAATTTAGATATTAGATATGTATCATATGTCAAAGAATAAAGTGGTTGCTCAAAGCATATTCTAAGCACAATTGCTCAACTGCAAAACACTATGCACAACTTTGTGCAAAAACACGCTCAGAACCTTACTGTACCATAAATATTACACTGGGCAGAACCTAATACACCAATATACCACCCATACGGAAAATGCAGACCGTCAACAATATGAAACAAGGGATCATATCATCACAGTTCTCATGTAGAGCCACAAAACACCCTAATTCATGTTTAATATGTGATAAAATGCCATAAATAAGTAAATAAATATAAACTTTTAATGTTGAGCACCTGATTCTCAAAGTGGACATATTTCAAACACTATAATGAAAATAAAATGATCTTTTCTACCTTTGTTGTCTGGTTGTCCGATTCTGCTGCTATCTGTTCTCAGTGCAGGTCAGGAAGTCATCCTCCTTAAATATCTCCCTGGCAACCCAGCCAACGCCCCCCCCCCCCCCCCCCCCCCCCCTGCTCTCCCAGCAGTAAGGTAAACAAACCATAAACCAATTTCTACAATTGGTTATACAAGGCTAGAGGGCTTTCACTGCAGCTCCTGCTGTGAGGATGGAGGTAAATCAACAATTTAAACCTCTCAGAGCACAGCAGGGGAGGCTTAGCCTCTTATACCGGGCGCCTATGGATAGGGGTAATTCTATCAGAGCTGCCAAGTTTTGGACAGCATGATGGCATGTAAATCTCAATGGGGTTTTTTTTTTGTGTGTGTTTATGATGGGACAACTTCCCTATGAGGAAAGGCTAAAGCGGCTAGGGCTCTTCAGCTTGGAAAAAAGGTGGCTGAGGGGAGATATGATAGTGGTCTATAAATAATGAGTGGAGTGGAATGGGTAGATGTGAAGCTTCTGTTTACGCCTTCCAAAAATACTAAGACTAGGGGGCATGCGATGAAGATACAATGTAGTAAATTTAAAATGAATCGGAGAAAATTTTTCTTCACTCAATATGTAGTTGGACTCTAGAATTCATTGCCAGAGAATGCGTTAAAGACGGTTAGCTTAGCGGAGTTTTAAAAAGGTTTGGACGGCTTCCTAAAGAAAAAGTCCATAGACCATTATTAAATGGACGAGGAAAATCCACTATTTCTGGGATAAGCAGTATAGAATGTTTTGTACTTTTTTGGGTATCTTGCCAGGTATTTGTGACCTGGATTGGCCACTGTTGGAAACAGGATGCTGGGCTTGATGGACCTTTGGTCTTTCCCAATATGGCAATACTTATGTATTTATGATACTGCTGTATGTATGTTATCGATTATTTGATATGTCTGTTTTATTGTAACCTGCTCAGATGGTTGGATGGGCGGGCTTTTTGAAGGAATTCACTCAAGGCGATGTACAGTAAAAATAAATCAAACATGAGCAATAGGCAATTACAGCAGTAAAAATATTCAAATAGCAATACAAAATATGACATGGTATACTACTTACAAAGTCAACACAATATGTAGTAGAACATTTTTATTGAGAGTGAAGGGTATAATTAAAGATGAAACATAGAGATAGGTAAGAGAGTAAGTAGAAAGTAACATGACTAATTTAAAGAAAGTTGCTCATAAGGTCAGAGAGATGGTTAAATATTATCTCAGCTAGGGTAGGAGTGGATAAACATGTCCCGCTGCAGTATGTGCAGCCCCAGTCACTCCTTGTGTGTGTGAGTGAGACTAACAAGTTAGTTTCTACTTCCATTGAAGGCCTGGTTGAAGAGCCAAGCTTTCACCTGCTTCCTGAAGTAGAGATAGGCTTGTGTTAAGCGGAGCCTTTCAGTAGTGCTTTCCAGAGTGTGGGGCTACTCCGGAAAAGGCTCGCTTGCGGGTATCACATTGTGTATGTCTTTTGGAGAGTAAGTTGCCCTCTTATAGATTGCTAACTAGTGAAAAAGTATATGCCATGATTTTGTAGCATGTCCTTTGCCGGTGAGTGTATGCACTCAAATGTGGAGCACACAGGTGTACATGTAAAGTGTAGAATTTTACCGTTTACACATGTACATGCCGCAATTCCATTCTGAAAAAACTCCAGACTGCACAAAACACGGCTGCAAGGCTAATACTAGGCAAATCACGCTTTGATCATGCTCAACCTCTTCGTTATAACCTACACTGGCTCCCCATTGCAGACCGTATTACCTTCAAAATCTGCTCATTGACTCACAAGATACTATATGGGGAGGCCCCTGCCTACATGTCAGATTTGATAGATCTACCTTCAAGAAATGTATCAGTGACTTCTCGATCCTACCTTCATCTACATTATCCAAGCTGCAAGTCTCTAAAATATAAACTGCTCTTCTCCTCTTCTTTCTCCTACGTCATCCCAAAATCTTGGAACGCTCTACCTAGGCATTTAAAAATGATTGACGACCACCAGCTATTCAAGAAATCCTTTAAAACATTTTTATTCGAGAAAGCTTATCCCCCACTTAATGCTAAGCCTTCACCGTCCTCATGTCGACTATACCCGTTTAGCCACCGACTACTTCCACCTAGTAAAGTATCCTTGTATTATCTTCTTGTTCTTTCCAGACCTTCTCACTTTTGTGTCACTACCCTCTATGCATTGTAGTCCTTTGTAATTTTGTAAGCCACATTGTGCTCGCTATAGTGGGGAAATGTGGGGTATAAATGTACCAAAATAAATAAATAAACTTCCAGGCACGGGCAATTACACCAGCTAAAGGGCTGATGTAAGTGATCACGAGGCCAATATTCAGACCGCGGGAAGCTGCCAGGTTAACTCCCATGGTCGGCAGTCAGATCCGATATTCAATGCTGGGCCGTTTGCAGTGACTGATGGTGACTATCCGGTTTATTTTTAGCCGGTTTAAACTTAACCATCCAAGCCAGTAAAAAAATGCTGACCGGTTAAGTTTATAGCGGCCAAAGAAAGGGCTGCGATACGCTGAATACTTCACGTGATATAGCTGGTTAGCCGCTATCTGCCAGATTCTGTATAGCGCGCCTAAAGATCTATGCCAAAAATCCAGGCGTATTCTAAAACAACGCGTGTAACTTAATTGCCTTAACAAGCTAATCAGCGTTGATAGCACTTAACAAGCAATAATGAGCACTAATTGGCAATAATTAGAATTTATGTGCACAACTCACTAAGCGTATTCTGTAACAAACTGCGTCTATATTCTAACGCACGCAGTTCAAAAGGGGAGTGGCTATGGGAAGGGAAAAATGGCATTTTGTGGGCGTTCTGAAATTTACGCGTGTAGTTATAGAACATGGTCCAGTGCGCGTAAATCTACCCGCATGGAGGCGCGTAGTTTTAGGCACTGGGATATCAACTAAGCGTACTCCATATACTGTGCCTAAATCTAAGCGCCACTCATAGACTACGCTTAGACGGAAATGTTTCCCATGACTGTGAATATTTAGCGGGAGATAGCCGGCTATTGGCCAGCATATGTTTGTTTCTGGCTACTTGCACACGTAGTCTTTAAAGATAAGTATAGGTTTAAGATAGGCATCATGACCCACTCCTATAGCCAGAACCTATAAGGTGACTAGCGCATCAGTCCTTACTGCCTACAAAATAGGTGGCAGTAAGGGCTCACACATGAATCTTTTTTAACGGCGAGGAGCAGCCATAGGTGGAGCAGGGGCATAGCCAGACTTCAGCAGGAGGGGGGTCCAGAGCCCGAGGTGAGGGGGCACATTTTAGACCCCCCCCCCCACCATTGCCGACACCCTCCCTGCCACTGCCACCACCACCGCCAACTTTGACCCCCCCTGCCGACGACCCTCTCAATGCCCCTCATGCTGCCAACCCTCCCCCACCATCACCTACCTTCGCTGGCAGGGGACCCCAATCTAAGTTTGTACCTGAGGCAATGGAGGGTTAAGTGACTTACCCAAGATCACAAGGAGCAGCAGTGGGATTTGAACCGGCCACCTCTGGACTGCAAGACCTGTACTCTAACCACTAGGCCACTCCTCCACCCAAAAGAACCTTGTTACTCTTTGGGGTTCTACATAGAATGTTGCTACACTTTGAAATTCTACATGGAATCTTGTTATTCTTTAGAATTCTAGAACCTTTATTTATTATTTTAGATTTTGCTCACACCTTTTTCAGTAGTAGCTCAAGGTGAGTTACATTCAGGTACTCTGGATATTTCTCTGTCCCAGGAGGGCTCACAATCTAAGTTTGTACCTGAGGCAATGGAGGGTTAGGTGATTTGCCCAAGATCACAAGGAGCAGCAGCGGAATTTGAACCGGCCACATCTGGATTGCAAGACTGGTGCTCTAACCACTAGGCCACATAGGAGACAGCCAGTAGGAAAGGGTGAGAGAAATGCCCCAAATGCATGCCGTGACTAATCATGATTAATTGCACAATTAAAATTTGTTATCGTTGGCCACCCCTAATTATATTTTGAATGAAGGTTTTGAGTGTGTTTTATTGGGCTGGTAAAGCAAGGCAGCTACACATGGAAGCATCTGTACTTACATGTGGAAGTTATGAAATTGCTACTTCCCCCTGTAAGTGCCGACATCTCCAAGTGGAAGCTGGAAGTAACTAATTAACTTGAAGTGACATAGAGGGGCATTTTCGAAAGAAACGTCTAAGTCAGAATTTGGACGTTTTACAAAGATGTCCAAATTCCGAAACAGGGAGAAGGTCATTTTTGAAAAAAATGGATGTCCATCTTTTGTGTTCGAAAATATCATGTATGTCCTGTGATTTGGACGTTTTGCGATTTGGACATCTTTGATGATTTTCGGCTAATTTCGGAAAAAAAAACGCCCAAGTCTAAAACATCCAAAGTCAAGCCATTGGGACGTGGGAGGAGCCAGCAGTTTTAGTAGACTGGCCCCCCTGGCATGCCAGGACAGCAATAGGGCACCCTAGGGGGCACTGCAGTGGACTTCATAAAATGCTCCCAGGTACACATCTAACCATTGCTCCCTTATCTTGTGTGCTGAACCCCCCAAAACCCACTACCCCCAACTGTACACCACTACCATAGCCCTTACAGGTGAAGGGGGGCACCTATATGTGGGTATAGTGGGTTTCTGGTGGGTTTCAGAGGGCTCGCTGTTTCCTCCACAAGTGTAACAGGTGGGGGGGGGGGTATGGAGTGTGGGCCTGGGTCCACCTGTCTGAAGTGTACTGCACCTACTACTAAACTACTCCAGGGACCTGCATGCACTGTAATGGACATGAGTATGACATCTGAGGCTGGCAAGTAATGTTCTTTATCACAATTTTGGGGGTGGGAGGGGGTTAGTGACCACTGGAGGACCAAGGGGAGGTCATCCCTGATTCCCTCCAGTGGTCATCTGGTCATTTGGGGCACCTTTTTTTGCCTTATTCGTAAGAAAAAAATGGGTCTAGCTCAAAATGTCAGTGTTAGTGCTGGACGTTTTTGCTTTGTTTCATTATGGCTCAAAGACGTCCAAGTCTTAGGAACGCCCAAGTCCTGCCTTGAACACACCCCTGATACGCCCCCTTGAGATTTGGACGTCCTTTTGACGGACTTCGGAGAAAGACGTCCAAAATTAGGTTTCAATTATACCAATATGGACGTTTCTGTGAGATGGACGTCCAAATGCCAATTTATGTCACTTTTTGGACGTCCATCTGTTTCGAAAATGAGCCTGACATTCAATTAGTTACATTGTAACATAGTAACATAGTAGATGACGGCAGAAAAAGACCTGCGCGGTCCACCCAGTCTGCCCAACAAGATAAACTTACATGTGCCATTTTTTGTGTATACCTTACCTTAATTTGTACCTGTCTTTTTCAGGGCACAGACCATATAAGTGGCAGCACTATCCCCGCCTCCCAACCACCGCCCCGCCTCCCACCACCAGCTCTGGCACAGACCATATAAGTCTGCCCAGCACTATCCCCGCCTCCCAACCACCGCCCCGCCTCCCACCACCAGCTCTGGCACAGACCATATAAGTCTGCCCAGCACTATCCCTGCCTCCCACCACCGGCTCTGGCACAGACCATATAAGTCTGCCAAGCACTATCCCCGCTTCCCAACCACCAGCCCCGCCTCCCACCACCGGCTCCGGCACAGACCGTATAAGTCTGCCCAGCACTATCCCCGCCTCCCAACCACCAGCCCCGCCTCCCACCACCGGCTCTGGCACAGACCGTATAAGTCTGCCCAGCACTATCCCCGCCTCCCAACCACCAGCCCCGCCTCCCACCACCGGCTCCGGCACAGACCGTATAAGTCTGCCCAGCACTATCCCCACCTCCCAACCACCCGCCCCGCCACCCACCACCAGCTAAGTTTCTGGGGATCCAGTTAGTTGTGTAACTACTCATTTGACAGCAAATATCCTCTTGGGCAATAGTTTTTAACCCTATCCTACTGACCCTACAGCTGCTTAGATTTCAGGATATCCACAATGAATATGCCTGACATAAGAATATGTGCGCTGCCGGTGGTGGTGGAAGATGCTTTTTTGATATCAGGAAGAGTCTTTTGGCATTCGACCATTCAACTTTTAAACCTATTCCTAGTAACAGAATCATTTAAGACTCCTGAGGCAGGCCTGTCGCCGAAACACGGTACTGTGTCGAGTCTGTGAATAAAGCGGTACTCTATACATCAGTATCCTGTCTCCCTGGAGTCATTGGTCCACTTCCCACTTTCCTCTAACTGTTGTTCTCTCGTGGGAGTTAGTGTTCATCCACCTCGGTGGATCACCTCCTCCTTGACATAAATCTACTCATTGAAAATTTACCATAATGATCTCATTGCATACGTACTGTGGGTGTCCTGAAAATCCAACTAGCTATTGGGATTACCAAGACAAGGTTGGGAGCCATTTCTTTGGACTCTTTTTCCACCATGTCACAGTTTCCCAGAATCTCTGTAATACAGTGGTTCCCAAACGTTCTCGGGCCAAGACACCTTTAGTGCAGGGGCGTAGCCAGACACACAATTTTGGATGGGCCTGGGCCCAAGATGGGTGGGCAGGAGTACTCCACCCTGTCCCACAAGTGATTTGGTCTCTCCCTCTCTCGCCTGCATGCTATATGATCTTTTAAACATCCCCCTAACCTGAATACCTTTTAAATAGCAGATTTTCACCGGTAGCGAGCAGCACACTGCTCATGTTGGCCCCACAGTCTTCCCTCTGATTCAACTTCCTGTTTCCACATAGGCAGGAATACATCAGAGGGAAGGCTGTGGAGCCAGTGCGAACAGTATGTATCAGTCGCTGCTCACTGCAGGTGAAGATATGCTATTTACAAGGTACTGTATGCAGGAGGGACAGTTGCTGGGAGTTTGGGGCTGGTGGGGCTTGGGGATCCCTGCCAACCACATCATAGGTGTGCTGCTACTAGGTGGGCCTAAGCCCAAAGTGGGTGGGCCTGGGTAGGCCCACCCTTGGCTATGCCACTGCAGTTTAGTGTATCCGTAATTTTTCACGGCACCCCTAAGTCTAAAGAAATACCGTAACAAAGCATAACAGTCAAGCAGTTTTCAAACGTAAACTGTAATACATCTAAGGTAATTTATGTGATCCTTTGCCCAAGCAACCTATTATTTGTAGGAAAAGCTCAAAGAATGGTCAAGTCCTGCATGTCACAATCTCAAGGAAGGTGAGTCCTTGGGCCACCACCGGATACTGACTAGTGGCAGGCGAATCACCCAGACAGGACAGAGCACTAAGGTAGAAACCAGGCAAGACCAGGCTGGAGCAGGAGACAAGCAAAACTGGAGCTGGGGCGGCCAGGTAGGGCTAAAACTAGAGCCGAGAACGAGCATGGCTGGGGCATGCAGGGCTGGAACTGGAGCGGAAGACAAGTAGGACAAATCCAACTAGTTGGACAAATCCTGCCTAGTTGTGCAGGAAACCTTGTTGAAAGGCAATGCATGCGAGTCCCATAGTTCCTTATAAAGGCCCTCACTAATGATGTCACAGCTTCTGGTGGCCTGGAAAGAGGCTTGTAATATAGTGAAGAACACAGCAAGGGCTGTCTAGGGACATCAGAACACAGTCTAGAACACTGGGAAATCAGACTGACGCTTGGATAGTCTATTATGTTTATTAGAGTTCGTAATATTCTTCTTACAGGACTTTTGCAATGTTTTTTTTTTTGTTTTTTACTATGTAAGCCACATTGAATCTGCTGTATGTGGGAAAGCGCGGGATACAAATGTAATAAATAAATAAATAACAGTTCTGCTTATTAAAGTAGTTAGGTCCAAAAGTAAGTAAACATATGTTTACCTGTATAAACTCATTAGAAAATTACCCTTCTTATGATTGACTTTATGGGGCAGTTATTTTTATTTTTTTGTTACATTTGTACCCCGCACTTTCCCACTCATAGCAGGCTCAATGTGGCAATGGAGGGTTAAGTGACTTGCCCAGAGTCACAAGGAGCTGCCTGTGCCTGAAGTGGGAATTGAACTCAGTTCCCCAGAACCAAAGTCCACCACCCTAACCACTAGGCCACTCCTCCACTGTTGCTACTATTGGACATTCTACATGGAATGTTGCTATTCCACTAGCAACATTCCATGTAGAAGTCAGCCCTTGTAGATCACCAATGTGGCCACGCAGGCTTCTACATGGAATGTTGCTAGTGGAATAGCAACATTCCATGTAGAATCTCCAATAGTATCTATTTTATTTTTGTTACATTTGTACCCTGCACTTTCCCACTCATGGCAGGCTCAATGCGGCTTACATGGGGCAATGGAGGGTTAAGTGACTTGCCCAGAGTCACAAGGAGCTGCCTGTGCCTGAAGTGAGAATTGAACTCAGTTCCTCAGGACCAAAGTCCACCACCCTAACCATTAGGCCACTCCTCCACTCCACTCCAAAATTGTGCTCCTGTTTAGCTCCAGTGTAAAATGTAATCAAGAATTACTCAGTGAAACTAAAACTTTCAGTAAATTTCTGGAGCATTTTTGCACTGGTGAAAACTTTGATAGATGTCTCTTACATGTTCTGTGAACCCACAGTGAGGCAAAGAGCTGGAATTTAGAAATGTGCACTAATCCAGCAGGATTTGAATTGCTTCATCACGAGGTTGTTGATTCATCAAAGCTACCACAGGTCAAACAATGTTAATCTCAGCAAATTGACCGTCTCCAGATAACCAGAGTATTATCTCCCTTTCATTGTTGTGAAATAACTTTAACACATGTGATTAGATAAAGATGTGTGGGACCTCTCAACTTAGAAAGGGTTTGCCTTTTTAGACAGACATTTTAAGAAATTACTGTCTAATAGGTACAATATTACTTACTGTTTTATTCTTTCACTGGCATCTCAAGTGCTCAGCATCCGTTCGCTCCTCTTCCCCAACCTCCCTCGCCCAGCATCTGTTCCTCTCTTCCCCCCCACCCCTGGTATCCGTTCCTCTCTTTCCTTCCCCTCCCCCCCGGCATCTGCTCCTGTCTCTCTCCCCTTTCTGTTCCTCTCTTCCCCCCCCCCCCCCCCCCCCCCCGTATCCGTTCCTCTCTTTCCTTCCCCTCCCCCCCCACCCCGGCATCTGCTCCTGTCTCTCTCCCCGTCACCGACAGCAATTCCAGCATGAGACAGCCCTGCAGGTTTCCATCCTCTACTTTTACTGCGTCAGCTGCCTTCTTCAGAATCACAATTGTAAAACTAAATCCGCAAACGAACCTTTTCCGGAGACGGGAAGGCAGTAGAACTAGAGGACATGAATTGAGGTTGAAGGGGGCAAACTCAGGACTAATGTTAGGAAGTATTTTTTCACGGAGAGGGTGGTGGATATGTGGAATGCCCTCCCACAGGAGGTGGTGGAGATGAAAACGGTAATGGAATTCAAACATGCGTGGGATAAACACAAAGGAATCCTGTTCAGAAGGAATGGTTCCGTGGAATCTTAGCGGAGATTGGGTGGCGACGCCGGTAATTGGAAACAAAATGGGAGCTGGGCAGACTTCTACGGTCTACGCCCTGATCGTGACTGAATAGATAGGGATGGGCTGGAGTGTAAATTTTAAGGGGCTTCAATGTTAGCTTCAGAACTTAGTACAAGAACAGTACTGGGCAGACCCTGAGAAAGGCAAGGACAAATCAAACTCGGGTATACATATAAAGGGAAGGGAAGAGGAAAGGGAAATGGGACTTGATATTGCAATTACATTCAAAGTGGTTTACATATATTCAGGTACTTATTTTGTACCAGGGGCAAAGGAGGGTTAAGTGACTTGCCCAGAGTCACAAGGAACTGCAGTGGGAATCGAACTCAGTTCCCCAGGATCAAAGTCCACTGCACTAACCACTAGGCTACTCCTCCACTCATTCCACCAATAAGAGCCAACCTCATCAGTGATGTCACAATGGCTTGATTACCCGATATTTGGCTCACTTCTGATATTGTGATGTCAAAAGGGAAAGGGGGAAGGGGAAATGGGACTTGATATACTGCCTTTCTGAGGTTTTTGCAACTACATTCAAAGTGGTTTATATACAGTGGTGGAAATAAGTATTTGATCCCTTGCTGATTTTGTAAGTATGCCCACTGACAAAGACATGAGCAGCCCATAATTGAAGGGTAGGTTATTGGTAACAGTGAGAGATAGCACATCACAAATTAAATCCGGAAAATCACATTGTGGAAAGTATATGAATTTATTTGCATTCTGCAGAGGGAAATAAGTATTTGATCCCCCACCAACCAGTAAGAGATCTGGCCCCTACAGGTAGATGCTCCAAATCAACTCGTTACCTGCATGACAGACAGCTGTCGGCAATGGTCACCTGTATGAAAGACACCTGTCCACAGACTCAGTGAATCAGTCAGACTCTAACCTCTACAAAATGGCCAAGAGCAAGGAGCTGTCTAAGGATGTCAGGGACAAGATCATACACCTGCACAAGGCTGGAATGGGCTACAAAACCATCAGTAAGACGCTGGGCGAGAAGGAGACAACTGTTGGTGCCATAGTAAGAAAATGGAAGAAGTACAAAATGACTGTCAATCGACAAAGATCTGGGGCTCCACGCAAAATCTCACCTCGTGGGGTATCCTTGATCATGAGGAAGGTTAGAAATCAGCCTACAACTACAAGGGGGGAACTTGTCAATGATCTCAAGGCAGCTGGGACCACTGTCACCACGAAAACCATTGGTAACACATTACGACATAACGGATTGCAATCCTGCAGTGCCCGCAAGGTCCCCCTGCTCCGGAAGGCACATGTGACGGCCCGTCTGAAGTTTGCCAGTGAACACCTGGATGATGCCGAGAGTGATTGGGAGAAGGTGCTGTGGTCAGATGAGACAAAAATTGAGCTCTTTGGCATGAACTCAACTCGCCGTGTTTGGAGGAAGAGAAATGCTGCCTATGACCCAAAGAACACCGTCCCCACTGTCAAGCATGGAGGTGGAAATGTTATGTTTTGGGGGTGTTTCTCTGCTAAGGGCACAGGACTACTTCACCGCATCAATGGGAGAATGGATGGGGCCATGTACCGTACAATTCTGAGTGACAACCTCCTTCCCTCCGCCAGGGCCTTAAAAATGGGTCGTGGCTGGGTCTTCCAGCACGACAATGACCCAAAACATACAGCCAAGGCAACAAAGGAGTGGCTCAGGAAGAAGCACATTAGGGTCATGGAGTGGCCTAGCCAGTCACCAGACCTTAATCCCATTGAAAACTTATGGAGGGAGCTGAAGCTGCGAGTTGCCAAGCGACAGCCCAGAACTCTTAATGATTTAGAGATGATCTGCAAAGAGGAGTGGACCAAAATTCCTCCTGACATGTGTGCAAACCTCATCATCAACTACAGAAGACGTCTGACCGCTGTGCTTGCCAACAAGGGTTTTGCCACCAAGTATTAGGTCTTGTTTGCCAGAGGGATTAAATACTTATTTCCCTCTGCAGAATGCAAATAAATTCATATACTTTCCACAATGTGATTTTCCGGATTTAATTTGTGATGTGCTATCTCTCACTGTTACCAATAACCTACCCTTCAATTATGGGCTGCTCATGTCTTTGTCAGTGGGCAAACTTACAAAATCAGCAAGAGATCAAATACTTATTTCCACCACTGTATATTCAGGTACTTATTTTGTACCAGGGGCAATGGAGGGTTAAGTGACTTGCCCAGAATCACAAGGAGCTGCAGTGGGAATTGAACTCAGTTCCCCAGGATCAAAGTCCACTTCACTAAGGATAGCCCTCCACTAGCAACTTTCCATGTAGAAGCCTACACAGTGCTGTGTTTCGCCATTGGCATCCTCAGGAGCTATTTAAAGATCACTACAATATAGCGGCATACCAACATGATTCATCCATTATATGTATTTTCAATTACGGTAGCTGTAAATACAACATGATGTTAATCTCATATCAGCTATCTCATTTTATAAGCTTATTTATTGAACATAACTTTCTTGTATACAGATATTGAAAGAAAATTTGTGGATACTACTTTTGATCTGATTATCCAGTCAACGCTATTGGTTGAACAAGTGAATTCACAGGGTACAACGGAACTAGTATTACTCTTTGAATACATGAACGCGTTTGCATTATTCTTTGACTGCGTGGACTTTTGAACAGGAGACAATGGTTTATATTATGTTGAAAAGATAAGAATTATGTAATAACTGTAATTTGTGTAACGTAATAACCACTGTTTTGTGGAGAATAATTTGCACATGTATAGGACATGTTTGTTTATAATCTCATATGAGCTAGACAAAATATATTACAGCAATAAATAGCAATTTCAGATAAAAAATATATATCTATTCCTAATTGAATTTTTGTTATAGAGTCTTGGAGGAATAGTATAGAATAATAGTCCCTTTTCTAGTTATTTACTTTAATCTCTCACCATTCCACCGTGTCACGGTCTCCCAGAATTTCTTGGATTTCCTTCCTGCATTTTTCTTGGTGTTCCGGGTACTTGGCCATGCAGTACAAGATCCAGGAGATTCCACTGGCTGTGGTATCATGACCTTCAAACATGAAGGTGTCCACCTCTGCACAGAGGTCCTCATCTGAAAGTCCTTCTCCATTCTCATCCTGTGTAATTATGAAGAGTGCATTACAAGCAGAGCAGTTGAAAAATGAATGGTCACTAATACTCAATATTCTGCAAACATTTATTTATTGATTTATAAACCAAGGTGTCCTTTTACTAAGGTGCGCTGGAAAATGGCCTGCGGTAGTGTAGACGCACGTTTTGGGCACGCGCAGAATCATTTTTCAGCGCACCTGCAAAAAAATGCCTTTTTAACATTTTTGCCGAAAATGGACGTGCGGCAAAATGAAAATTGTCCCAAAATACAGCAGCGAGACTCATTTTTGGCAAATCACGTTTTGAGTGCGTAACCCCTCTTCGTATAAAACTTCACTGGCTCCCTATTAAAGAGCGAATCAACTTCAAGATCCACACATTAATCCACAAGATTATCCACGGTGAATCTCCGGACTATATGCTCAATCTGATTGACCTTCCTACCAGAAACATGTCTGAATCTTTGCAAAATTACCTCAATCTGCATTACCCCAATTGCAAAGGAATCAAATACAAAACCTATTATGGATCTAACTTCTCCTTCCTAGGCAGCCAACTCTGGAATGCCCTCCCCAGATCTATCCGATCTATCCATGACTACCTACCCTTTCGGAAAGCACTAAAAACCCATTTATTCAAGCAAGCCTATCCACATGACCCTGATTAATCTTATGAACCCATCTACCTATCGCACACCCATATGATAACGACATTGATCCAGACTATATCTCCCACTCTGCTCCCCTCCATTGCCTATCCCTACCTACTTAATTTTTACCCTAACAATATTCTGTATTCCTATTACTATGTAAGCCGCATTGAGCCTGCTTTGAGTGGGAAAGCACGGGATACAAATGTAATAAACATCAGCCCCATGGTCACCTGAATGTGGTGTTCCCCAAAGATCACCCCTCTCACCAACCCTCTTTAACCTAATGATGACTCCTCTAGCCAAGTTGCTAGATAATCAAAACTTCAATCCATACATATACAGTATGCAGATGATGTTACGATCTACATCCTGTTCAAACATGATCTAAAAGAAGTCACTAACAAGATCAACCAAAGCTTTCAAACCATGCACTCCTGGGTAGATGCATTTCAGCTGAAACTCAACGCAGAAAAAACACAATGCCTTATACTTACCTCACAACATAACACAAACAACTTCCCCACCATAACCACCTCAAACTTTTCCATCCCCGTCTCTAACTCTTTGAAAATTCTAGGAGTTACCATAGATCGACATCTCACTCTTGAAAAACCACGTGAAAAATACAACCAAGAAAATGTTCCACTCCATGTGGAAACTCAAAAGAGTAAAAACTTTCTTCCCAAGAGCCATTTTTCGAAACCTGGTACAATCGATGGTACTAAGTTACTTGGACTACTGCAATGCACTCTACGTTGGATGTAAAGAACAGCTTATCAAGAAGCTTCAAACCGCCCAAAACACCGCAGCTAGACTCATATTTGGAAAAACAAAATATGAAAGTGCAAAACCCTTAAGAAAGAAACTATACTGGCTTCCTCTTAAAGAACGTATCATGTTCAAAATCTGCACGTTAGTCCATAAAATCATTTACGGAGACGCCCCGTCATATCTGCTTGACCTAGTGGACCTCCCATCCAGAAATGCCAAAAGATCTGCTCGTACCTATCTTCATCTGCACTTCCTCAGTTGCAAAGGATTAAAATACAAACTGACACACGAGTCCAGCTTTTCCTACATGATCACACAGTTGTGGAATGCACTCCCAAAACACCTAAAAACAATCAATGAAATAACCAACTTCCGCAAATCGTTGAAAACCTCTCTCTTCACCAAAGCTTACCACGAAAATGCTTAACTAACTACAATACACCACTACGCGTCCCTGACTATGAATGTCTTTTTTTTCTTCAACTGTTTGATCAGATCAATACGCTAAGATTGCTGTTCTTGTCATCTTTTTTAACACCAATTGTATCTCTGTAAACTGAAATGGCATTGCCATTACAGGTATTTGTAAGCCACATTGAGCCTGCAAATAGGTGGGAAAATGTGGGATACAAGTGCAATAAATAAATAAATAAATAAATAAAATTGCTGTGCGTCCATTTTGGGTCTGAGACCTTACCGCAAGCCACTGACCCAGCAGTAAGGTCTCACGTGGTAACTGGGCGGTAATGGTCTATGTGCATCAAATGCCACTTGACGAGCTTAGCTGCCGCACGCCAGAAAATAAAAGATATTTTTCAGATGCGCGTAGCACACATGCACCAAAATTGAAATTACCACAAGGGTCACGTGGTAACTCCAATTTGGCAGGCGTTGGGCGCACGTAAAAGGGCCCCTTAGAGTCTGCGCTATCTGCCATTCTAGGCAGGCAACAATAAAGATGTACATAAAATAAACATAAAACAAGATACAAATAATGCCAATAAAAGTCATTCAAATAACTACCTTGGCATACAGAAGAATATCCAGAAAATCTAAGTGTTTCTTTTTCTGGAGTTTTCCAAGTTCTTTTTCATCCTTAAGAGACTCTTTCCTCTGCTGGATAACTTTCTCTTTGTCAAGAAAAGATATGGTATTTCAATGACAATGAATTACAAGAGCAATATACTGTTATCTCCTTATCGAAATCCTCTCACAATATTTTGGTGGTATTCGAGGGCAATGGGACAGCTGTAAACATTTATCCCCAAAACATACATTTCAGTGAAAAACAATCACCAGACATCAGAACACCTCAACCTTCTCAACAGCCAGTGCTTCTTATCTTAAAATTCAGATTCGAACCTCATCTAAATCGACACTTCTAACCCGCTTATTATAAAGGTCTGAAGCGGCTTGCAAACGTTAAAACTTCCTTAATATATTACAAACACTTGTTTAGAAAATTTGTGACTAAAATACAAAACCATATTTATTTAGGCATCTGAATTCACATAGCGGCCCTTTTACGAAGCCACGGAAGGTTCTACGCGCGTGCAGCATGCACCCAAATGAGACCACCGCCAGGCCAGCGTGCCCTCCTGGCGGTAACTTCAGATTTGGCACACGCCCATAACGCCTGGATGGATTATTTATTTATTTATTTCCAGGCGCGCTGTTTCTGGCAGTAATTGGCACTTGGCGCTTACCGACCGGTCAACATTTGTGTAGCGCATGAGCCCTTACCGCTAGATTAATGGGTGGTGTTAAGGGCTGAGGCCTGTTTTGTGTGCGCGTTGGTTTCAGTTTAACCGCAGGCCCTTTTCCCGTCCCATAAAAAAGCACCCTTTTTTGCAGACGCAGTAAAAACCGGCCCAGCGCGCACCCAGTACATGCGCCTACCCTACCGCAGGCCATTTTTTACCACAGCTTAGTAAAAGGGCCCCTTATTTCTCAAAAAGAAAAAAAGTTTTCAAGCCCTTCCAAAATAACGCATAAGAAGGTTGATTCTTTAGACTGGGCAGTAAATTATACCAAATTTGAGCAGCTTTGTATGAAAGAGAATTCTCCAAAACATTTTTGAATCGAATTCCCTTAAACGAGGGACTAATTAAGTTCATCCAATGTAAAGATCAGTTAGAACTTAATCTAGGTGAGCAAAAGAGCAAATGAATTACCTGCAAGGATGTTAATTAAATTGTACCATATCTTAAATCAATACAACAAAGATTAAAAATTATACGCGCCTACAGCAGAAGCCAATGCAGCTCTCTTAGAGGATCTTTTACTAAGGCACGCTCTCGTTTTTGGTGCACACTAAAATTGGGCGTGCGCTAAACGTTAGAGACGCCAATGCATTCCTATGGGCGTTTCTAACGTTTAGCGCGCCCCCAATTTTAGTGCAGACCAAAAACGTGAGCGCGCCTTAGCAAAAGACCCTCTTAATAATGGAGAGTGACAAAACCAGGGGCGTAGCCAGACTTCGGCGGGAGGGGGGGGCAGAGCCCAAGGTGAGGGGCCACATTTTAGCCCCCCCCCCCCCGCCAATACCGACCCCGCCACCGCCAACTTTGACGACCCCTGCCGACGACCCTCTCAACCCCCCTCCCGCCGCCAACCCTCCCCCGCCATCGCTGTGGGCTACCTTTGCTGGCAGGGTCCCCAATCCCCACCAGCCGAGGAGGTCCTCTTCTTCCTCCGAATGCTTTGTTCTGTTTCTGACGTCCTGCACGACGTCAGACTCACAGAAACAGAACGTAGCCTTGCAGATCAGCGAGCAGCGGGAGGGGGGGTCGAGAGGGTCATATTTATCCACTCCTACCCTAGCTGAGATAATATTTAACCATCTCTCTGACCTCACGTGCAACTTTCTTCAAATCAATCACCTTACTTTCTAATTCTTCCTACTTTCTTACTCATCTATATGTTACAACTTTGCCTTACCCTTCACTACCAATTGTAATGTTCTAGTACATATTGTGTTGTCATTGCAAGTAGTCTACCACGCCATACTTTGTATTGTTGTTCGAATATTTTTACTGCTCTAATTGCCTCCTGCTCATGTTTGATGTATTCTTACTGTACACCACCTTGAGTGAATTCCTTCAAAAAGGCGGTAAATAAATCCTAAAAAATAAATAAATAAAATAAAATAAATAAAACGCCCATTTCCCCACCCATGGCATACTTTAGAATTTAGACGCAGTTCATTACAGAATATGCTTATCAAGTTATGCGTGTAAAATCTAATTTTTGCCAATCAGTGCTCATTATTGCTTAAGTGCTGTTAAAAACGCTGATTGACTTGTTAAGCCAATTAAGTTACATGCGTGTGTTGTTATGGAATACGCTTAGATTTCAGCACAGAACGCTAGATGTGATATATAGAATCCGGCGGTATATTCCTATAGGCATCTTATCATTTAGCAATCACGAATCTTTAGCGCGTGCTAAATCTGTTAGTGCACCTTAGCAAAAGGACCCCTTAATTTCAGAAAATGTTCCCTGACTAGGCTTTAATCTGTGCTTCAGAAAGTAGGGACAAATCCAACATCACTCCTGGAACTCTGGAAGACCTCTCTACTATTAATTTTTCATGTTGTCTCATTGGGTTTAATTCAGATTGTGAGGAAACTGTCAACGGAAACTGAAAATGTGAATCAGTAATTTTTTATGAAACAAAGGGCCCCTTTTACTAAGTCGCGTAGGGCTCTAAGCTTGCCCAGCACACGCCAAAATGGACTTACTTCCCGACTACCGCGTGGCTCTTGCAGTAACTTCATTTTTGGCGTGCATCTGATACGCGCATCTGAAAAAATATTTTTTTAAGACGCGCGTAGTGAATGCGCGCAGGTCTTTACCGCCAAAATTCTTTACCACTAGGTCTATGGCTGGGTGGTAAGGTCTGAGACCCAAAATGGAGGCGCGGCAATTTTGTTTTTGCCGCACGTCCATTTTCGACAAAAATTTTAAAAAGGCATTTTTTTGTAGGTGCGCTGAAAAATAATTCTGCGTGCGCCCAAAACCTGCGCCTACACTACTGCAGGCCACCTTTTACCGCGCCTTTGTAAAAGGACCCCATAAACATTAAACAAATGAACATGGCTTCTCGTAAACACTCATACAAGCCGCGGTGTTAACTTTTTCATTTGCTTGATCTGCTTCTCTAATTACTGTGACTCCCAGACTAGGAGCGTACCGAAGACACTGGGATACCTGTATGCTGATGAGCCAGTCTGCAGCCCTTCCGGAACCAGAACCCGTGGGGGCTGAGGTAGTAAATGAGGTCACTGTGATACGGGAACCAGCGGAGTCGGTGGTTTATCAAGTAAGACAGGTCATATACAGTTTGGATGTAGGAGTCATCGCTGGACATGAGAAGGAATGGGAATGATCTCATTAGAGACAAATGCACTGTCTACATTCTAACTCAATATACAAACATAAGGACGCATGTGTAAATTCAAATTATGGCAGCAAAAGATAGGGTGTGGGTTAACAAAATCACAAAAGATAAACTGACACAAAAATCCACTGAAAAATAACATAAAAAGTTCTTTGAAAAAGGAAGGAAAAGCATCAAAGAGCTCAAAATCTAAACAGATTTAAAGAGCTATATAGATCCAGTAGATCTCTTATTCATCACTGGCAAAATCCTTCCAAAAAAACTTTATATTATTTCTGTATCTTTTATCAATATTCATTATTCAACATTCAAAATGCAAAAACAAAACAGGAGTGGCCTAGTGGTTAGGGTGGTGGACTTTGGTCCTGGGGAACTGAGGAACTGAGTTTGATTCCCACTTCAGGCACAAGCAGCTCCTTGTGACTCTGGGCAAGTCACTTAACCCTCCATTGCCCCATGTAAGCCGCATTGAGCCTGCCATGAGTGGGAAAGCGCAGGGTACAAATGTAACAAAAATAAAATAGATACTATTGGAGATTCTACATGGAATGTTGCTATTTCACTAGCAACATTCCATGTAGACGGCTGCGCAGGCTTCTGTTTCTGTGAGTCTGACGTCCTGCACGTACGTGCAGGACGTCAGACTCACAGAAGCAGAAGCCTGAGCGGCCACATTGGTGATCTGCAAGGGCCGACTTCTACTAGTGGAATAGCAACATTCCATGTAGAATCTCAAATAGTAGCAACAGTGGAGGAGTGGCCTAGTGGTTAGGGTGGTGGACTTTGGTTCTGGGGAACTGAGTTTTGATTCCCACTTCAGGCACAGGCAGCTCCTTGTGACTCTGGGCAAGTCACTTAACCCTCCATTGCCCCATGTAAGCCGCATTGAGCCTGCCATGAGTGGGAAAGTGCAGGGTACAAATGTAACAAAAAAAAAAAAAAAACAGCACTTCTCTTAAGAAAAAGCTCATATAACATAGTAACATAGTAGATGACGGCAGAAAAAGACCTGCACGGTCCATCTAGTCTGCCCACAATAAACTCATATGTGTATACCTTACTTTGATTTATACCTGTCTTTTTCAGGGCACAGACCGTATAAGTCTGTTCAGCAGTATTTCCCGCCTCCCATCACCGGCTCCGGCACAGACCCCGTATAAGTCTGCCCTCCCCTATCCTAGCCTCTCAAC
The DNA here is from genome assembly GCF_901765095.1 of Microcaecilia unicolor. Taxonomy (NCBI): domain Eukaryota; kingdom Metazoa; phylum Chordata; class Amphibia; order Gymnophiona; family Siphonopidae; genus Microcaecilia; species Microcaecilia unicolor. The sequence goes on along the minus strand of NC_044036.1, from coordinate 17,562,585 downwards.
CACCAACCCCTCTTCACCCCGCCACCCAATTTCAGCTAAGCAGGGGCATAGCTGCTATGGGGCCATGGGGGCCTGGGCCCCCGTAAATTTGGCCCTGGACCCCCCTACCAACCCCCCCCCCCCCGCCAACCCACCGTCGCAGTCTGTACCTTTGCTGGCGGGGGACCCCAACCCCCACCAACCGAAGTCTTCTTCCTGTATTTGTTTTTTTTTTTGTTTGTTTATTTGTTACATTTGTACCCCACACTTTCCCACTCATGGCAGGCTCAATGCGGCTTACATGGGGCAATGGAGGGTTAAGTGACTTGCCCAGAGTCACAAGGAGCTGCCTGTGCCTGAAGTGGGAATCAAACTCAGTTCCTCAGGACCAAAGTCCACCACCCTAACCACTAGGCCACTCCTCCACTGTTGCTACTATTTCAGATTCTACATGGAATGTTGCTATTCCACTAGCAACATTCCATGTAGAAGTCGGCCCTTGCAGATCACCAATGTGGCCACGCAGGCTTCTGTGAGTCTGACGACGTACGTGCAGGACGTCAGACTCACAGAAACAGAAGCCTGCGCAGCCTTCTACATGGAATGTTGCTAGTGGAATAGCAACATTCCATGTAGAATCTCCGACAGTAGCAACATTCCATGTAGAATCTCCAATAGTATCTATTTTATTTTTGTTACATTTGTACCCTGCGCTTTCCCACTCATGGCAGGCTAAATGCGACTTACATGGGGCAATGGAGGGTTAAGTGACTTGCCCAGAGTCACAAGGAGCTGCCTGTGCCTGGAATCGAACTCAGTTCCTCAGTTCCCCAGGACCAAAGTCCACCACCCTAACCACTAGGCCACTCCTCACTTCTGAATCTGGCATCCTGCTGCATGTACAACGTGCAGGACGTCAGACTCACAGAAACAGAACGAAGCCTTGCGATCTGCAGGGCTTCGTTCTGTTTCTGTGAGTCTGACATCCTGCACGTTGTACGTGCAGCAGGACGTCAGACTCAGAAGAAACCAAATGCAGGAAGAAGACTTCGGCTGGCGGGGGGTTGGGTCCCCCGCCAGCAAGGGCAAAGGTACAGACGGCGACGGATAGCTGGCTGGCTGGCAGGCGGGCGGGCGGGTCGAGAGGGGGGGGTCAAACTTGTTGGAGGTGGTGCTGGTGGCGGCAGGGGGTGGCGGCAATGGCGGGGGGGTGTCGGCGATGGCGGTGGGGGAGTCGGCGGCAGCGGAGGGGGGCTAAAATGTGCCCCCTCACCTCGGCTCTGGCCTCCCCTACCGCTGAAGTCCAGATACGCCCCTGATATAAAGTGAAGGACAATCAACGAGCTGTCCACACGCCCCTGGCTTGACTCTGATCCTGCACTTTATATGAGCTTTTTTAAGAGAAGCGCTGTCTTCTTTTTGCATTTTGAATGTTGAATAATGAATATTATGAAAGAAAAGACATTACTAGCACAGGTCTAGACCAAAACGTCCAACTTTTAGCCCTGGACATTTTTGTTTTGTTCCATTATGGCAGAAAAATGTCCAAGTGTTAGGAACTGCAAAATCCCGCCCTCAACATGCCCCCTTGTGATCTGGATGCACTGTAGACATAGAACGACATCTAAAAAATGGGTTTTGAAAATAGCGATTTGGACGTTTTTGCAAGAAAAACATCCATCCGCCGGTTTATGCCACTTTTTGGATGCTTTTCTCTCTCAAAAATGAGCCCCAGAGTAACCCAGGTAAGTCTATATCCTTTAAAAATGAGCCTCTATATCAACTGGTTCACTTTTAGCCACGTTTAACCTGCTTCTCACCGGCCTCCCTCTTAGCCATCTCTCTCCTCTTCAATCAGTCCAAAACTCTGCTGCGTGACTCATTTTCCGCCAAAGTCGCTATGCTCACTTTAGCCCTCTCCTTAAGTCACTTCACTGGCTCCCTATCCGTTTCCGCATTCAATTCAAACTTCTCTTATTGACCTATAAGTGCATTCGCTCTGCCGCTCCCCCAGTACCTCTCCACTCTTGTCTCTCCCTACGCCCCCTCTCGGGCAGGGGCATAGCTGCTATGGGGCCACGGGGGCCTGGGCCCCCATAGATTTGGCCCTGGACCCCCTGCTGGCGACCCTCTCAACCCACCCTCCCGCCGCCAACCCGCTGCCTGCTACCTTTGCTGGTGGGGGACCCCAACCCCCGCCAGCCGAAGTCTTCTTCCTCGTTTGGTTTCTGACTCTGACGTCCTGCACGTACAACGTGCAGGACGTCAGACTCACAGAAACAGAACGAAGCTCTGCAGATCGTGCAGGACGTCAGACTCAGTCAGAAACCAAACGAAGGAAGAAGACTTCAGCTGGTGGGGTTTGGGGTCCCCCGCCAGCAAAGGTAGGCGACGGCGGGTGGGGGGGTCGAGAGGGTCATCGGTGGGGGGGGGGTCAAAGTTGGAGGTGTCGGCAATGGGTGGCTGGCTGGCTGGCTGGCGGGCGGGCGGAGGGGGGCTAAAATGTGCCCCCTCACCTCGGCTCTGGACCCCCCTACTGTTGAAGTCTGGCTACACACCTGCTCTTGAGTACTCCGTTCCGCAGATAAATCTCTCGTCTGTCCCCTTCTCCTCTACTGCTAATTCCAGGCTCCGTTCCTTTTATCTTGCTGCACCTCATGCCTTGAATAGACTACCCGAGCCTGTACGTCTAGCCCCGTCTTTGGCCGTTTTCAAGTCCAAACTTAAAGCCCAGCTCTTTACCACTGCTTTTGACTCCTAACCATTGCTCACTTGCCCTGTCCTTTTATTCTCACCTCTTTATTCCCTTACCCTTAATTGTTCTGTCTGTCTACCTGTCTTATCTAGATTGTGAGCTCTTTGAGCAGGGACTGTCTTTTGTGTATGGTGTACAGTGCTGCGTATGCCTTGTAGTGCTATAGAAATGATAAGTAGTAGTAGTAGTAGTTTATTCATGCCTTCCAAAAAATGCAACAATTTGAGCCCCCTTTTTCTAAGGCACACTCACGTTTTTAGCACGCACTAAAATTGTGGGCGCGCTAAACGTTAGAGATGCCCATAGGAATGCATTGGCGTCTCTAATGTTTAGCGCCCCCACAATTTTAGAGCGCGCTAAAAACATTAGAGTGCCTTAGTAAAAGGGGGCCTTGGTGTTGGCAAGACTTCCTTTGGCTGACTGCAAGTTGACTCTGTCCCATTGAACCATGTTTGTCTACATGTTCAGTAACTTGGTTTTATACAATAATTACTGGTATGGGAGAAAGTGGGATGTTTGACCACGGATAACCAAAGACTGGAGGGATAGATTCTTAAAACAGTTGTTTAATGATGAAAAAAGACTCGACACAAACGTTGTGTTTTGGCCATTAGGCCTGCATCAGGATTCTCAGTCGACGGAGAACAGCTGATTCAACGGAGAACAGCTGATATAAACATTTAGAAACACGTAGTAAGGTGGTCGAAGGGGTTGGTCTCAGTCAACGGAGAACAGTTGATGCAGACGTTTAAAAGCAGGTGGTGTAATGATCAATGAGGTTGGTCTTTAAAAAGACCTTTCCTGGAAGAACTTGCTCATAGACAATTGAATTATCATTACACCACGTGCTTTTAAACGTCTGCATCAACTGTTCTCCGTTGACTGAGACCAACCCCATCGACCACCTTACTACGTGGTCAAACATCCCACTTTCTCCCATACCTGTATTCTCTCATGGGGCGTTCGAGTTCTACTACTACTACTACTATAAATCACTTCTATACTGCTTGTGGCGGATTGTCTGGTCCTTACAATAATTGCTAACATTTTTCTTGGCATTGACACCAGACATACCAGTCTGTAGTTTCTCGGATTACTCCTGGAACCCTTTTTTTAAAGTTACCCTTGCGTTGGCCACCTTCCAATCTTCAGGAACCATGGACAACTTTAATGACAGATTACAGATTGCCAATAGTAGATCTGCAATTTCATTCCTGAGTCCTTTCAGCTCTAACAGGTTCAAATTGAAATCTGAATTTTATAGCCAGTCTAGTTCATGCAGCTTTAACAGAAAATGACCAATAAACATAATATAAGAATATGCAAAGGATCAGGCACAGACCTGTTGTGTTGGCAGTCGCTGTTGTAACTGAAGGCACATTTCATGATACTGTCTAGGGTCATCAGGCTGACGTGCTGGAAAAGTTCCACTGGCTTGTCCTCTGTGACGATCTTTTCCCACTTATCCTGAAGCAAGGACACAGAGGAAAGACCCACTTAGTCATGGGATTTTTGTGTCGTTGTCAGTGGTACTCAGAATATCAGGAGCCATAGAAGCCCAGAAGAAAATTGGATTATCATGAAAGTTACACAGTGAGGTTGCAGTACATTTGCCTTTCCAGACTATAAATATTTCTCCTTCACATTTTACCACTACTCGGGGCTTTTTTTTGAGGGGGTACTGAGAACCGGTACCGTTTCCATTTTCTTCTAAATTTGACCCATGGTACCGTACGTCTTATCTTCCGCCTTAACCGATATACTCATATCACCCCTCTCCTTAAGTCACTTCACTGGCTTCCGATCAGATACTGAATACAGTTCAAGCTTCTCCTTCTCACCTACAAATGCACTCGATCTGCAGCCCCTCCTTACCTCTCTACCCTCATCTCCCCTTACGTCCCTACTCGTAACCTCCGCTCTCAAGACAAATCCCTCCTTTCAGTACCCTTCTCCACCACCGCCAACTCTAGGCTTCGCCCCTTCTGCCTCGCCTCTCCCCATGCTTGGAACAAACTCCCCAAGCCCATACGCCGGGCCCCCTCCCTACCCATCTTCAAATCATTGCTCAAAGCCCACCTCTTCAATGTCGCCTTCGGCACCTAATCACTACATCTCTTCTCAGGAAATCTCATATACCCCAACTTGACATTTCGTCCTTTAGATTGTAAGCTCTTCTGAGCAGGGACCGTCCTTATTCGTTAATTTGTACAGCGCTGCGTAACCCTAGTAGCGCTCTAGAAATGTTAAGTAGTAGTAGTAGTAGTAAGTTTTAATGAAAGATCTCAGGCTCTACACACCAATTGTGCCTTGTCATAGATTCTATGACTGGTTGCAGGGGGCCTAGTTATATTGGGGGTGGGTCCCTCAGTGATCACCCCCCACCCCCGAAGGGTGGCCTGGCATTTGAGTACCGACACCTTTTTCGCTAGAAAAAACACACTGCTACTACTACTTATCATTTCTATAGCACTTACTAGATGTACACAGTGCTGTACACATTATATGTGGGTATTTTCTCTGTCCCTGGTGGGCTCATAATCTAAGGTATTTTTTTTGTACCTGGGGCAATGGAGGGTTAAGTGACTTGCTCAGAGTCACACGGAGCTGCACTGGGAATTGAACACAGTTCCCCCAGTTCTCAGACCACTACACTAGCCATTAAGGTACAGTGCAATCCGCTTAAGTGCAAGGGTCTGGGACCAAAGAAATACATGCAATTAACCGGAGTGTGCACTTAACCGTTGTGACCCAAAGAAGCTTGAAATCTGATAAAGACATGTACTGTTTATTATACGTACAGTATACAGTCTCCGTTAACTGATGTTAGGCTTACTTGAAGTAATCAGTTATAGTCCTCTGTACACTATTGGGTCCGTGAGTTCCATAGACTATGTCTGCCAGATGGTAAAAACTGTCATAGCACTGACATCCAGTGGCCTCCAGATAGGCCCGCACAGTGTTGAGACTCTCCAATGCTCTTGCAAAAGTGACAGGAGGTTGTTGAATTTCATCAGCATGTGCCTCGCTGCTCATTTCATCATCTGTTTCATCATCAGCCGTTGCCTGCGTGGAGGCGCATATCTCGACATCAATGCTGTTGGCAGCTGTTTGTAGATCGTAATCAACAGCTACGTAGTGATGAAACTCCTCTTCAGTAACACTAGCTGGGATGTCAATAGCCTGTTCATCTGACGCGTTTGCAACAGCTGCATCTGTTTCATCTTTCTCCACATCCTTAACAAAACTTGCCTGCTTGTAGCAGTTCACAATGGTTGCCTGTGTAACATGATTCCAGGCTTCTTTCTGCATATGTAGGGAATCCAACAGTGATAGATTACGAGCTAGTTCAACAGCACGTTTATCCTTGCCAGTCTGGTCATCCATAACGCTCATCAGATGACATAGCACAAGAGCCCGATAATGTTTGGAGAGGTAGTGTTTGGTGGCAGGAAGACCACCTTGACGTTAGACAGCCTCACATCATCACTGTGTGCAGCACAATTATTACAAAGCAGCAAAATCTGACGCTTTGTGCCCATATTCTAGTTAACTTCTTTAGCCACTGCTTCTAAATTTCCCGTCATCCATGAATTTGCGTTAGCCTCGTATGACACAGGAAGTCGCTTAACATTCTTGAAGCAACGGGGCTGTTTGCTCTTTCCAATGATGAGTGGTTCCAGCTTCTCACTCCCATCCATATTGCAGCAAAGGAGGATCGTCAGTCGGTCCTTCGACGTTTTACTTCCTGTAGTTTCGGTTTGTTTGAATGCAAGTGTTCCAGTAGAGACCGGTTTCATCAGCATTGAAAATGTCACGAGGTGCAAACTCGTTCAAGATGGTAGGAAGAACTGAAACAACCCAATTTTCAGCACCAAAGTCATTAGAGTCTTGTTTTTTTGAGGGGGTACTGAGTACCGGCACCTTTTTCATTGTCTGCTAAAATTGACTCATGGTCCCCAAGTTATAGTAAAAGAGCTCAGGCTCTACACACCAATTCTGCCTTTTCATAGATTCTGTGACTGGTTGCAGGGGGCCTGGCTATTGTGGGGTGGGTCCCTCAGTGATCACCCCACCCCTGAAGGGTGGTCTGGCATTTGAGTACCGGCACCTTTTTTGCTAGAAAACACGCACTGAATGTAAGTATACTGGATTACTGCTGTGTCGGCCTTCCATGTTCTATCCATGTAGATACAAAATTATGACTGGGATTCTGATCTGATACCACGCTGGAGGGTTTGTAACGTCATAAGGGAGGAATAGCTGGGTAGATCTTCTACATTCCTTGGTTTTATGTGTGTAAAAGGAGAGGAGATATGTAGGGCTGTATCAATCCTAGACTCCATTCCTTCCATCTTGCTGGTCCGTATGTCTGGGGTAGACTTCCTGAGTCAGTATGTTATGCTCCGTCTCTGACTCTGTTCGACTCCAGGCTAAAAGCCAAACTTTTAGAGGCAGCTTTTAACTCTTAACCCCCTCCCCATTCACCTGTTCAGTACCCAAGTTAGATTTATTATGGGAATGATTAACGTAACTCCCTAATCCCTTATTTGTCCTGTTTGTCTTTCTTGAATAGACTATAAGCTCTGTCAAGTAGGAACTGTCTCATACGTGTTTTGTGTACAGGGCTGAGTACGTCTAGAAATAATATGTAGCACTGGTAGTAGTAGTAGTATGTAAATGAGGTCTGGGAAAGAAAGTTGGAGGAATACTAGACATTTTTTTTGTGTATATATTTCTTTATTTCATATTTCAACAAGTATTACACTTGAAGCAGAAAAAGTACATTTGTCAGAAATAGCTAACAAAGGAATAAGAAAAGAAAAATCTAAAACAGATTTTATCAGGAATACTAGACATTTAAATGAGAGACTATTTTGGGAAGAAATGTTACGCTTTTCCTGAAACATTGTGTAAAATGGATGACTTGCTAATGCCCACTGCTCACTGAAGGGCCCTTTTACTAAGCCGTGTAAGTATCAACGCGCGCCCAACGCATGCCAAAATGGAGTTACCGCATGGCTCTTGCGGTAATTTCATTTTTGGTGCGTGTCCGATACATCCGAAAAATCATTTTTATTTTCGGACTTGCGCATCAGATGTGCACCAAGTGGCATTTGATGCGTGTAGGTCATTACTACTACTACTACTACTACTTAACATTTCTAAAGCGCTACTAGGGTTACGCAGCGCTGTACAATTTAACATAAAAGGACAGGCCCTGCTCAAAGAGCTTACAATCTAAAGGACAAGTGAGTAGACGATACGATGGGGGCAGTCAATTTGGGGCAGTCCGGATATCCTGAAGGTAAGTGTTAGGTGCCGAAGGCAGCATTGAAGAGGTAGGCTTTAAGCAGAGACTTGAAGATGGGCAGGGAGGGGGCTTGACACAGGTATACCACAAAGATCAACAAATGTGAACTCCTACACATATATCCAGAATTGCCTTACGATATTTGCTATCATGCTTTATCATTACCGTCTGGTTACCGCGTGAGACTTTACCACTAGGTCAATGGCTGGCGGTAACGTCTCTGGACATGTGCCAATTTTGATTTTGCCACACGTCCCATTTTCGGCAAAAATGTTTAAAAAGGCATTTTTTGCAAGTGCGCTGAAAAATGGATCTACACGCGCCCAAAACATGCACCTAGACTACCGTAGGCCATTTTTCAGAACACCTTAGTAAAAGGACCCCTGACACTTCTGACTTAATAACTGTACTTAGATAATACAAGGGCTTGAAGAGAGATTATCAGGTGAATTTTCGAAAGAAAAGGGCGCCCATCTTCTGACACAAATCGGGAGATGAGCGTCCTTCTCGCAAGGTCGTCCAAATCGGCATAATCGAAAGCCGATTTTGGATGCCTTCAACTGCTTTCCATCGTGCGGATGACCAAAGTTCACGGGGGCGTGTTGGCAGTGTAGCAAAGGTGGGACTGAGGCGTGCTTAGGAGATGGGCGTCCTCGGTCGATAATGGAAAAAAGAAGGGCGTCCCTGATGAGCTCTTGGCCAACTTTACTTGGTCCATTTTTTTTCACAACCAAGCCTCAAAAAGGTGCCCGAACTGACCAGATGATCACCGGAGGGAATCGGGGATGACCTCCCCTTACTCCCCCAGTGGTCACTAACCCCCTCCCACCATAAAAAAAGCATTAAAAAAACTATTTTACTAGCCTCTATGCCAGCCTCAAATGCCATACTCAGGTCCATCACAGCAGTATGCAGGCACCTGGAGCAGTTGTAGTGGGTGCAGTGTACTTCAGGCAGACAGACCCAGGCCCCCCCCCCCCCCCCCCCCACTATCTGTTACACTTGTGGTGGTAAATGTGAACCTTCCAAAACCCACCCGAAATCCACTGTACCCACATGTAGGTGCCCCCCTTCACCCCTTAGGGCTATGGTAGTGGTGTACAGTTGTGGGGAGTGGGTTTTGGGGGGGTTGGGGGGCTCAGCACAGAAGGTAAAGGAGCTATGCACCTGGAAGCAATTTTTGAAGTCCACTGCAGTGCTCCCTAGGGTGCCTGGTTGGTGTCCTGGCATGTGAGGGAGACCAGTGCACTACTAATGCTGGCTCCTCCCACGATTAAATGGCTTGGATTTGGTCGTTTTTGAGATGGGCGCCCTCGGTTTCCATTATCGCCGAAAACCGGGGACGACCATCTCAAAAACGACCTAGGGACGACCATCTCAAAAACGACCTAAGGACGACCATCTCTAAGGTTGACCTAAATTTCATGATTTGGGCGTCCCCGACCGTATTATCGAAACGAAAGATGGACGCCCATCTTGTTTCGATAATACGGGTTGCCCTTCCCCTTTACGGGGCTGTCCTGCGAGGACGCCCTCATGAAAACTTGGGCGCCCCATTCGATTATGCCCCTCCACGTGGGCTATGTGAAGATTGCATTGAGATTTTTAGACACCTACAGGTGACTTTATATAAGACTTTAACTAAAGTAATTCTTTCATTAAGCTATTAGCAGTCGAGATGATATTTTTTTTCTCTTGACAGTAATTACCACTTTCAAAGCAGATGGAATTCAAAGTGCTGTGTTTTGTTTTCAAAGCCTTAAACTTAGGCCGCCCTACATATTTCTCCAGGAAAATATTTAAGTATTCTCCATTAGGAGCATTATGTTCCTCACAAAAAGTACTTCTTCAGTTACCTAGGTTAGACACTATTAGGTTGTCATCAACTCAGAAACAATTTTTTTCATATGTCGGACCCTCTTTATGGAATTTTTGGTTGAATTGTTTTTCTGATTTATCTTCCTATTATGTCTTTTCTAAATTTTTAAAGACTTTATTGTTTCAGCAATATTACGGTTGATTTATGGATTTTAAGAAGAGTAAGCAATTTTCAAACTTATTATTCAGTTATTCCACTTTGAGTGGTCAATGGTACATTGTATTTGAAGACGTATTTTAGTTAGAATTTGTATTGTATACTGTATTATATTCTGTATAATGCACGTTTACTTTTTTTTAATTGGAAACCACCTAGACACGGAAGTATATTGAGGTATTTAAAATCAATAAATCCAATCCAATTCAATCCAATGAGCTCTGACTGAATTTTCTATTAAATAAACTGCAAGAGATGGAATCTGTAATCTAGCAGTGCTGGTACAGAACAGGAGAAGGGGTGCAAGCCTGTGTTTGAACATCCTTTTGTTTTATGGATTGCAGTGGTATACTGACCTGCTTATAATCGAACGAGAAAAACGCCCAAGAGCCGACCTAAATCGCGAGATGGACGTTAATCTCACAAAAACGAGTAAATCCATATAATCGAAAGCAATGTTTCAGTGCGTCCGTGTCGCTCGTACGTGGACGTAAAAACGCCCAAATAAGAGGCGTGTCGGGGGCGTGTTAGGGGCGGTGATACGACGTGGACGGGTACAACGTATAACGAATAGCGAAAGGGATCTGGTTGAGCGGGAAGATGGGCGTAATATGATGGACCCGAAATAAAAGCGACCAGAGCAAGGGGGAAAGCGTCTTTAGACCCATTAGCGATTGTGTGTAGTTGGAGAGTGGCGATACAGTTGGTGGAAGAGCTGAAGTGGTGGTTGCAGAGAGAAAGCCGAGCGTGTTGAGTACCTGTGACGGTCGTCTGTGTGCCCTGCCTCTTTTTGTGTCTTACCCTTTCACCGTTCCTTACTCCTACTCCTTTGCTCCATCGCCCCCTTCCCCTCCCCCTATCCCTCCCCATTCACTCTTCCCACGTGTATACTGTATTCCCTGACCTCCGTTTGTCTCTGTGTGCCTGTACTGTTTGGCGAGTGAGTGGCCAGAGGGGCGTAGTGGCTGGAAGTGACAGATCTGTGTGTGTTGCTGTTTGACTACTAGTCCTAATACTTGCACTGGTGGTGGGGATATGGATGCACTTAATGCACTTGTGGCATTCATGCTACACGAAGAGGCCACCCACCGCAGGAGGTATTCACGGCCCCGAGTGTTTAGGCCCCGCACCACCTTCCTACAACTCACTGACCAGCAGTGTCTAACAAGGTTCAGGTTTGATAGGGCCACCATTCGTCAGCTGTGTGAGCAGCTGAAACCCCTCCTTCAGCCCCAGACACGTAGGAATAACCCCATCCCTGCCCACCTCAAAATCACTTCTGCTCTCTCTGTCCTGGCCACTGGCAGTTTTCAATCCGTATTAGCTGCTAACACAGGCCTCACCCAGGCTTCTATTTCACACTGTCTCACCCAGTTCCTGGATGCCTTCATAACTCACACCTCACACTACATCACTTTCCCCACCACCCCCCAGGCTCTGCACAACAACATGGCCGCCTTCTATGCTGTTGCTAGATTCCCCTCGGTCATCGGTGTGATAGACTGCACACACGTAGCCCTCAGACCCCCCCGGGCACACGAAGCCACCTACAGAAATAGGAAGGCATTTCATTCTATGAACATGCAAGTTGTATGTGATGCCCAGGGGGAGATATTAGACGTGTGTGCCAGGTACCCCGGCTCCAGCCACGATGCCTACATCCTACAGCACTCGGGCATCTTCCGCAGGTTCGAGCAAGGGGAGTTCATTGGTGGATGGCTACTAGGTAAGTGCAACATGCATGTACCACCCATACTAGACCTCCTCCACTGGGCAACCCTCCGCCCTGGCTTCCTCCACCACAACCCACTATCCAAATCCCCCCGCCCCCCCTGTACCTGCTCCAAGCGATACACACTCATCTATCTCATTCTGCTTTTCTGCAAAGGTGACCGAGGCTACCCGCAGAGGACATGGCTCATGACCCCCCTGATCCACCCACAACCAGGGCCAGAAGAAACCTACAACAGGAAACATCGCAGCACCCGGGGGATCATTGAGCGCACCTTTGGTTTATTGAAAAACCGCTTCCGCTGTCTGGACCGGTCTGGAGGAGAGCTGCTCTACAGTCCAGAAAAGGTGGCCAAGATCTTTGTGGCGTGCTGTATGTTACACAATTTGGCCCAGCGCAGAGGACAGCCTCTCCCAGAGGAGCCACAGCCACCACCAGAAGAGGCCCCAGATGAGCTGGAAGAGGAGCCCCCTCCACCCCCAGCCCACAGAGCAGAGCTCAATGCCTACCAGCTTGGCGTAAGAGCAAGACAAAGACTCATTGAAACAAGTTTTAGGTGAATGTAAGTGAGCATTTATTTTTTACATACAGTGCATATGTGTTTGGTCAACCCCACCACCACCACCACCACCCCCCCCCCTCCCACACCCACCCCCCTCCCACCAACCCTCACCCTACAGCATGTCCCATCATTTTCCCCTTCCCTTCCCCCGTCCCCTCCTACCCCTCCCACGCCCTTCCTTTGCAGCTGGTGCTGCACGGGAAGTCTCTTCCCCCTCTTCGGAGCTGCTGCTCCCAGTGTCCTCCTCCCTATCCCCACGGCAGCCTGCGGCTTCGGCTGCACCGTGGAAATCGGGCCACCTTCTTGGTTGTAGTGGTCTGGCCACAGGACCCAGAATGGGAGAAGCAGGAGTGGGTGCGGAGGCTGAGGAGCGCAATGCCCACCTCTTAGCTGGTGGTTGCTGGTGGTCAGTGGAGGAGGAGGTTGATGGCAGGGGCTGCTCCAGCAGCACGGGGGCTGGAGTAGGCGCGGTGCCCTGAGGGTGCAGGTGTTGGATGCTCTGCTCCAGCCGTCTCAGTTGCTGGAGCACCTCCTGGTGGCCTTCACGTTGCGCCTGGAGGAGTTCTTGGTGTGCTCGCTGCTGTGCCTCCAGTGCTTGGCGCTGCAGCTCCAGTTTCTGCTGGCGGTACTCCTCCAAGCGCACGTTGTGGCGGAGTAGTTCCGTGGCCAGCCGCAGGAGTTGCCTCCTTTGGGCGGATGGCCTCTGGCGGGGAGCTGGGCCCTCCTCCTCCTCACCAAAGTCCTCCGGTGCTGGAGGTGCGGCCTCTGCTGGTGCAGGTGGTGGTGGTGGTGGCAGAGCCTGGACAGCCGGTGCAGGTGGTGGTGGTGGTGGTGGCAGAGGCTGGACAGCCGGTGCAGGTGGTGGTGGTGGTGCTGGCAGAGGCTGGACAGCCGGTGCAGGTGGTGGTGGTGGTGCTGGCAGAGGCTGGACAGCTGGTGGTGGTAGAGGCTGGACAGCTGGTGCAGGTGGTGGTGGACGCGGAGGATGCACAGCTGGTGCAGGTGGTGGAGGCTGGACTGCTGGTGCTGCAGGCTGTGGAGGTTGAGGCTGGACGGATGGTGTAGGGCGTTGGCCTTGCAGGCCACTAGGGCCAGCCTCCTCTGAGTCTTCACCTGTATAGCACAAGAGTGAGGAATAGTGTTGGTGCAAATAACCCACTTTTGTCTTTCAGCATTCATATACATTGGTATGTCCCCCAACCTTATGACCCAGCAAAGAGATGGTGAGGAGAAATGGAATTGACACGGGTACAAAAGAGAGAGGCCCGCAGGCAGCTGGGTAGAGGTGGTGGATGAGCAGCCAAGAGAAGGACACCACTCACAACGTTGTGCACAAGCTGTTAGTTGTATAATTGTTAAATTGAACAACATTGCAGCATGTGTTGTGTTACTACTGACTTGCTAAACTGCATAGAACTGCTTTATGACCCCCATTACAGGCTCCTTCAGTTGAATGCATGTGGCCCACACTCAGTAGAGCACAGAGGTCACAGGAGGAACTAGGCACAGTTTGGTAAAATGGGAAAATAGGAGGGAGTAGTAGGGAAGGACGGCCCCCAGAGTTCTGCCACAGTAGTAACCTACACACACCCATAGGAGCCAACTGGAAAGTAGTATTGGGGGTGCTAAGCCCAGTGACCAACACTCCTCCCTGCACAGCTACATGATCTTTCCTCAATATTGGGGGTGCTCACACACACACACAGCACCCACCCTGTCTGCTTGCTCCTATAACACACATGACCACTACCACTACTCAAATAGAGCTTACAATTAATTCTATAAATATGGGCACACAGGACAAGTAAGAGGAAACCCAATGACAATGGTAGGGATAGGGAGTAAGGGTAGAGAGCTAGTGAGTAGGGGTTACCAGGTCACAACAGCATCATAAAGGTGGCCTGTTAATATACAGAAAGACAGCCAGAGATACTCCCCCCCACCCCCACCCCCACCTACCTCCCTCCTCCTGCCCCCCACTCCTCACCTCCCTCCCCCTGACCCCAACTTCTATAACACAAGTGTACTGCAGCACAACAGATACCCCAACTGCATAATGAAACACCTACCCGAGTCCTCAGCCTGGCCCGAGGTGTCCATGGAGCCAATCCCGTGGATGCCCTCCTGGGGTAGGAGGGAGTACACCATCAGCTCGATGGGTGTAAGGTTGGCAGTATCATTGCCTGGGGGATTGGCCCCTGCCTTCCTCCGAACATCCCTCCTCAGCTTCCGCCACTTCCTCTTGCAGTCCTCCACGTCTCTCCCAGCATGGAAGACAGCATTCAGGCTGTCCCGTACTGCCTCCCATTCCCGCTGCTTTACTGTTGCTGCCAGCCTCTGCCCTGTGGGAGCAAACAGACTCCGGTGCCGCTGTACAATTTCTTGTACCAGGAGCTCCACCTCTGCCTCGAGAAAATTACCCTTCCGGGTCGGCGGCATGCGTGGTGGCATTGTACCAATGGGGTTTTCGAAAATACGGAGTGGGCGTTTATATAGGCGCCAAGAACGCCCATTGAGACGGGGGAATAGGCGTTTCTGATTTGGGCGCTACTTTTTCAATTATACACATAATTCCTAAGCGTGCCCAGCTCAGATAGCGATTAGGAACACATGGTTTCGATTATGAGTAGATAAGTATGGGCGTCTCCACCTGCCTTCCCTTTCTTCATTGCCATTTTACCTGCCATTTCCTGCACTGAGACCTTGCCCGATGTTCGTAATAATCAGTTACAGGGTTTTACCCTCACTTAGCATGCTTGGGTACACCTGTGTATTTAGGGGGGGGGGAAATTATTGTTGGCCCTCAGCCACCACGCCTTCCGTTTCCTGTCTTCCACATCGCCTGATGCTCCCTTCCTTTCTCCCATTCTCTCTGCCTGGTTGTAGCAGGCAGTGTGTGGGGGCCACGAATTTGCTACACTCACCCCAAATCAAGCACCCCTCGGTAAGAGTCATTTCAATCAGGGAGATGTGCAGCTAATGTTCCAGAAGATAAAAGGCGCACTACACAGTCTTGAAACAGACGTTCATGGTAAGCTCTCATTTGTCTGCCACCTCTTCTCTTTGTGCTCATAGTCAAGGAGTGTGCATTCACTGTATGTATGTAGTCTGGAGTCAGATGTTAGGTAGCTCTGTTTTCACCAGGTTCCTGTGCACTGTACTGTGGGGTTGGCAGGTCCTCAGTGGTGTGGTCCAGCGGTTGGAGGTGCTGTATTGGTTCCCGGTAGCTTCCATCTTCCTTGTTTATGTGGTGTACCCCAGTCCCCATTTATGAAGTGGCCACCCATTCTCAAGGTCCATAGGCGGGGGAGGGGAGAATGATTAATGCAATGGATGTGTATAGCACATTATGGACCCACCTTCCTAAATTGCTCCATAGGTAGTAGGGTAGGGAACATGCACATTACATTGTTTTTAATCGGTAGCCTGGACAAAATGATCGAGGTGGCTACAGGTAGTGCCACTGAGGCCTATGACGTGGTGGTGAGGGAAAGGGGTGTGTGTACAGGTACCAACCCAAAGTAACTGGTGGTGGCTAAAGCCTGATGGCTGCTGTGGCCTACTGGTTAGAGCACCAGCCTTATAATCATAAGGTTGCTGGTTCAAATCCCACCTAAGGCAAGTCAGTTCAGCGACAAAGTTTGACACAAACCCAGAATACTTGAATGTAACACACCTTGATCGACTACTGGAGAAAGTGTGATCACACCTGCAAATAATGAGCACCATTTTTATTTGTGGCCTTCCCTAACACAAGTATTACATTGCAACTGTGATGAAGTAACCATCCATCTATTGGGTTTCCCATTGTTTCCCTTTTGCTCCTCAGCATTATATACCATAGCTGATGTATTCAATGTGAAAATATGAGCCAGCTGTTTGTATTGTAGGTCCTTCTTGCCCCCCCCCCCCCCACCCCACCAATGTGGCTTGTGGGTAAGGATATGTGTCCATCAGACAGCAAACACTTTGTATGTGGTACCTGGAGTTATGTGGAAGTGTGTACCTGGCAGATCACACGTGGTACACTATTAATCTCTTATTGATGGCACTCTGTATTGTGGGTCAGTATGGTGGAGGGGAGGGAGGGAGGAAGGGAGAGAGAGATGCTGGCTGGCCATTTTTATTAATGAACACAAATATCCATCCAGCCTCCCCGGCCCAACCCCCCTGCACATATGGGCCATGCAGGTTGGAATGAACAGGTGGCGTTCTGTCTGGCCAACATTCTCAGACATACATCACCTTCTCATTCACACAGCACATTTAATGCTATGCATATTGCTGCCTCCTTCCTCTCAACTCAACAGCACCATTTGGTGATATGTAATGCACAAGGGAGACAAACACACACACACACCCTGATAGTTATATTATAACAAAAATTTATTTGGCCCCCATCCCCACCCCCACCCCTACAAAATAACCCCAACAATGCCCTCCTCCCCCCCACAACTCCCCACACACCCCAACAATTCCCTCCCCCACCCCCCACAGAACCCCCAACATTTCCCTCCCCCCACACACACAACCCCAACAATTCCCTCCCCCCCTCCCCCCACACACACAACACCAACAGGCCCCCCTATTTAAATTAAGGGCGGCCACGCCCTCTTAGTAAGGCCCTCTGTAGCAGGGCAATGAGCAGCCCCAGCAGTACCCTTAGTGGGCCCTGGAGCTGCTCATTGCCCTGCCGTAGGGCTGTCACCTCCTGCAGCAGCTGGTGCTGGCCAACTATAATCTGCTGCTGGCCATCTACCAGCTGCTGCAGGAGGCGCACTACAGTCGCCGGCCCAAAGGCTGGAGGTGGGCCAGGGGACATGGATGATGGCCCAGGGGATGGAGGTGGGCCAGGGGACACAGAAGCTGGCCCAGGGGATGGAGGTGGGCCAGGGGACACAGAAGCTGGCCTAGGGGATGGAGGTGGGCCAGGGGACACAGAAGCTGGCCCAGGGGATGGAGGTGGGCCAGGCGATGGTGCTGCAGGTGGGGAGGGGTCCTCATGCAGGTCTATAATGAGGACTCCCTCCTCCGAGTCCTCCTCCTCCTCTTCTTGCTGGTGGCCCGCCTCCTGGCCTGGCTCCTGCTCCTCCTCTTCCTCCATGTGCCCCTCCTCCTGCTCTTCCTCCTCCTCCTCCTCCTCCTCCTGGGGGTGGTGGCCCTCCTCATCCTGGCGCTCACTTTCCTGCTGGTGGAGCCCTGTGTATGTAAAAGGAGTGTGATTGAGATCAGTGCATACACCATGGCTTGCATAGTGCAGTAGCTGGGTGGCATGGGGCAGGGTGTGGTAAGGCGTAGCCTATGCCCATGGGGAATGAGCTGCATCAGATGACATGAAACAGAACCCTGGACCCTCCTCTGACACACACCACGCAGGACATGTGGCCATACCAAATTCATTGCTGACCAGCATGTTTGCATTGTGAAATGCAACGAGGGGTTGATGGGCAGTTGTTGGGGGGGGGCAGTGGGAAGGGTGTTGAGCACAATTCTTTTATGTGATTTAGGCCATAACATGCAGTAAAAGTAGGGCCTCAGGCAGCTGTACCAGGACACAGTAATCAGCCACCACAATAAGGGGAATAGTAAAGTGTGGCATATCATCTCATTCATCTCGGGAGGATGGTCGGACGTTGCAAGCATGCTCATGGGAGAACCCCTGCAACCTGCATCCTTGATCTGGGACAGATATGGTATTACTTACTAGGTGGCTATTAGGCACATGGGAAGTGATATTGTACAACACATTTGCTTTATTCATGAAATGTATGTAGTAATGTGTACAGGTGTCCTGTTTTTGAATACTTACGGCGAGCCCTGAGGTGCCTTCGCACCGCCCGGATGAGGTCAGGCCTCTCCCGCCTCACCCGCCGGAACCGCCTCCTTAAGGACTCGAGGTCCCGGTGGACTCCAAAGCGTCTGTAAGATATAAGTTTGTAGAGCAGGGGTCAGGGGTGTTGGTCCTTTTTGTCCTCTGCACACATTAATTTGCTATTCACATACCAGAGAGAGAGGGTCTACAGTGTTGGGGGGGGGGGCACCTCCATTGGTAGTGAATCATAGGAGCCACCTTTTTAACATTTTGGGGGGTGGAACCCCCAGTGGAGATGACCCCTCCCTCCATACATATTTGATATTGGGGGTGGGGTGGTGAAGCACCCACAGCAGCCACCGAGTTGGTTCCTATGCAGATGATGGCAGAGAGGTGGGCATGAGGCCAGACAGTACCGTTTGTATACATTCTAATGTATGCTTGTTAAACTACTTTATATGTGTTATCATGACCATGTTATAAAGTATGGTATAGGTTTCATTGGTCTCATGCTTGCACTATTTGGAGGCGTTGTAACCCACTGGCTGCAAAGAGGGGTTGGAAAATGTGGCCTTCACATAACTAACGAAATTTTCACATAACACTAATAGCATAGTGACGATAGTAACCTAACGAAAT
Source organism: Microcaecilia unicolor (assembly GCF_901765095.1). Taxonomy (NCBI): domain Eukaryota; kingdom Metazoa; phylum Chordata; class Amphibia; order Gymnophiona; family Siphonopidae; genus Microcaecilia; species Microcaecilia unicolor. The sequence goes on along the minus strand of NC_044036.1, from coordinate 17,543,757 downwards.
ACATTCTTGTAGGGATGTGGGAATGGTGGTCGTTTAAATAACATACAAATTATTAGTGATTGTGCATGTTCCTATATTACTCATGATCCTTGCATGGACACTCCAGTTACTGCTGGTAACATTGATGACGGAGCTGTTATATGTGTAGGTACAGGAGGGGAGGGGGGTTGGGCCATAACCTTACCTTTCTAGCCTTTCCCGGATACGGGACCAGGCTCGCATGGCCTGCAGCCTGGGGGGCAGGTGGTGGTGCTGGATGAAAAGGCGATGGCGGTGCCTTAGGCAGAGCCGGACAAGCAGCAGGCTCTCCTCTTCTCCAAAATTTGGCTCCCTGCGTTGTGCCATTTTTCCACGTGTTGGAAAAGAAGTGCCTTATATAGACGACCTTGCGTGAGGGACGTCGTTTCATGCACAGCTCCATATATGGATGACCATTCCATATATGGCCCCTATCAGCACGTGGACGCCCTCGTAAGCATAGACGTCTTTGACGTGCACATGCCTGCAGGAGTGTGAAACGTGCCTTATATAGATGACGCACCCCACCCGACCCTTTTCACATATACACAATATGCATTTACTGCATGTTTAGTAGGTGTACAGTGCATGCAGATCCGGACATTCAGATGGGCACATATGATGGAAGATTTGGTGGAGCAGTAGGTGTACAGTGCATGCAGATCCGGATATTCAGATGGGCACATATGATGGAAGTATGGGTGGAGCAGCATGATATGTCTGTAGTTGACACATATATGCGTTCCTCATATATTTCCGTACCCAGATGGCATGAACAACATGTATTGTACTTGCGATACACCTATGTACATTATTTTTCACACCACGTGATTTGGTCGTTTGCACCTGCAATAGTCGACCGTGTTAGGGCGCCCAATTTAGTCACGCTTATGCGCTCGTCATTTGATTGTTTTCTTACAGGGATAATCGATTGTCGAAAAACGCCCACACTATTTTTCCATTATACAGGTCTATTTTTGGACGTTATCGTAAGAACGCCCTAATTCGTACTTGGACGATCTTTCCATTTTGCCCCTCTGAGTCTGCTTCAAGTGGAAAAAAGTGGCGTATAAATGTTCATAAATAAAATAAATAAATAAAAAATATTTAAAAAAGCACTTGCCTTTTTTATTACTACTTTTTCACAGAGAGGTATTGAATAATGAGGGAAGGGCTTCCTTCATGCAGAAGTTATGTCCAGCGTCAGTCTAAATGTGCCAACATTGTCCAGTTCACCACACTATTAGCAGCCAAGTTCATACAAAGTTAATTATGTTCAGTGGAAAATGAATCTGTTGGCTCAGGCTGCTTGCTATGGGAATGTTCCATCACTGTTTCATTATTGCTACCAAGTATTACATATTAAGGGGATTTGTTTTAATTCATTTATCCAGTTCTTACATGCACATGTTTTTGCTTTTTAAACCCAAAGGTAGAATTGTGCATATTTGAATTAGTCTTTCTGTACAAGTTTTGCATGATTTGTCTTTATTTGAAATAAATAAATGTTTAAAACACATCCTGTCAAAAAGGGGCGGGGCTAGGTGGGAGCAGGGGGGCCCCACCGAACTGGTCTGCACAGGGCCCTGCAATTTAAGACTGGCCCTGGAGATATGAAACAGGCATCAAGAACTCCTTTCTCCTAGTGTATTAAGACATGATTCAGAGCTCCTGGGACTGTGTTAGGAAAACAGCAGCATTTGTTTTGTGAAGAGAGTTTTCACTCAAAGCTGCCAGGACTATAATTAGAGAAAACAGCAGGATCTGTTTTATGAAGGGACTTTGATTTGGAGCTGCTGGGACTGTGCTAGAATGTTCAGCAGGTCTTTTACAGAGCATCTTGTGTCAGAAGTATTGATAGAAAGTGACTTAGTATTCAGCTACACCAAGCGCTTGAATCTGTCTTACTGTGTGAGAACAAATCTACATATAAACAAGTTAAAGAAATTAGGTTGAACTTGAGGCAGAACCTTGAGAGATCCTATATGAAGAAGTTCAATTTATTCTAACATAATAAAAAAGAGAGCAAGCAGTAAGACTAGCGGCCTTATTTTCGAAAGTGATGGGCGCCCATATTTCGACCCAAATCGGGAAATGGGCCCCCATCTCGCAAAAGCGACCAAATCGATAGAATCGAAAGCCGATTTTGGACGTCTTCAACTGCACTCCGTCGCGGGAACGAACAAAGTTGACGGGGGCGTGCCGGAGGCGTGGTGAAGGCGGGACTGGGGCGTGTTTATCGACCGAGGAGAGATGGGCGCCTTCGGCCGATAATCGAAAAAAAAGGGTGACAGAAGCGAGAATTTGGGTCGCTTTTGCTGGACCCTTTTTTTTCATGACCCAAGTTCCAAAAAAGTGCCCCAACTGGCCAGATGACCACCGGAGGGAATCGGGGATGACCTCCCCTGACTCCTCCAGTGGTCACTAACCCCCTCCCACCACAAAAAATGAACTTTAAAAACTTTTTTTGACAGCCTGTATGCAAGCCTCAAATGTCATACCCAGCTCCCAGACAGCAGTATGCAGGTCCCTTGGAGCAGTTGTTAGTGGGTGCAGTGGACATCAGACAGGCGGACCCAGGCCCATCCCTCCCTACCTGTTCCACTTGTGCTGTAATGTTGAGCCTCAAAAAAACCCCAAAACCCACTGTACCCACATGTAGGTGCCCCCCTGCACCCCTTAGGGCTATGGTAATGGTGTAGACTTGTGGGCAGTGGGATTTGGGGGGGCTCAGCACACAAGGAAAGGGTGCTATGCACCTGGGAGCTATTTTAATTTTTTTTTGTAAAAGTGCCCCCTAGGGTGCCCAGTTGGTGTCCTGGCATGTGAGGGGGACCAGTGCACTACGAATCCTGGCCCCTCCCACAACCCAATGCTTTGGATTTGTTCGTTTTTGAGCTGGGCGCCTTCGGTTTCCATTATCGCTGAAAACCGATAGCGCCCAGCTCAAAAACATCCAAATCCTAGGCGCCCATCTTTTTTCGAAAATACGGTTTGTCCCGCCCCTTCGCATGGCCACCCACGGAGATGGGCGCCCACTTTCGATTATGCCCCTCCACGGGTCCTTTTACAAAGGCGCACTGAAAAATGGCTTGCAGTAGTGTAGGCGGGTTTTGGGCGCACGCCGATCCATTTTTCAGTGCACCTGTAAAAAAGGCCTTTTTAAAATTTTGCCAAAAATGGACGTGTGCCAAAATCAAAGTTGCCGCGCGTCTATTTTGGGTCTGAGACCTTACCGCCAGTCATTGATCTAGTGGTAAAGTCTCATGCGGTAAGCAGGCAGTAACGACCTACACACGTCAAATGCCACATGGCGCGCATCCGATACACACGGCCGAAAATAAAATTTTTTTTTTCAGATGCGCGTGTCGGACGTGCGCCAAAAATGAAATTACCGAGAGAGCCACGCGGTAGCCAGGCGGCAACTCCATTCTGGTGCACGTTGGGAACACGTAGACGCTTGCATGGCTTAGTAAAAGCACCCCTAAACAATGAAAGCAAAGCTGGAAAGGAAGCAGCTCAGTATTCAGGCAGCCTGCTGGCGTTCCTGTTTTAACATTACTCACCAGCATGACTTTGGTGGAGTCTGAAATCAGCTTCATATAAGGCTTCAGGACATCATAGTGAAAGGCTGGAGTCAGCAGCCTGCGGTGCTGGAACCACTTCTGGCCAGAGAGGACCAATAATCCTTTCCCTGCCGGGGAACATGAGTAACAAACATCTGGCCACATCGCTCTGTGTTAGGATGAGATGGTGAATGTGTTTACAACTTAGAGGGGGATAATCGAACGGGGGCGCCCATCTCTAAGGACGGCCCCGTAAAGGGGCGGGGCAACCTGTATTAGCGAAACAAGATGGACGTCTATCTTTCGATAATACAGTCAGGGACGCCCAAATCATGAAATTTAGGTTGACCTTAGAGATGGTCGTCCCCGGTTTTCGGAGATAATGGAAAGCGAGGACGCCCATCTCAGAAACGACCAAATCCAAGGCATTTGGTTGTGGGAGGAGCCAGCATTTGTAGTGCACTGGTCCAACTAACTGAATGGGAAAAGCCCTTCCCTTGAACGAGCATGCATGAAGGAAATTGCATGCTCGCTGTTAGCTCATTTGCACACGATTTCCTTCTTAAGGAGGGGGCGGTAGTTCCAAAATGTGGATGCTTGTGAGAAGGACATCCATGCCTGTTATGCTTCTGACACCCCCTTTATTTATTTGGATTTTGGATCACAACTAGCAGCAGGGGGTTTTGAACGGGCCACCTCTAGATTGCAAGACCAGTGCTCTAACCACTAGGCTACTCTGCCACTCCTCCACTCTACTTTACTCCACTCCCTTGAAATTTGGCCATTCCTGTGGGGGGGCAGTTGAGGACATCCAAAACATTTGAAAGAAGGACGTCCACGCCTTTGTTATGCCTCCGCTGACACACACATACCTCCCCCCAGTGATCTGCATACTGCCCCCCCCCCCCCCACACACACAGGAATGGCCAAATTTCAAGGGAGTGGAGTGGAGTGGAGGAGTGGCAGAGTGGCCTAGTGATTAGAGCACTGGTCTTGCAATCCAGAGGTGGCCAATTCAAATCCCACTGCTGCTACTTGTGATCCTCTTGTGATCCAAAATCCAAATAAACAGGGTGTCAAAGGCATAGCAAAGGCATGGATGTCCTTCTCACAGAAACATCCACATTTTGGACGTCCTCAACTGCCATCACAGGGACACAGGCATAGCAAAGGACATACTCTAAAAAAAAGACAAAAGTTTTGAAGTTGTTTTTTTCGGGGTGGGAGGTGGTTGGTGACCACTGGGGAAGTCAGGGGAGGTCATCCCCGATTCCCTTCGGTGGTCATCTGATCAGTTCGGGCACCTTTTTGATGCTTGGTCGTGAAAAAAAATGGACCAAGTCGGCCAAATGCTCATCAGGGATGCCCTTCTTTTTTCCATTATCGGCCGAGGATGCCCATCTGTCAACCACGTCCCCGTCCCGCCTTCTGTACACTGCCGACACGCCCCCTTGAACTTTGGTCGTCCCTGTGATGGAAAGCAGTTAAGGACGCCCAAAATCGGTTTTCGTTTATGCTGATTTGGGCGACCTTAGGAGAAGGACGCACATCTCCTGATTTGTGTCAAAAGATGGGCGCCCTTCTCCTTCGAAAAAAGGCAGGATGGTTACCTGCAGTCGGTTCAAAACCACTTTCAGAGCTGTGGATTACTACACAGAATGGTACAATGGTACAGCTGTTACTGGGGACTAGGCTGCTACTGTCTGCAGTTTGATATCACAGGATCGTTCTTCATTATAAGGCACTGATTTGAGAAACAGTTAAGGAGTCCGCTGCTTGCAGAACAGGGGCGTAGCCAGACCTCGGTGGGAGGGGGGACCAGAGTCTGAGGTGAGGGGGCACATTTTAGCTCCCCCACCACCACTTTCGACCACCTCCACCGACCCTCCCCCACCAGGTACCTTTGCTGGCGGGGGTTGGTCTCCGGCGCATTTGCTGATCTGTTTCTGTGAGTCCTGACTCTTGATGTGCAGGACGTCAGGAGTCAGGACTCACAGAAACGGATCAGCGAACGCGCCGGAGACCAGCACTGAAGAGGACATCGGCTGGCGGGGGTTGGGGACCCGCACCAGCAAAGGTACCTGGCGGGAGAGGGGTGGCAGTGGGGGGGGGTTGAAAGTAGAGAAGGCCAGGGCTAAATCTGTGGGGGCCCATGCCCCCACCTAGCTACACCCCTGTTGCAAAAGATAGTTCTTTGCAAGAAAAATACAACCTCCGGCTTATTTTTAATTTTTGGGGGGCTACTAAAGTCCTTTGCATGTTGCTTGAGGAAGGGAGCTCAGCAGCTGCAAAAGCTTGCTTCTTAAAAAAGTACCTTTAGAAAACTATCCTTTGTACTGAACAAATAGTAATTCCACTGAAAGTATCAGTCAATTGCACTCAATCTGCAGCCCCCCATTACCTCTCTACCCTCCTCTCCCCCTACGTTCCCACCCGTAACCTCCGCTCTCAGGACAAATTACTCCTATCTGTACCCTTCTCCACCACCGCTAACTCCAGACTCCGCCCCTTCTGCCTCGCATCACCTTATGCCTGGAACTGACTTCTCGAGCCCATACGCCATGCGCCCTCCCTGCCCATTTTCAAGTCCTTACTCAAAGCCCATCTCTTCTCCCTTGCTTTTGGCGCCTAACCACCTTCCCCATTCATGATACCTACACTGACTACATAGTTTGTTACCTTTAGATTGTAAGCTCTCTTGAGCAGGGACTGTCCTTCCCCATGTTTAAACTTGTACAGCGCTGCGTAACCCTGGTAGTGCTATAGAAATGCTAAGTAGTAGTAGCAATTGTCTTGTGAAATCCTGCCATTCTAACCAGAGAGTGTCTCAAGCCCATCTGAGTTCATTAGAAACAGAGAAAATGATGGTAGATAATAAGACCAAATGGCCTATCCAGTCTGCCCATCCATACTACCGTGTTTCCACGAATATAAGACACTGCCTTATATTAATTTTTGCGCCCAAAAAGGCGCTAGGTCTTATTTTCAGGGGATGTCTTAATATTTCGGGGAAACACGGTTGGCCCGCCCACCTTCCCTCCGTCGCTCCTGCAACTACCGGTAACCCCCCCACCCGAGGTCGCCCCCCCCACCCGAGATGGCGCTCCCACCCGAAGTCGCCGGACCCCACCCCCCTCCGTCGCTCAGAAACTAACCTGAACTTAAGCCTCCTTTCACTTTCCTTCCAGTTCGCAGGAGCAGCAGGGCAGGGCAGGCCTCTCCTTCCTTCCGAGCCCCGCCCTCGCCTGACGTTACGTTACGTCAGGCGAGGGCGGGACACGGAAGGAAGGAGTGGCCTGCCCTCCTACTGCTGCTGCTTGCTGCGAACTGGAAGGAAAGTGAAAGGAGGCTTAAGTTCAGGTTAGTTTCGGAGCGACAGAGGGGGTTGGGGTCCGGCGACTTCGGGTGGGGGCTCCATCTCGGGTGGGGGGTTAGTTTCAGAGCGACGGAGGGGGGCCCGGCGATCTCAGGGGGGGGGGACCCTACTTACCGGGAAAAACAAAACTTTGCTAGGCCTTACTTTCGGGGGAGGCCTTATATTTTCTAAGGGCACAAAAAACCTCGGTAGGTCTTATTTTATGGAGATGCCCTATTTTCGGGGAAACACGGTAACTACTAAGCTCTACAATCCCTTCCCCTCCCTCGGAGATCCTCAGTGCTTGTCCCATTGTCTCTTGAGTACAGATATAGTTCTCATCTCCAGGCTACTCCATGTATCCATCAGCTTTTCCATTAAGAAGTATTTTCTTACAGTATTCCTGAGTCTGTCCCCTTTCATTTTCACCCTGTGCCCCCTCATTCTAGACCTTCCTTTCAGTTGAAAGAGATTCTCTTCCTGTGCATTTATGCCACGGAGGTATTTAAACGTCTCTATCGTATCTTCTCTCTCATGCCTTTCTTCCAAACTATTGAAAACTAATATAACAAATATCTTGCTGCTTAGAATACTCAAATGATCAATGAAAGCAAGAATAATAAGTTGTACTTGTTGTTCAATCAAACTGAATTATTTTAAAATTTCCAAATCAATTAATTTAGAGGAAGGACAAGACCTCAGATACTCAGTTTGTTGTCTGTATTGTTACAGCCCAAACAGCCTTGCGAACATCCTCATAGGTCGGAAAAACCTCCTCTAATTATTTTTGGAAAGTTTTTATATGTTTTTGATTCATTCTCTCTTCTAAAAGGCAGTAAATAAATCCTAATAAATAAAATAAAAACATGTTACTTTTATTGGAGAATAAACTTTCATTTTGAAGATATTGGACTTCTGGCAGTTCTTGGAATCATTTCTTCTACTCTTTTGCTTGCCTCTTTGATTGCTATGGAAGCGCTCACCCACTGTTTTTGGTCTGACAGGAATTGGAGCTCACAAAAAGCCTCACTGAATAAAATCTGAGCAACTTCCACAACAAAAGATCACAACCTTGGTATCCATGGTGAAAGAAATTCAGTAGAGACGGCAAGTAGTAGCAGATCATATCTTGAGGAAGTTGGGCCACATGGTGGGCTTTTTGGGGATCTTGCCAGGTATTTGTGACCTGGATTGGTCACTGTTGGAAACAGAATGCTGGGCTCGATGGACCTTTGGTCTGTCCCAGTATGGCAACACTTCTGTACTTAGGATTCTGAATGGAATCTTGCTACTCTTTAGGGTTCTAAATGGAATGTTGCTACACTTTGGGGTTCTACATGGAACGTTGCTACTATCTGGGTTTCTGCCAGGTATTTGTGACCTGGATTGGCCACTGTTGGAAACAGGATGCTGGGCTTGATGGACCTTTGGTCTGTCCCAGTATGGCATACTTATGTACTTATGGTGTTCACAGTTTTCATAACGCCCCTAACATGCCTTTGAGGCAAACCCAATAGATTTTATTCTCTTAGGGGCTTACCACTCACTAAAACAGAACTACCACTGGGCAGAGTAAATATGCACCAGGCTCTAGTAACTGATCCACCTTATACTAAGTATTTTGCATGCCCATCCAAGTTTCTTTCCCATGATAGTGTTGAATGTTCATCTTAACTAATCAATTGTCCTACCAACTTTTTTCCCTCATATCTCATGCCCACAGAGGCAAAAGCGCATTGTATGTTTTAGACTGCAAGCGAAGCTTTCTATCTGAAGGGACTAAAGCCCACAGAAGGTCCACCCAGCTTTTTGGTTCTTGTGCTCCTAACAGAACAGAGGCTGCCATTGGTAAATGCATACTCCCTAACTGTCTAGCAGACTGAATTTCCTTCATTTATGCCTAGGCTGGGCTCATTCTAGAGAGTCATGTCACAGCTCATAATGTCAGAGCTATGGCAGCACCGACAGCCCTCTTGAGATCAGCCTCCATGGAAGAGATTTACAGGGTTGCTACATGGACTTCTATCCACACATGCACCTCACATCTAGAGCAACAGTAGATCTGGCCAGACGGTCCTCCAGAATCTATTTGAGGTTTAGAATCTAACTCCATCCCCTCCCCCCCCCCCCCCCCCAGCCCATTACTTTCAGTTCCACCCTGCCTTCTAAAAATAAAAAAAAAAATAAGAGAGAGGCTTGGTGCCACCGAAAAACAGTTTTGGTGTGTGTGAAGATTCATCTAACGTGCTTGTCCTCCTTCTCCCCAAGGAGTTGTATTCTACAAAGGTTAATGGACTGAGGGGGTCCCATGTGACAGCGGCAGACAAGAAGAGGTAAGCATGAGCAGTGAGTTTTTCTCAAACGTTCTGGAAAAAAATGCTTCAGAAAAGTTCCCATACAGGATCCATCCGACGACATCACCCATGTGTGAGTATTCCTATCCTACAGTCCTCGGAGAACACCTGCTACAGATAAGTAACTACTTTGAATGGGCCTCCGGACATTGTCCCTCTCTAGGTCTTCTTCCCCTTAAGAAGCAGCTTATGTCGTAAGACCGATGATGGTACATACCAATCCATGGGATGAAGAATCTGTAGGTCTCAATGCTCTTGGGATCTATAAGATTTGAGAAAAGAAACTATTACACTATGGACTACCGGTGCCTTTAATTCCAGTCAATCAAGGTGAGGTAACTGTTAAAACAGCAATGGATGGAAGCTGAAACTTGCACTTTACATTTGGAAGAGGGAAAAAAATAAGCAAGTTCTTCAGTCACCACAAGGACTGGGCACCTACAGGCTCTGAAAAGCAGTTCCCATTAATTTAAGAAAGTTCCTGGTTAGGAAGTCGCTGAAAGCTTGCTTAAATCTAGCCAACTAAAACTAGTCAGTCTGAGGGGGCCCAGGCTGTCCTATGTGCAGTGGCGTTCCTAGGGGGGCGGACACCCGGGGCGGCGCTCCGCCCCCCGATGCAGCGAGGACCCCCCCCCCCGGCAAAAGACAACCCCCCCCCGTGAAAGAGCCCCCCCCCCCGGGTGCATGCCGCTGGGGGGGGGTGCTGCAGCGCGCGCCTGCTGCGAGTTTACTAACTTCGCTCGTTCGCTGCAGCTCCCTCTGCCCCGGAACAGGAAGTAACCTGTTCCGGGGCAGAGGGAGCTGCAGCGAACGAGAAAAGTTAGCGAATTCGCGCAGCAGGCGCGCGCCACGGCACCCCCCAGCGGCGTGCACCTGGGGCGGACCGCCCCCCCCCCCCTTGGTACGCCACTGCATATGTGCAACATTTCAACTGTACACATGATCAGGAGCAACATTTACTTCTCCTGACAACAAAGGCATTGTTGTTTTTCAGACATTTGGGCAACAGTCCTGCTTATTTCGAAGGAAATCGCCGGCCATCTTCCGACACAAATCGGGAGATGGCCGGCCATCTCCTGAACCCGGCCAAATCGGTATAATCGAAAGCCAATTTTGGCCGGCTCCAACTGCTTTCTGTCGCAGAGCCGGCCAAAATTAAAGGTGGCGTTTCCACAGGGTATGGAAGGTGGGACGGGGGCGTGGTTATGAGATGGCCGGCTTTGGCTAATAATGGAAAAAAGGCTGGCTCTGGCGAGCACTTCGCTGGCTTCACTTGGTCCATTTATTTTTAGGACCAAGCCTCAAAAAAGTGCCCCAATTGACCAGATGACCACTGGAGGGAATCGGGGATCACCTCCCCTTACTCCCCCAGTGGTCACCAGCCCCTCCCACCCAAAAAATAAAAATAAAAAACATTTTTTGCCAGCCTCAAATGTCATACCCAGCTCCATGACAGCAGTATGCAGGTCCCTGGAGCAGTTTTTAGTGGGTGCAGTGCACTTCAGGCAGGTGGACCCAGGCCCATCGCCCCCCTACCTGTTACACTTGTGGTGGTAAATAGGAGCCCTCCAAACTCCCCCCCAAAACCCAATGTATCCACATGTAGGTGCCCCCCTTCACCCCTTAGGGCTATGTTAGTGGTGTTGTGGAGTGGGTTTTGGGGGGGCTCAGCACACAAGGTAAGGGAGCTATGCACCTGGGAGCAATTTGTGAAGTCCAGTGCAGTGTCCCCTAGGGTGCCCGGTTGGTCTCCTGGCATGTGAGGGGGACAAGTGCACTACAAATGCTGGCTCCTCCCACCATCAAATACCTTGGATTTGGCCGGGTTTGAGATTGCCGGCATTAGTTTCCATTATCCCCGGAAACCAATGCCGGCCATCTCTAAAGCCGGCCCAAATGCTGGTCTGCACAGGGCCCCGCAATTCCTAAGACCGGCCCTGGTCTGGGGTTTAGTTTTAAGTCTATGACTGACTATTATTATATTCTTTTATTTTTGTAAAAAGATCACTATTGGTAAGTTTTTTTTATACATTGTGGTTGGTCAACGTTTCTCCATTTCACCTAGTTGTGTTTGGTGCGCTGTCACTATTCCATTGATTCATAAAATGACCGTTAAAGATCTTTTCATGTGGTGATAGTTTTCCTTGGATTAAGACCATCACTGTAGTCATTTTAATGTTCAAAGATATATACATTTTATATCAGTTAACATTATTCCTTCCCCCTTTTTTTATGTTTTTAGTAATGCATCTTCTTTTTGATAATGTAATGTTTGTTTTAAAATAGGCAGCTTATTTATAATTTGCGTTTGTTTTCAATATAATTTGCTTTCCTCTCTGTAAAATATGTATGTAGCAATGTCCATCCATTCGTTTTTGGAAGTTTGTCTGAACATATATACATATAGTCTTATGTTTATTTGCTTCATTATATATACATTTTATATATTATTCAGTTATTTTTATGTGCTAATTTTAGTTATTTGTGTTTAATGCAGACCCCTGACGCAGGCACTGTGGGCCGAAACACGGCCCATGTCGAGTCTATATTTGAATATCGATTTTGCTAATTATAGGAACTGTGTCCCGTTTCTGAAGGCTCTTGGTGCTTCTTCTTGTAGTTTGGACTTCGTTTTGGACTTCGAACCCTCTCTGTACTGTTATTATTTGATAGAAGACATTGAGGATCCCTTTTACAAAGCGGCGGTAGGCAGGGCAGCCAAGAGACTAGGCCAGGCCCGGGGCAAGGGCACACTGCCTCCGCCCCCTCGCCATTGCCACCCCCCGTCACTCCCCCTACCACTGCCACCCCCTGTCACTCCCCCCACCACTGCCACCCTCTGTCACTCCCCCCGCCGCTGCAGTCCCCTGTCTCACCTGCCTACCTCCATGGTTCCGGGCCCCCTGCATTTGAAGCGGCAGTCGCAGATCTCCTCTCTTCTGGCCTTCCCTCCCTGTGTCCCACCCTTGTCTGATATAAGTTCCAGTTTCCGCGAGGGTGGGACACAGGGAGGGAAGGCCAGAAGAGAGGAGATCTGAATACAGGGGGCCCAGAGCCAAGGAGGCAGGCAGGTGAGCGGGGACTGCAGCACCGGAGGCCTGACCCCGGCGCCGGGCCCCCCTTGGAGGCCCGGGGAATTTTGTCCCCCCTGCCCCCCCCCCTCTCGGCGGCCCTGGTGGTAGGCCCACTGTGGGCTTACCATATGCCGATTTGGAGCTACCCAGAGGCGTAGCCAGATCTGGAGGTGGGAGGGGGCCAGAGCTGAAGGTGGGGGGGGGCACATTTTGGTCACCACCCCCCTCCGCCGCCCATTTCCACCGCTGTGCATCTTGACTGGCGGGGGTCCCCTACCCCCGCCAGCTGAAGACTTCATCCAACGCTGGTCTCCGGTGCCGCTGCCTTCCCTGCTCTCTCTTCCCCTCACATCCAGCACGTTCCTTTTAGTGAAACTCTGGGATGTAGACCATCAGTTCAGGTGATTTGCTATTTTTAGTCTGTCAATTTCCCTTTTATATCTTGCAGGCTCACTTACATCTGTTTCAGCTCCTCTGAATCGTCGCCTTTAAAGATCATTTCTGGCATGGCATGTCTTTTTCACATTGTATGGTTTTTCCACTGATGTTTATAATCACAGTACATTCTCTTATTTGGCTATTTATTGTATATTTATTTGTTTTATTGTAGAGTCATTTTGTTAGACCCTTGACGCAAGTGGTGTCTCTGCCGAAACAAGGACCCACGTTGGGTCGATGTATGGTTCGTTGGATTAAAAACTATTTATTCTCCTTAAACGTGTGGAGCTGTCTTCCTCTACTTTTTCTTTTTTTTTGAAGTTCTGTGGGTATCTGCCTTACATCTTATTCCATGAAGACTGAAGCAAAGAATTGATGATACTCTGGGCGTCTTTTACTAAGGGGCGCTCACGTTCTCAGCGCGCGCTAAAATTGTGGGCTCGCTAAACGTTAGAGACGCCAATGTATTCCTTTGGGTGTCTCTAACATTTAGCGCACCCACAATTTTAACGCACGCTAAAAACGTGAGCGCACCTTAGTAAAAGACGCCCTCTGCTATGGTCTTGTGTTCCCTTAGTGCCCCTTTTACCCCTCAATCATTTAATGGTCCTACTGATTATCCCTCACAGGTTTCTTGCTTCAGATGTACCTGAGAGTTTCTGTTATAAGTTTTTGGGTCCTTACCAATGCTATTTTTTCTAACTTGCCAGTGCTTATGCTGTTTCCTGCTTTCTTCATTTGGCTCCCTTTTCTATTTTTTTTTTTTAAGATTTCATTTTTACATAGTAACATAGCAGATGACGGCAGAAAAAGACCTGCACGGTCCACCCAGTCTGCCCAACAAGATAAACTCACATGTGTCATTTTTTGTGTATACCTTACCTTGATTTGTATCTGTCATTTTCAGGGCACAGACCATATAAGTCTGCCCAGCACTATCCCCGCCTCCCAACCACCTATAATAGCCTCTCTCATCTCATCTTTTAACCATGTTGACAGCAGTTTGGACTTCCAAATTGCTTTCCAAGTTCAAAGTGCCATCTCTACACGACCTTGGAAAAATGCCACATTCAGCTGCCTACATAAATAGCAGGGACAATACATACAGGCAACTTTGTACATGGTTAAACAGATACTACAAGGTATGTGTTTATTTGGTTACTAGATAACTTGGGGGGGGGGGGGCAATTTAAGGGCTTATTTCCAAATCCTGGTAAGTCCATATTAATTGTATTAGAGAAAATCAATTTTTCACATAAACAAATATTTTTTTCATTTCTCACAAGAGATGGAGTAAATATACATTCAAAAAGCTAACACGTGATAATTATAAGTGTTTAAAATCTTGCATGAGTTATGTATTACATATTGTAATAACTGTAATCCCGGTAGCAAACCTTCAGGGGGTGGTAGGCTCCCTTTAGCAGTCCACAAACAAAGTCCTTCCAGACAACACAGCTTTTAGTTCCAAACAGTTTATTTCCCCTCCTCCACAAAATCTCAGTTCAAGGGGGTTAAAGTCCCATTCAGTTTCCCAAAATAAAGCAACAAGAAAAAAACTTCCCTTTAAATCCCAGTTCTCCCCCAGTTCAACAGCCTGGGTTTCAGTTTTAAGAGTCTTTCCGCTTGGGTGGTTGCAGAATGGCAGTACACCGCCCACAACACAGCTAATTGGCTCCTCTGACCACCCGCTGCCTTCAGTCCCTGCAACTCTGCCCCAAAGTACAATTACAGTCCATGTCCACTGATTCCTCCAAACCTGGTGTGTTGGTCTCTCCAGCCTCCCCTTCCTCCAAACACTCCATTAACTCTGCTTCTCTGCTAGGCCGTTGGTTGGAGACCTCCTCCCCCTCCCAGGTGGAAGGAATCTTGTACTGATTTCTAACCCAAGGGAATTGAGCTTTGTCATCCCTGCTCCCCCTTCTGGCCCTCGCCTGCTATAGCAGCTGCTCTTTCCAGTCCTTTTCCCCCTCCCTTCCACGTGGGGGCCATACCGGATTTTGGGACCTACCACCCCGATCCCTTCTCTCAGGGCCTTGTGGGGAATGTAGTCTGGCCCCATACCTCCTCCTGAGCTGCTTAGACCCTCCAACCTCCTTACAATATGTAAAAAAAAAAAGGTGAGTTTTAGAGAAACATGCATTTCATTCTATGCTAGTCATCACATAAATATCGGAATTCAATCACGTAGAGGGGCATTTTCGATATGACATTCAAATGGCAAACTAAACGTTTAATCAGGAAACGTCTAAAAATGCAAGTCCATAATGGAAGAAAGAACTAAACGTTTTCCAGTATTCAAAAATACAAGAAAAAAAAACATTTAGAAAGAGGACGTACTGCAAACGTCATAGACGTTTGGACATAAATGTTTCCGTCGATCGAAAACACACTACACAAAATGTGCAATGGCAGTACTGGTCTCCATGTCGAGGAAACGTCCGTGGTAATGGCAGGATGTTCCTTCCACGTGCAAAACGTGCATGTATACCTCTGCACGTGGAGGAACATTCCACAGTGAACAAAGTCAAGTCTCTGCATAGCAGACGTGTAGCCAGACCTCAAAAAGTTTTTTTTTGGGGGGGGGGGGGGGGGCTTGATCCCAAGGTGAGGTGGCACATTTTGCCCTAGCTCCCTGCTGCTCTCCACCCCCTACAAGAACCCCAAATTCCTGGGCTGGCGGGGGTCCACAAGCCCCGCCAGCAGAAGCCTTGCTCCAGTGCTGTTTGCCACTTGCCCTGCTTCCCCCCCGTGGTGTGCATGCTCGGTTTTAATAAAATTGATCATGCACGAAGCCTCGCCCATGCTCAATTTCACTAAAAAACAAAAACAAAATCGAGCTTGCGCGTGGGGGGTGGGGAAGCAGGGCAGGTAGCGCAGTGGTGAACAGCACTGGAGGAAGACTTCTGCTGGTGGGGACCCCTGCCAGTCAACCTTGGGGGGGGGGGGCTCAAATCCAATTTGGGGGAACCTAGACCCCCATGGCTACACCACTGCTGTCAAATTCCAGTGTGTCAGAGACAGAGCTCCTGGTCCTCCTGTACTTGAGAAATGTTTAAGCACCACCACCACCTGCCCCCCCCCCCCCCCCCACAACGTCTCCATGAGGGCATGGAGATCCATCAGAGGCACCTTGGCAAGGTGAGTGTGAAGCATTGCCCCCCCCCCCCCCCCAGGATCACAGCACTGCTCAAGCATCATACATAGGCAGGGTCACATACAGTGAGGTCCCTTTATTCTTGCAATACGTGTTATTGATTTTTCATAAGAAAGAACAACAAAATATTGCTGATATCAGAATGTACAGAATATCAATGACAAGTAATTACGGGGCCATCTCCACTAGCCATACAATGCTAAAATGAGGGGCTGCACATATCTGGACCCCCAGCATCCTACCCCATGTATATATACTGATGGGAAGGTTGGCAGCAGCTCACTTAAGTACATTGAGCCACTCAATGGCACACCTGCTTCACCCCACTGCCCATCCTCACCTCACCACCCTGCGAAAGTTCACATGCTCCACAGAAAAGCCACCATGCCATCTTCTGTCCCCATGGCCACCTCAGCTCACAGCACCTGTGCCTGTGTAATGCATACCCACCCCCTCAGCCCTCCCCCCACCCCCACACACACAATTTGGCTCTGTCACATGTTGTATAAAATAATAATGTATGTGATTCTAAGAAGGCTCATCACCTGAACCCTGTGTCCACCAACTTGGGTTTTGCAGACGCTTCGGTATCCACCGGGATCTTGCGTCGATCTAGCGACAGTATAGGCGCATCTGCAGAGAACGCCCTGCCTTAATCCAGCACATGAAGGAGCGATTCAGGGCTTGACATAAGTACCATGGACACAGCACCTCTATAATTGCTCTGTCCTCAATCAAGGCCCCAGTATGCAGCTACCCTTGTTATAGTGTACCCACCAGTGGCGTACCAAGGGGGGGGCGGTCCGCCCCGGGTGCACGCCGCGGCGCACGCCTGCTCCAAGTTCGCTAAATTTCTTCGCTCGTTCGCTGCAGCTCCCTCTGCCCCGGAACAGGTTACTTCCTGTTCTGGGGCAGAGGGAGCTGCAGCGAACGAGCGAAGAAGTTTAGCGAACTCGGAGCAGGCGCGCGCCGAGGCACCCCCCCCCAGCGGCGTGCACCCGGGGGGGTGTCATTTCGCCGGAGGGGAGGAAGGTGTAATTTAGTGGGGGGGGGGCGCATCGGCGCTCCGCCCCGGGTGCCATCCAGGCAAGGAACACCACTGGTACCCACAGCCCCCATATCTACTAGAATGTGTTGCAGCCAATCCCCAAATTATGAGATGACATGGAAAAGAAGGGGAGGGGGAGCCCTTTGGACAGCATCCTCCAGTGACCAATAAAAATTCCCAGTGTGTCATACACACCTACCTAGCACATTGCAGCCACTATGGCAAGGGAAATAAAGTAGGAACCCAAACACCCACAGTGGGAATCAAACCTACGTCCCCTGCATTCAGGGCACACAGCTCTAACCCTTATGCCAAAAACGTGTCTGACAAAGGAGTGTTCAAGGAGGATAGTACACTGACCACAGAGGGCCATCAGGGCATCAGCTGCCCCCCCAAAATGGATGGTTTGTCATGCTCCCTAACTCACACATTGGATATACCATTGTCTGCTCCAAAGTTCGGTATGCTTCCCTGTGAGACATCCCTCAAGGCCCAAGTTGGGTGCTCTACCAGAGGGATGTACTAATGGAGAGAGATCTAATGGGCCCTGCAGCAGAAGGCCCTGTGGGACTCAAACCTGGTTTACCCCCCCCTCAGGATCCCGAGCCCCCCCCCCCCCAAACCATCACGCTGTGCCTCTAGTAGTCAAAAATTAGGTGACGGAAAATGTCTTAGGGCCAGCCACAGCCTGTGATAGCTGAACTAAGGTTGCCCACCACAGCACTTGACACAGGTGTAAGGTCTATGGAAGTTGCTACCTAGTTCCCTGAGGGGGGAGACACAGGATTGCAGTCTCCATTAACACTCCCTTCTCCCAGATCATGGCTGTAGGGCACGTGGGGGTGGGGCCTTTCTTCAGCTAAGTCATGAGACCAGATATTGCCCTGTCAGGTCCTGGGGGCAGACTGGCCCCTCGGTTGGTGAGCAGATGGCCAAAGACAACTGTCTGAGAGACACATGCAGGGAATGTTGCCGGTGCATGCGTATGTCTCTCAGACAGATTCCTGGGCCATTCTCCTCACCAACTGAGGGGTCGACCTGCCCCCCAGGACCTGGCAGGGCAATATTTGATGTCTTGATGTCCTACAGTTATCAGTGTCCCTCTGGGGATTAGGGGAACTATTTGAGGATGAAATGACCATTGTACCTTGTGTATTACAAAAGTGCTATACACCAACTTGACTTCATTTTATATTGTTATCAGAACCTGTATCTATTTTGCTCTATGTATCCAGAACTGACTGCCAGTTCTACATGTGTTGCAATGTGAGCCACACTGAATGTCTATCTTGTTTGATGCAATGTGGGATAAATTAATTAATTACATAAATAAAAGAGATTAACACCCTAGTATAGCTACAGCTACTTGGACATGCAAACAGAAAGCAGGTCACAGAAACAGCATTGTGGGTCACTGTATGAGGCAGACTGCCCACCTATTTCATCATTGTGCTCTGTAGCCATCTGTACCCTGGGGGTTAACAATCTGGCTATTTTCTTATACCAATGCTGCCACCAGATATCTGGTCTGAGGGAAAGCTGGGGTTGATGGGGCTGCATGGTCCGTGACATAAGCATTGTTGGAAACCTGGCATGCTGGTCCCCCAGTCCAGCTCCGTACAGGAGGCTGGAACGAAGTTTCCATCATAGGTGTCCCTTACAAAAGATCCTAGGTAGACATTTGCACTGCTGGCCCTAGATAGAGGAGGGGGGCCGCACAGTGGCATAGGAAGGGGGGGCGGTGGGGCGGTCATAAATTGTTGAAACATAATATCATAGAACCATCAAATTCACCGTATAATACACCTCTTTTTCCAGTTCCTAAACCACATGGTGACGTAAGAATTGTTCATGATTTACGAGGTTTGAATGATTTGGTAAAAGCTCAGTTTCCAGTATGTCCAAATCCTTTGACATTATTACAATCACAGCCTATCTATGCATTTAATTCGGTTATAGACTTGTCAAATGCTTTCTTTGCCATTCCTTTAGCAGAGGAATCACGAGATTTAACCTCATTTACCTTAGACAATAAAGCGTATCGTTGGACAAGAATGCCACAGGGATATACCGAAAGTCCATCTGTTTTCTTTAAGCAGATAACAGAAGACTTGAAATCATTTAAACAATTGTTGCCTGACACTGTGTCTCTGTTCGTGTATGTGGATGATATTTTATTATCTGCATCCACAAGGGAGGAATGTCTTTCATGGACAGTGGCGCTGTTTTATCAATTGCTATCAAAGGGTTATAAGTGTAATCGAAATAAGTGCTTTGTGTGCAGGGAAGAAGTTACCTTCCTAGGGCAAACAGTTTCAAGTAAAGCTAAGGTTATAACACGAGAAGCGCTGACAGAAATTTTGAAATCCCCATTGCCAAAGACACTTACACAATTGAGAGGATTGCTGGGTTCTCTTAATTATTGTAGACAATGGATCCCTAATTATTCTCAATTAGTTAGCCCACTATATCGACACTTGCGTGTACCGGCTGGCACACCGCATAAGACTCATATTCAGCTTACCCAGAGTGATATTATTATTATACAATTGTTAGTAAAACATTTAGTATCATATAATCCATTAACCACAGTAGACCCCAAAGAAGAGATACATTTATGGATTAAAGATATGGGCACTACTTGGGCAGCAATGGTAAATCAACAAGACACCTTTGTGTCACCTGTATCATTTTTATCAGGAACCTTTAGTCCAGTAGAAAGGGGAATGGAGAACATTCCTCGTTTCCTGGTAGGCGCAGTTGCGGCCGTTGAGAAATGGAGAGCAGTTATGCCTTTCGGTCCTATCATTATTCATTCTGACCATACAGTCCACAACTTGCTGTCTACTAGCCAGATAGCATTAACTAGTACGAGATTTGGAAAATATCAGGCCATATTAATAGGACAAGATGTTCGTACCCAGCCATTGACTAAAGAAAATACTAAACGAATGGATGCATTATTTAAATTAGAACAAGAGACTCAGGAACATCTAGATGGGTTAAAGGATATTCCAGTTTTTCGGTTACTTATATTTGAACCTCTTGAAGGAAAAGGAGACATTTGGTTTACTGATGGAGCACAAACAGGCGAGCATGCTTCATTTTCAGCACTTAAGGTTCAATCAAATCAAGGAAACACTGAAATTTGTAAAAAGATTCAAAAACGATTACCAGTAGGCACAACAGCTCAAGAAGCAGAACTAACAGCAGTACTAGAAGCTGTGAAACAATTAGGGACAGAAAAGAAAGGGACTATATATACTGATAGTTCATATGTAGTTAGTTCATTGCAATATCATTTGTTAAAATGGAAAAGAAGGGGATTTTTGACAGCAGATGGAAAGCCCCTGAAACATGAAAGTTTATGGGAACAATTGTTAAACTGTTTGAGTGATAGAGAAGGAAGAGGATTACATACAGCCATTGTTTGGGTTCCTGCCCATACAGGAGAACAGACATTCGAAGCAAAAGGGAATGATTTAGCTGATAAGGCAGCTAAAGAGGTACTTTCTACCATGATAATTACCCGTGCTCATATACAGTGTACTGAGACACCATATCCACCAGATGTCTCACAACCCCGAGAAAAACCAACTGAAATTGAAAAATTGAAATGGCAGAATTTGGATTGTACAACACACCCTGACAAAAGTAAATGGATATATCCTAGTGGAAAAATATGCATGTGTACCTCAGAATTAATTAATAACTTTTATAATTGGCATGTCACATTACATTTGTCTGCTTCTGACATGAGTAAAGCAATGGAAACTTCATTTTGGCATCCTAATATGCTTTCTTATGCCACAAGAGTTGTACTAAATTGTTTAGTTTGTTCCAAAAATATAGTACACAGGGGACCAGTTATTTCTCCCGGATCCATTCCAATTCCAACGGGACCCGGAGTAGAATGGCATGTGGATTTCACAGATATGGTAATACCGGTAAAAGGTAAAAGGTATCTCTTGGTCTGGGTGGACGCTTTTACAAAATGGGTAGAAGCGTTCCCCTGTAAAAAGGAAAATGCACAAGTAGTAATTGAAACTTTTTTGCAGAGAATATTGCCAGCACATGGCTGTCCTCAGAAACTTGTTACAGATAATGGTACTCATTTTGTCAACGCTTTGGTCAAAGATATGACTGAATTGTGTGGGATACTGCACCGAAGGGTGGCAGTGCATAGGCCCACTTCCAATGGCCTAGTAGAACGATACAATGGTCTTTTAAAGACTAGATTACGTGTGCTCTTGCAAGCACTAGCAGGAAAGGAAAAGAAATATACATGGATGGATGTGTTACCATTGGCGATATTTCAATTAAGATCCCATCCTAGCACAAAGCTACAGATTTCACCCTTCCAGTTGCATACAGGACGAGACCCTAGAGGGGTACCTGTCGAAGAAATTAATAACGATAATGAAGGAGTGACTAACTATTGGAAACAAATAAATCCAATAATAAATTTGACAAGAGATATGGCAATAGCCAAATCTAAAGAAGTTCCTAACATGACTTTTTGTTCATCTTTTTCTGTAGGTCAGAAAGTACTTCGGAAGAATTTCACACACAAAACCTGGAAAGATCCTATCTACGTAGGACCATTTGAGATCAAGGAATTAACTCATACAACAGCAAGATTATCAGACCATACCACTTGGGTACATTTATCTGATATACGTAAGGCTCATGATCTAGGACTACCTGAGGAAATAGAGACCACTATTGCACCTCCAGAGAGCAGAGAACATTGATTAACAACATTACCAGTGAAAAAGGATTATGAAGGCTTTTGTAATCTATTTGCTGGTAGGACTTACTTATGGACTCAATACATATGTTGAGAAAATTCAACATGCCTCAAAGACTCTTAATCTGACTAACTGTATTGTGTGCACTCCACTTGTCACTTCCGTACTTACCATTCCAGCACATATTCATCCTTACTCTATGATTAAGTTACAAGGTATCCATAACTGTTTCAGTAATGGTACCTGCTATTTGGGTCGGGGTCATGAACACAGACAATATTGGACCAATGTTACTGCTCAACGCCTGCCTTCTTTGTTTGCTCATACCATTCCTGCACTAAACTATTGGTGTCTGATAAACTCTAGTTCACTTCAGGGTATGATGCCTAATGTTTTATGTAATTATACTTATGACATACAATCTCGAAATTGGACTGTGTTACAAGGATCCTATGTCATAAATCAGACTGCAACATCTATAGCTTGTGCTAACAAAATGTTCTGTAACCGGACACTGACAACCTCTTATGTGACCTCTACTAATCTTACTCTTACAAATTTGACTTTTGTCTTTTCATTATGTCAATTTAATGCCTCTTCTATACAAGCCATTACTGCTATGCCTACTGCGTGTTCTTCACTTAAGGCACTAAATAATCCTATTTTTCCTTTTTCTCAAACATATGCTTTATATCATAACCTAACTTTTCTACAGTCTTTACGGTTGGGAGATTATCTGTTATGTGATAATATCCTGTACACCTATCTTCCATCATGTTATAAGTTCTGCACTCTTGTTCAACTAAATTTATTTGATTTGATTATTCCATTAAATGACACACCACATAGTTCTAATAGTCAGAGACGACATAAAAGAGATGTTTCTAGTACCTCCTTTAGTGCTTTAACAGGAGATGATCAAGCTTTACAATTAGCATTAGATTATATTAACAGTACCTATCCTATGACTAAGACACGTTTAGATGCTTTGTCAGCCACTGGATGGCTTCCATTTGCAGGATCTGCCATTGCGGCTGAAATGGGTATGTCAATCAGACGCTTACAATCACTATTACATGTTGTAACACATGAATTAGATATAGCTATAACAGCACTTCAAGAGGAAATTGATGATACAGCGAGATATGCAATGCACACACGCATGGCGGTTGACTTTATGTTAGCCCAATCTGGAGGAGTGTGCAGCATAGTGAATGATACATCGTGTTGTTCACTTATTAGAAATCAATCAATAATTGTTAAAAATGCAATGCAGCGCATTCTTTCACTGGCAAGAATTGAAGTGAGTGATTATAGGGGAATTTTAGACACATCTTGGTGGGATTCAATAACCGGATGGTTTGGATCCCTGAGCCCATGGTTAAAGGGTCTTGTTTCAATAGTAATAGTCTTCATAGTTGTAATACTGTTGTTGCTTTGTCTTATCCCATGCTGTATGAAACTATGTGGGAACATGATGACAAAGATAACAAATACTACTATGATAACACATAGGGAACATGTTAACATATATCCAGGACATGGACAGACAAAGGAAAGAATGGCATGTAATAAAATCTATTCAAAGATTAACCATGAATAACACTTGACAGAAACTGTATGCTAGCTATGACGGCCTCTAGAAAGGGAGTAATGAGAAATACTATATCCCCATAGAGCTCAAACATGCTAGACATACTATAGTGTTTGCCTAAATATGTGAACGCTGCATACAGCGTTCAAGGGAGGATTGTATATATTAAAACTGACAAAATGGAGTCACAAATATAAAATGGACTCCAGAAGTGCAGCTGGAATAGCTGACACTGAAAATCTGACATTATAATAACCTTTATAAAGAATGTGCTGAGAGTCCTGAGAAAGAAGGGAGTAGAGTAACAGGATGTCTACAGCATGACCATGAGATGAAAATAAGAACAGAGGTTGGCAAGAAATGTGAAACAGGTGTCTGATAGTACTGCAGAAGGGAAAAAAAGGGGAGAGAAAGTTAGACGCCAGAAGGTTTGAGATAAACTAGTAACGAGCTAAATGAAATGCAAGGAATGTGTGATGATGCCAGAATTATGTACATATAAGAAAGGAGACAATTGTATTAGCAAGCAACTTCTTAACAGGCAACTTCATCTCTGTATTTGATGAGATTATTCCTGTACTTGCTTCCTATGTAATATTCTTGCATAGCTCTGTCATCCAAATGGCAGTTGAATAAAAAGAAAAAATTCTACAATTTTTGTTTCTCTAATTTTTGTTTCTCTGTATATACATTTATTGGGACATGTAATTTTATTGGGATTTGTTGAAAGAATTTCAACAGGGGGTGTCGGCTCCGCTTGTTCACTGCTCTCTCTGCCCCGGAACAGGTTACTTCCTGTTCCGGGCAGAGAGAGCAGGGGAACCAACGGAGCCGACGCAGCTCCCAGCGACTGCACTCGGGCGCAGCGGTCCTCCCGGCCGCCCCCTTGGTAAACTGCGCTCCGGGGGGGGGGGGGTTGCGTGCTCCGTGGGGGGTGCGTTCGCATTCCGAGGGGGGTGCGCCGTGCTGCACCCGGGGGGGGGGGCGCAGCGGCGAACCGCCCTGGGTGTCAGCTGCCCTCGCTACGCTTCTGGGCCACATGTACTGATGCTGGCCACCATTTGCCTACTCTAAGCATTTCTCTATCTGTTCCTAACAGCTTGCTGCAGGAGACCAACTCCATAAACCTCCTTCACCCTGCAGCCCCATACCCTTTTGGCAGACTACATAGGGCTCCTCAAAGTAAAGATGTGCTGCCTTGACAGAGTTGTAGCCATGAGGGGGGAGCTCCGGGGCCTGGGCCCCCCAAGCCCCACCAGCAGAAGTCTTCAGCCAACACTGTCTGCTGCCTGCCCTGCTTCCCCCTCCCCCTCACATGCTTGGTTTTAGTGAAATTGAGCATGTGTGAGGCTTCGCCAATGCTCAATTTCATTAAAACCGAGCATGTGAGCCACAGGGGGAAGCAAGGCAGGCAGTGTGGCAGCAAACAGCGCTAGAATAAGGCTTCTGCTGGAGGGGCTTGGGGACCCCTGCCAGCCCAGGTATGTGGGGTTGCAGCAGCGGGCGAAGAACAGTGGGTAGGCAGGGCAAAATGTGCTCCCCCTCCCCATACACTTTGGGCTCAGCCCCCTCTCCCAAACTGAAATCTGGTTATGCACCTGTGCATAGGCGCCCCATATAAGAGGCTTGGCGAGAACCACGACCTTCCCTGCCTGCCGGACCCACATCCTCTCTCCTCCATGCACCCCTGTTCTTAACAGTTTGCCTCCCTCCCATTGCACTGCTGCTACCGGACCTGCGGCTGCGCTCATAAATAATGATAGAATAGTGCAGGACCCGGCTCTCTGCAGCGCCGCTAGCGTTTCTTATGCCGGTCCAGGAAGTTTACATCGGAAGAGGCAGAACCGTCACAGGAAGCACTAGCGACGCAGTAGAGTCAGTCGGGTCCCGCGCTCTTCTATCATTGCTTATTAGCGCGGGACCGGTGGCAGAAGACCCTGCAGCAGTGAGCAGACAAAACTTGTTCTCCCCTGGACTTTGGAGATCAGTGCAGGGTAGGAGAAGGAATTTAAGATGCCACATTCCAGGTATCCAAAAGTCCAGCGCCAACGTGCATAGCTGCCTAAACGGCTAGGCTCAAATGGCAGTGCCCAAAAGTCCTGCTTCAGAAATACTGAAATCTTCCCAGGATTCCTTTCTACAGCCAGGCAGAGGTAAGAGAAAAAGGTTAGAATGAACTGTAATGCAGGGTGGCAGTGAATAGGTGGGGCGGGAAAAAGAAAAGAAGCATGACTGGATGGGTGAGGGTGGGGGAGATAGAGAAAGTGTGGTGCAATACTGGATAAAAGTGGGGGAGGGGGAGAAATAGAGTCTATGGGCTGGAGAGTATCTGAGACAGTGGATAGAGGAAATTCTGCATAGGAGGGAGAGAGATAGAAATAGGGGAATTGCTGCATGCTGGGGGAGAGAGACAGACAGGCACTGCTGGATGATAGGGGTACGAGTACGTGGAGAAACATAGAGGAGATGCAGGTTGCAGGGAGAGACAGAGAGGAGGTGAGGGAGGCAGAAGCAATACTGCATGGGGGGAGAGAAAGGGCAATGCTGGATGGTAGGGGTAAGAAAAAGAGACAGACGAGATACTTTATGGTGGCAAGAAGGGATGCTAGCTGGCGGGGGAGGGGGAGGGAGTGAGAAAGAGAGAGAGAGACAAGAGAGGGGATGCAGGATGGCAGGTGGGAGAGAAAGATGAGTGGTAATGCTGGATGGTGGTGGGAGAGAGAGAAGATGCTGGATGGCAGGTGTTAGAAACAGAAACGGAGGAGATGCTGGATGGCAGGGGTAGAGAGGGGAGATGCAATGCTGGATGGTGGTGGGAGAGAGAGAGAGAGAAGATGCTGGATGGCAGGTGATAGAAACAGAAAAGGAGGAGATGCTGGATGGCAGAGGTAGAGAGAGAGGAGATGCTGAATGGCAGTGGGAGAGAGGAAAAAGCTAGTGAAAGACTGAGGAATAAGAGAAAGGAGAATGGGAGAGCCAGAGTGAGGAAAAGAGATGAAAAGCTGTAGGTAGGTGCAGTAAAAAAGAGGGAGATGGAAGACAGGATAATATGCATGAAATCTGAATGGCTAGGTAACAAAAAAATGGAAGAAAGCTGAAAGGAACAGATTAGTGTTGATGTTAGTTGTTATGGAAGAGGTGAAAAAGACAGAAGACGAGAACAAAATGGCACTTGGACAGGAGACCTATGGAAAGAGAGTTAAAAGAAAACAAGGAAGCAGTAACCAGAGACCAGGACCAACACAATTAGAAAAATTAAATGGGCAGACAGCAAAGGTAGGAAAAGAATTTTATTTTTAATTTAGGATGAAATAATGTGGCAGCCATGTTAGTCCACTTTAAAAGTTAATAAATAGTTATAAAATAAATAAATAAAAGGTGACACCTTTATATTGGATTAAATACATTGTTGTGACTAGCTTTCGGAGACCAAAACCTAATTCTCCAGGTCAGGACAGTATGCTCGTTCTCACTTAAAGAAGACGTTTTTGGCCTCTGAAAACTAGCCAAAAATGTTATGTTAGTTGAATAAGAAGATACCACCTTATTTTTTGGTTTTGTTTTATTTGCTAATTTTTCAGGTAGCAATTGAAATATGTTAGTTTTTTGAAATTTACATCTGCTCTTTAGATTTTCCATGGTACAAAGGGATGTGTCACTGTTTCTATTTCTTGGTTTTGCACTGTATGCAGAGTATGGCTTCTTGGGGTTCAGTTTAATTTTTGTCTACATATTTCTATTTTTAGTTTGCGGTTACTTATTCTATACTTGATGAGGGTCTACTTGTGTTCATGTATGAAAAAGGCTGGGTATTCTGTTAGCACTGAGTGTCTGTTTAGGACTGATCTGTACTAATCCAGCTTGCTCACGCTTTCCAAAAATACTAGGACTAGGGGGCATGCGATGAAACTACAGTGTAGTAAATTTAAAACAAATCGGAGAAAATTTTTCTTCACCCAACGTGTAATTAAACTCTGGAATTCGTTGCCGGAGAAAGTGGTGAAGGCGGTTAGCTTAGCAGAGTTTAAAAAGGGGTTGGACGGTTTCCTAAAGCACAAGTCCATAAACCGCTACTAAACGGACTTGGAAAAATCCAAAATTCCAGGAATAACACGTATAGAATGTTTGTACGTTTGGGAAGCTTGCCAGGTGATATTCATGTGTTGATGCGATGTTTAATGGGTAAAAAGGAGAAAAGCCCTCAGAAACCTTTGGTGAAATACCAGCGGTTTAGTGCGAGGTTATGCAAGGTTTTTTATAGTATAACTCACGCAACAGTTCTATCATAGGGCAGAAAAAACTCCAATTTACACGGACCTGTACTTAAGTACAGGTCCGTGTAAATTGGAGTTTTTTCTGCCCTATGATAGAACTGTTGCGTGAGTTATACTATAAAAACCTTGCATAACCTCGCACTAAACCGCTGGTATTTCACCAAAGGTTTCTGAGGGCTTTTTCTCCTTTTTACCCATTAACATCGCATCAACACATGAATATTGGCTGGAATTTTTTGCTATTTTTGTATTAGGTTACTTTTTCAATCCAGCCAGGCTGCATCAGTTATATGTGATTTTCTTAAGCTTGCCAGGTGCCCTTGGCCTGGATTGGCCGCTGTCGTGGACAGGATGCTGGGCTCGATGGACCCTTGATCTTTTCCCAGTATGGCATTACTTATGTACTTATGCTTAGTTTTCCAATAGGTATATTGATGATATTCTGCCCACTGCAATTTACGGTGACTCCTGAAGGGTTAGTGTTATGGTAGAATTGCTTTATAGGTCCTAAGTGATTTTTGTTGGGTTTTGTATTATTTCACAGAATGCCTGATACTGGATTTTGGATTTAGTTCATGCCTTTTTCAATTGTAGCTCAGTGAGAGTTATATTAAGATACAGTAGGTATTTTCCTATCTCTGGAGGACTTACAAATCAGTGCTAAATAATTGTATATATTTCCAGAATACTGCAAATATTGTCCTGTTTAATATGTTGTATTATTTTGGTTCACAATATTATTCCTGGAATGTATTCAGTGTGCATATTACAGAGGTACTGGGGAGAAAGCTGATTGGATGATCCACACAGTGAAGGATTCATTCTTAGCAGTGTTCAAACGTTCTCCACTATCCTTTTACTGCTGACATAGGTGTTTCCCCCACTGCAAGAATTTTAACGTACTCTGTTCTGTTCCATCTGTCCCATACCCTGATCTTGGCCCCGCCCTATAACTTCATCTAGCCCCACCCACTTTAGCCTCCCCAAACAACTGAGTCACCGACCGCCCAGGGGCGTATCTGGACTCTGGCGGTAGGGGGGGCCAGAGCCAGAGGGCACATTTTAGCCCCCCCCCCCAGTGCCACCGATCCCCCCCCCCGCCATTTCCGGACCCCCCCCCCACCACCACTGCTAGACCCCCCCCCTCGCCACCAATGACACTCTCCACCCCCTCCCGCAGCCACCAACCCTCCCCCGCTGCTGTCACTTACCTTTGCTGGCGGGGGACCCCAACCCCCCGCCAGCCGAGGTCCTCTCTTCCATGCAGGCTGCGCCGCTGCAAGTTGCAATGCTTCCTGTTCTTCTGAGTCTGACGTCCTGCACGTACAACGCGCAGGACGTCAGACTGAATTCCAAATTCTGAGTCTGACGTTCTGCACGTTGTACGTGCAGGACGTCAGACTCAGAAGAACAGGAAGCGTTGCAACTTGCATCCTGCACTGAAGAGAGGACTTCGGCTGGCGGGGGCTTGGGGTCCCCCTCCAGCAAAGATCGGCGACGGGTTGGTGGCGGGTGGGAGGGAGGGGGAGGTGGAGAGGGTCTGTGGTAGGGGGGTCCAGGGCGAAATCTGCGGGGGCCCACGCAGATACGCCCCTGCGACCGCCTATGCACCTGTGCCTCACACTAGCCACCCATCAGGTACCAACAAGCAGGTTTGCATAGGCAGTGCTTGGATTATACTTTACTTGATACTGTTCTGCATGCTTCCTTGCCCACAACCACTATGGCTGAGGGTTTGGGAAGATGCGCAAACGGCTGCTTCCTATCTACATATTTACAGCAGGCTATCAGAAAACAGTTTTCCATCTCTGAAGATGAAATACAGTCCTTACCTCCTCTGGAAAAAATAGCCTTCACATACTCTGGGTGGGCGATGAATAAGAAGGCAGTGAAATTTCCAAACCAGATGGGGAAGGCATCTTGATATTGAGCGGCCCACGATACCATTTTATCTAAATCTTTGCCATCTCGCTGAAACTGCAATGATATATTTTTTTATAGCATCAGATATTGTCCAGAGGGAAAAACCAACATTTGAGGTCTGATTTATCAAATCTTTTCTCCCATACTAGGACTAAAAAGGAAAAAGAAATTGATAAACCTAACATTTTACATTGTGTATCTGTCTCTGCTTCAGCATTTTTTTAAATTTGAATTTAGCTCACACCTTTTCCAGTAGTAGCTGAAGGTGAGTTACATTTAAGCAGGGCCGGTCTTGACAATTGAGGGGCCATGTGCCGACCTGTTCAGTGGGCCGCCGCCCCCCACCCACCCACCACCACAAGCCACCTCACCCTATACCTTGATATTGTAATGGGGTCCGCTTCCTCCTCTTGGGTGGAGCCGGCAAGCCTGCGGGCTCTCAGTGTTCCAGGACAGAATACTACTGATACTGAGACTCGGGCCAAAGTATTTTATTATCAAGGCAATTTCATACCAAAAATCATAATATATTCCTCAAAAGAAAAAAGGTACAGTCCTCATAAGATAATTTTCAAAAGAAAAGGTACAGTCCAGGTCCCAAATCCAGTTCAGGCCCTCTACTAGGCCTTAGTTCCCCCCCCCCCCCCCCTTCAGAAGGGTTCAGTAGAGTCCGGCCCAGTTCCCATAGGGCACCATAGTTCAGAAAAACTCTCCATTGACAATCTTTGCACCTCAAATCTATACCCTAAATCACCTGCTTTTTTACACAGCACAGAGGGAACCCTGTAAGGAGCACAGTTGGCAGTTTCTCCCACCTCTCAGCACCATGCCCGGTGTGGTCTCCTCCACCGCCTTCATGTACTGGGCAGGGCAACCTTTAAATTCTCCCACTCCATGGCAGCTGGCTCCTCTCCCTTGGGCAGCTCTAGTGGCAGGCTACTTCCTTCCTCCACATACTCCTCCCTGGTGACCAAGAGCCTCCAGGAAATCTGCTCTCTCCTTCTCACAGCTGGGGGAAATGATATACTGATGGTGAAGTCAGGGAAACTGAGCTTCATCCTTCCCTCGCCCTCTAGTAGGGAAGGGAGTAACAGGCTCACCCTGCCTCAAGCCATTGTTCCCCCTGCTGGGACTGGGAATGCATTCCATCTTTTTAGGGCTACTCTCCTCATTCTTGCAAGGACTTCTGGGACCCATAGTTCTGGGCTCACCTGCTTCACTGGGGAGTCTCTGGGGCTTGCCTTGTCACAATATGCATCCACCACGTTTCAGTAGAGAGTGGCACACAGCGGCAGCAATTTTTATATCCCGTCAGCTGCTGAACCTGCGGTAGTGTAGACGTGTAGTTTTGGGCGCACGCAGAAATATTTTTCAGTGCACCTACAAAAAATTCCTCTTTTTTTCCAAAAACGGACATGCGGCACAATCAAAATTGCCGTGCGTCCATTTTGGGTCTGGGACCTTACCACTAGCCATTGACCTAGCAGTAAAGAATCCAGACGGTAATGACCTACGCGTTCCAAATGCCACTTGGCGTGCAATATGTGCTCCCAAAATTAAAAAATATTTTTCAGACAAGCGTATCGGATGCACGCCAAAAATGAAATTACTGTAAGAGCCACACGGTAGTTGGGCGGTAACTCCCAGTGGAGGAGTGGCCTAGTGATTAGGGTGGTGGACTTTGGTCCTGAGGAACTGAGTTCAATTCCCAGCACAGGCAGCTCCTTGTGACTCTGGGCAAGTCACGTAACCCTCCATTGCCCCACATAAGCCGCATTGAGCCTGCCATGAGTGGGAAAGCGCAGGGTACAAATGTAACAAAAATAAAATAGATACTATTGGAGATTCTACATGGAATGTTGCTATTCCACTAGCAACATTCCAAGTAGAAGGCGGCTGCGCAGGCTTCTGTTTCTGTGAGTCTGACGTCCTGCACATACGTGCAGGACGTCAGACTCACAGAAGCAGAAGCCTGCGCGGCCACATTGGTGATCTGCAAGGGCCGACTTCTACATGGAATGTTGCTAGTGGAATAGGGAATCTCAAATAGTAGCAACAGTGGAGGAGTGGCCTAGTGGTTAGGGTGGTGGACTTTGGTCCTGAGGAACTGAGTTCGATTCCCACTTCAGGTACAGGCAGCTCCTTGTGACTCTGGGCAAGTCACTTAACCCTCCATTGCCTGCCGCATTGAGCCTGCCATGAGTGGAAAAGCGCGAGGTACAAATGTAACTAAACTTTTGATGCGTGTTGGGTGCGCATAGACGCTTATGCACCTTAGTAAAAGGGCCTCTAATTCTATAATCCGTACCTCTTCATATAAAAACAAATATGTGGGCAATAAGCAATGCATGTAGATGACAAAAGTATAAATAAATGAGGAGGAGGAAATATGGCTAATATGTATTTATTTCAAATGATTTTTATTATTATTATAAGCATAGCAAGAAAAATGCAGGAAGATCTAGGTACATCAATCAAGTAGCATCACCGCCTTGAGTGAATTCCTTCAAAAAAGTGGTAAATAAATCCTAATAAATAATAAAATAATAATTATAGACGAAAAAAAAGTATACACAAGTTGTACAGGAAGGCTGCAATATGAAAGTGAAAATTTGTACAATACAGAGAAACCTAGACCCTGTGTAGACAAAAATAAAAAAAATGGACAAAGAGAAAGTATCAAATGACAACAGATCTGCCTATAAGAAACTCTGGGGAATCAAACCCATATGGAGAGAAAACTAAGAGAACAATAGTTAATAATGGAACTGCAATTAGACTGCAGTGCAACTTAAAACCAATGACGCTGATTAAATAGCAGTACTTTTGACAGAATGCATACCTGAAAAGCTAGGTCTCCACCTTTTTCATAAGGGTCCTTTGCTTTTTGTACCTTTTCCAGCCATGTACGTAGACAATAGTACTGATATTTGATCTGCTTCATTGGTTGGTTCCATTATTAACTTTTATTCTTTTACTTGATCAGTTTTTTTTTAATATGAATTTCTTTATTTCTTTTGTTATATATATGTGGAGGAGTGGCCTAGTGGTTAGAGTGGTGGACTTTGGTCCTAGGGTATTGGGTTTGATTCCCACTACAGGCAGCGCCTTGTGACTCTGGGCAAGTCACTTAACCCTCCATTGCCCCAGGTACACATAAGTACCTGTATATAATATGTAAACTGCATTGAGCCTGCCATGAGTGGGAAAGCGCAGGGTACAAATGTAACAACAACATGGAATGTTGCTACTATTGGAGATTCAAAGCCCACCTCTTCAATGTCACCTTTGGCACCTAACCACCACACCTATACTCAGAAATCTAGACTACACCAACTTGACATTTTGTCCTTTAGATTGTAAGCTCATCTGAGCAGGGACCATCCTTCTTTGTTAAATTGTACAGCGCTGCGTAACCCTAGTAGCGCTCTAGAAATGTTAAGTAGTAGTAGTAGTAGATTCTAGATGGATTGTTGCTACTATTGAGATTCTGTTGCTACTATTTGAGATTCTACACGGAATGTTAATGTTGCTATTCCACTAACAACATTCCATGTAGAAGCCTGCCCTTGCAGATCAGCAATGCGGCCACGCAGGCTTCTGTTTCTGTGTCTGACGTCAGACTCACAGAAACAGAAGCCTATGTGGTCACATTGAGTGGCCTAGTGGTTAGAGTGGTGGACTTTGGTCCTAGGGAACTAGGTTCAATTCCCACTACAGGCACAGGCAGCTCCTTGTGACTCTGGGCAAGTTACTGAACCCTCCATTGCCCCAGGTACAAATAAGTACCTGTATATAATATGTAAGCCACATTGAACCTGCTATGAGTGGGAAAGCACAGGGTATAATTGTAAGAAAAATAAATATTACCTCCTATGTGCTATCTTACCCCTTTTTTAAATTTATTTATTGTCCACATGTATGACGGGAAATATGGAGCTGCAATGGGGGCTACATTTGCCCCATCAGTCACAAAACTATACATGACCAACTTTGAAGAATCTTGGGTTCATTGTTCCCCCTTTTTGGAGTCTATTAATAAATGGCTCAGATATATAAGTAAGAATGTACTCCAGTTAAATCACAATTCTCTTCATTTTCATTATATCATAACAGTCACTGCTCTATATCAACAAATGTAGAAGTTTATTCAAAATAATTTACACTTGTTGATATAGAGCAGTGACTGTTATGATATAATGAAAATGAAGAGAATTATGATCTAATTGGCGTACTTTCCTACTTCTATTATAAGTGATCATAACTGCTACTGCTGGGACGTTAATTGTTCTATTTTGTAATTCCCCATGTTTATTTGAGCTTGCTGCAGGCTCCTTTTTACCACAGTTTGGTAAAAGGGGCCCCAAGAAAAATATCATGCCTACCCATGGGCCACTTTAAATGCTTATCATGTAGCATATGAGGGGTCACCATTGAATTAAAAGTGTTCTAGCATCCATTTATAGCTAATATTTTTCCAATGAGACATTTTGGTACCTACTACTACTACTACTATTTAGCATTTCTATAGCGCTACAAGGCGTACGCAGCGCTGCACAAACATAGAAGAAAGACAGTCCCTGCTCAAAGAGTTTACAATCTAATAGACAAAAAATAAATAAAGTAAGCAAATCAAATCAATTAATGTGAACGGGAAGGAAGAGAGGAGGGTAGGTGGAGGCGAGTGGTTACAAGTGGTTACTAGTCAAAAGCAATGTTAAAGAGGTGGGCTTTCAGTCTAGATTTAAAGATGGCCAAGGATGGGGCAAGACAGAATATATTGTATATGTGGTGCAACACCCTTGTTCTAAACTATGTAGGAATGACAACTAGGGAGGTTTGTTTACTAAGGTGTGCTGAAAATGATTCAGCGTGCTTCCAAAACACGCACCTACACTACCGCAGGCCATTTTTTTTTTTTATTTTGACCAAAAACGGACGTGCAGCAAAATGAAATGAGCATGCTCAATTTCACTAAAAGGAGCGTGCAGGACGTGAGGGGAAGAGAGAGCAGGGCAGGCGGTGTGGTGGCGGCACCGGAGAATGGCACTGGACAAGGCTTCAACTGGTAGGGATTGGGGACCCCCACCAGCCGAGGTATTTACTGCGGCAGTGGGTGGGGAGCGGCAGGGCGGCGCCGGGGGGTGGGGGTGGGGGTTCTTTTCTCTTTCAAAATGATTTTTACCCTGTACAGCTCTCTGTCCTGCCTTAGCAGCCGGAACAGTCTAGCAAATTCCAATAAACTATAAACCATAAACTTCTATATTCTGATATCGCCATCTTTTGCTCATACTGTCCAGAACTAAGGAAGAAGGTTCTGGCCTTCAAAAGTTAGTCAAAAAAAATGTAATATGTTAGTCCAATTAAAAAAAGAACATATAGAGGGGCATAATTGAACAAAAACGTCTATCTCCATGGGCGTTTATCTCCGAGAACGGGTCCGTGAAGGGGTGGACCGAACTTGTGAGCTGGGCGTTTTTGTTTTTCAGTGATAATGGAAAATGAAAGCGCCCAGCTCAAAAACGAATAAATCCAAGGCATTTGTTCGTGGGAGGGGCCAGGAGTCGTAGTGCACTGGTCCCCCTCACATGCCAGGACACCAACCGGGCACTCTAGGAGGCACTTTTACAAAAACAAAAAAAAAGGTAAAAGAGCTCCCAGGTGCATAGCACCCTTCCCTTGGGTGTTGAGCCCCCCAAATCCCCCTCAAAACCCACTGCCCACAAGTCTACACCATTACTATAGCCCTAAGGGGTGAAGGGGGGCACCTACATGTGGGTACAGTGGGTTTGGGGGGCGGTTTGGAGGGCTCCCATTTACCAGCACAAGTGTAACAGGTGGGGGGGGGGATGGGCCTGGGTCCACCTGCCTGAAGTCCACTGCACCCCCTAATAACTGCTCCAGTGACCTGCATACGGCTGCCAGGGAGGTGGGTATGACATTTGAGGGTGAAAATAAAAAGTTGTGAAACGGCATATTTTGTGGTGGGAGGGGGTTTGTGACCACTGGGGGAGGTCATCCCCCGATTCCCTCTAGTGGTCATCTGGTCATTTAGGGCACTTTTTGGGGCCTTATTCGTGAAAAAACAGGGTCCAAGAAAAGTGCCCTAAATTCTAGCTACAAACGCATACTTTTTTTCCATTATCGGCGAAAGGCGCCCATCTCTGATCGCCCGATAACCACGCCCCAGTTCCACCTTCACCACGCCTTCGACACGCCCCCATCAACTTTGTCCGCATCCGCGACGGAGTGCAGTTGAAAACGTCCAAATTCGGCTTTCGATTATACCACTTTATTCGTTTTTGTGAGATAAACGTCTATCTCCCAATTTGGGTCGCAATATAGGCATTTTTCTTTTTCAATTATAAGCTGGATAGTCTTCTTTTCTTTTATGTTTCATTTTATTTCCATTTATTAACTTTTAAAGCAGTCTAACACAACCAATACATTACTTAGAACATGGTGTCATCATGTGCAATAAACCTTTTCCCTACTTGGGTATTTCACACAAGACACCTGACAGGGTTACTTAATATTTTACTGGCTTGTGAATAGGTGTAACAAGCAGAAAT
The DNA here is from genome assembly GCF_901765095.1 of Microcaecilia unicolor. Classification (NCBI taxonomy): domain Eukaryota; kingdom Metazoa; phylum Chordata; class Amphibia; order Gymnophiona; family Siphonopidae; genus Microcaecilia; species Microcaecilia unicolor. Next base: position 17,507,633 of record NC_044036.1, on the reverse strand, counting down.
ATACCTGTTTGGTTGGTTTTAGATTCAAAGAGATTTGACACAGTCACTGAGCAGAGGTCGATGATGCAATCGTAGGAGGATTAAATATATTTCCCAGGATCATTAAAAGGTGACTAAAATCTTTAAAAGTGCGATTGTCATGAAATACTGGGGGAAAAGAATAGGAGGAAATAGAACCTTCATCCCCAGGAGCAATTAAGAACATAAGAATATTTGTCCGAGGCAGTCCTAATTCAAGAGCAAATAAATACCCAACAGTTTTCTGGAGTGAAACAACTTGAAGGAAATTTGTATAAGCTGGAGAAACCGAATCAAGTCTCAATTAAGGAAAGAAATTTTACCTTACGTAGAATAGAATATTTGGAAAATCAACCCAAGAAACATAGACCGTTATTAAATGGACTTGGGGGAAATCCACTATTTCTGGGATAAGCAATATAAAATGTTTTGTACATTTTGGGGATCTTGCCGGGTATTCGTGACCTGGATTGGCCACTGTTGGAAACAGGATGCTGGGCTCGATGGACCTTTGGTCTTTCCCAGTATGGCAACACTTATGTACTTGGGATTCTGAATGGAATCTTGTTACTCTTTAGGATTCTAGAATCTTGCTATTCTTTGCAGTTCTACATGGACTGTGTTTCTGCAGGGTACATATGACCTTGATTGGCCACTGTTGGAAACAGGATGCTGGGCTCGATGGACCTTTGGTCTTTCCCAGTATGGCAATACTTATGTACTTTGTAACCAACTTCCCAAGGTCTCTATTGATATCACCAGTAGAAGTGGTTAAAAAATATTTGGATGAGGGTTCTGGGGATGCCGAGGGAATCACTACCTCCCACAGTCCGTGTGCAATATATTCAGAATAAAGTTGGAAATGGTATTTCTCAGTCACACATGGGAGACGAACTTAACATCCTTTATGGAATCATCATTAGAAGTTATTACCCAAAGAACTACTGCGGTGGTGTCGTTTGCTTTTGAAATGGATCGAAATGCCGTTTTGAAACTTTTCTTCAGACACTTGGATTCTTTGTTCTTAGGATCTAAAATAAGAATTTACCCAGATTTGTCCAGAGAGACACAGAAGAGGCGCAAGGCCTTTTTGGCTAGGCGTCAGAGAACTTTGGCTCTTGGGGCCAACTTCGTTCTCAAGTTTCCTTGTATATGCCAAATATTATTCCAGTCAAAAAATTCCCAATTTTTTGATCCTAAGCAATTAGAAGAATTTTTAGTTTCTAAGGAAGTAATGAATGTGAAATGTGAAAGTTAACCAACAGATACACCCTGAGTGATAGCTAGGGGGAATGAATGGGGTCTGCAGAAACTCCCATGTTAATTATCGTAAAAATGTATTATTATTATTATTAATAACATTATTTTATTTCCTTTTTCTTGGATCTATAATTCTTGAATTTCCCACTTATTAAGGTCGAAGGTGTTAAGTAAATTTCAACACAATGTTATTAGAGATTTCGGTGGAAGATATTATTACAAATTGCTATATCATCTCTGTTTGAGTTGTATTATAAAATAAATAAATTAAAAAAAAAAAAAAAAGAACATAAGAATACCAATCCTGGGTCAGACCAATGGTCCAACTAGGCCAGATCCTGCTTCCAACAGTGGCCAATCCAGCTCACAAATAACTGGCAGAAACCCTCTTGTCTGAAGTTAAGTAGGAAAAGGGGGAAAAAGGAATTAATAACAGTGGCATAGCTATGTGGGACCACGGGGGCATGCCCCCCCCCCAAAAAAAAATCTCCTCCAGGCCCCTGGTTTTGCTGGAGGGAGTCCCCAACCCCCACCAGCTGAAGCCTTGTCCAGCGCCAGTCGCCGCGTTGCCTGCCCTGCTCCCTCTTCCTCCTCATGTCCTGCACATTCCTTTTAGTGAAATTGAGCTTGCAGGACATGAGGAGGAAGAGAGCGCAGGAAAGGCAACACAGTGGTGCCAGAGACCAGCATTGGAGAAGGCTTCAGATAGCGGGGGTTGGGGACCCCCGCCAGCCAAGGTACTTTGCTGCAGCAGTGGGTGGGGAGTGGCAGGGCGGTGGGGGGGAGCTACGAGGCGGGGCGGGGGGGGGGCGGCAGGGTAGCAGACTAAAATGCACCCCCTACTGCGAGATCTGGCTATGCCCCTGATTAATAATGATGCCAACAGTGCAGATGGTTTAATTTTGAAACTACAAACCACTGCTATCACTGTACAGAGTCACAGAAACAGATGTAACATTAGGACCGAGGGGTATGGAGGGAGGAGTAGCCTCGGGCTGTCAAAATTTGACAGTGTCTCCCCTTTTTATATCAAACTACGTTAGCTACCCATTGAGGCAAGTGTTTTTCAAATTGGCAGCTTCCTTTTTAAAACTCTACAAGGACTGATCCTCAGCTGTTTGCTAGCTCTGTTTCAGAACTAGGAGACAGGAAGCTGCTAATTTTTCCACTTTCTCCTCATCAGGGCCGTGCCTAGGGTCTCTGGCGCCCCCTGCAGACCATCAGTTGCCCCCCCCCCCCCCCCCCGTGTGGCATCTCCTTTCTCTCAACGTGGTACGGTACGGTTTATTTTTTAAATTTTGAAATAGAACTCGACCGCCAGCACCGCGGCCGGCGCGGCGCCCTTGAAGGCAGGCGCCCAGTACTAAAGCCATGAGTCACAACAAATAAAATAAACTCAAACAAAATCTAGTTGCAGAAAATAATAGTAAAATGAATTGCACATAAACGAACAGCTAGTCCTATCTGTCAAAAATGTCAACTGTATGAGTGCAGTGGTTGCTTGAGCCTCACCACTGTAGCACAAACTTGTTCAAGCGTGTCCAGGAAAGAGTACTGTCAGCAGAGAGTACAAACTTGTTCACGTACTGTCAGAAGAGAGTTTGGCAAGTTGGTTTGTGCTTTCTGTCCCCCCCTCCCCCTGCAGACTCACAACTGCAGGAGCCGGAGTTGCGTGGACACTACAGGCCTTCCTCAGGGCGGACCCTTCCCTCCCCCGATACCCACCTTGTCACACACGGAGCCCACATTGGCTGTGACAAGCAGCAGCTCCACCCCACGGCCCCCCATCCGCTCCCGGTCTTCCTCGACTCGGTCAGAGTGAGAACTTGCCACACCACAAGCAACACCTGCCCCGGTACTAGTTCAGGAAACAGCAGCAAGGAAGCTAAGGCCGCGCCTTCCTGCCCGCTAAGCAAAGCTGAAGAGATAAATCGCGCCCCTCCCTCCGCCGCTCGCTGAGCAGCTGAAGAGATAGATTCCCCGCTTCACTTACCCGGGTGTAGAGCTCGCAGGCAGACATGTCTAGGCGCTGATGGGGAGGGAGGGAGGAGAGCCGAGCCTGAGCACTGCGCGCGGGAAGGCAGCAGCGCATTCGCATAGGCGCCGACGCGCCGACGCGGTATGGTACGGTTTATTTTTTAAATTTTGAAATAGAACTCGACCGGCAGCGCCACGGCCGGCGCGGTGCCCTTGAAGGCAGGCGCCCCCCTGTGGTGCTTACCCCGCTTCCTGGGTTGGCACGGCCCTGCTCCTCATCTAAGGGTACGAAGAGACTAGCACTTTTTGACAAATCTCTTGCGGTTCAAGCAGCCAGACTTTGGAAAGATATCGCCGGAACGTTTTCTCCTTCACAATCACATCTGATGTTTCAAAACAAGACACAAACTTTCTTATTTAAGAAATATGTATTATAATTAGATTTCTGCTTGCCTCCAAAGCAACCGTTGTGATTCTCAGAGGAATGTTCTGATCTCTATGTCCCTTTAGGATGTTTGTAAACCGTTTAGAATTGAAAAGGTGTTAGCGGGATATAAGCCCAAATGTAATGTAATAGTTAAAGCAGTCAGCCCAGTTCAAATGCTGCTTCTTGTGACCTTGGCAAGTCAATTAACCTTCCATTGACCCAGATACAAAATTAGGACCTATTTTATCTTGCCATGATAGTGGTTCCCGCGCAGCAATGCTGATGAAGCCCATTCAAAGTGAAAGGGCTTTGTCGGCATTGCTGCACCGAGGACCGCCAGCGCGGCTTGATAAAAAAGGCCCTTAGATTGTATCCCTCTGTGAATTGGGGAAAAACCTAGTATACTTTGAATGTAACTCACCTGGAGATTCTACTAAAAGAAATGTGCACTAAATCCAAATACATTTTTTTTAAACAGCCAATCCAGATATTTCTAACCCAATATAACAATCTCTTTCAGTTAATCTTGGAAGACTCTGCAAGGAGCCACACTCTCTCCGATGTGATACCCGCAAGCGAGCCTTCTCCGGAGTAGCCCCCACACTCTGGAATGCACTGCCTGAAAGGCTGCACTTAACACAAGACTACCTCTACTTCAGGAAGCAGGTGAAAGCTTGATGCATCAACCAGGCCTTTACTGGAAGAAGTAACTAACTCGTTAGTCTCACTCACACACACAAGGATTGGCTCGGGCTGCACATACTGCAGCAGGACATGCTTATCCACTCCTATGCTAGCTGTGAGACAATATTTAACCCTCTCTCTGACCTCATGTGCACCTTTCTTTAAATTAGTCACCTTATTTTCTTACTCTTTTACCTATCTATAAGTTAACCATCTCTCTAACCTCATTTTCAACTTTCGTTAAATTAGTCACTTTATTTTCTAACTCCTCTTACTCTCTTACCTATTTATATGTTCCATCTTGGCTTATACCCTTCACTGTCAATTAAAATGTTCTATTACGTATTGTGTTGACATTGTAAGTAGAATATTATGCCGTACTTTGTATTATTTGAATATTTTTACTGCTGTAATTGTCTATTGCTCGTGTTTGATTTATTCTTACTGTACACCGTCTTGAGTGAATTCCTTCAAAAAGGCGGTAAATAATTCCTAATAAATAAATACATAAATATATAAGATGAAACTTCAGAGCTATCTCACGGTTCCGTGAGGGTTTTTACCTCCTTGTTTATGCTGTATCTTTGATTTTTTTCGGAGGTTCCAACATGGCCTTTGAACAGTGGGACAATGCTCTAAGCATTGGCGATGAACGCTTACAAAGACTGCTACAAGAACCGCCCGTATTCTCAGATAACGAAAATATTACAGAATCCCTGGAAGACTCTTGGTTTAATCTGATGAATATGAGGAAAAATATTATAAGAAATGAGATGCATTATATGACACTTATCGATTATTGCAGAAATAAACGGATCCCACATGGCCTTAGGATTACCAAAGCACCCACTATGTTTACTGATGACCAAGTTTTTTTTAGACCAGTGGTGTGCAATTTTGAACAAATGTTCATTGGATCTAATGATATTACTAGCAGAAACTTCGAAAAAACGAAGTGATAATTTTAAGATAGAATACAATGGATCGATTGAAATTAAAAAAAAAACTGACACCAATTTTGAACAAACACACGAAGATTTTAATAAACGCATGGATTCTTTTAGATCTGAAATCAAACAGATTAAAAGAGATAAATTTAAACGCGATGAGAGAGATTATCGTATGGGTAATGTATACCCATGGGGCAAAGCAAGAGACAGAAAGAAATCCTTCAGACGACCCATGTCCTCATCAAGCACACGTAGCCCTAGGCGTCCTTTCTCTCATTCTAACAATACTAGACCACAGAACTCTATATCATATCCATCAAACCATACCACAGAGGTGTGTAGTAGGAAACGCACTAGGAGTGATTCAGATGAGTTTTTTACCTTACCTCCTAGTAGTCCAGCAATTAACCATAAAGAAAATGAAAGAGTATCTTTTTTAGATCGCATATGGGCGAGGGACAAGATCAGACCAGACCATGGGTCGTTTCAACACAGGGATCAATATTGGCAGAGACAATATCCCCCCACATGAGGGAGAGGCAGAGCCAGAGGTTGGAACACAATGAGATAGTGGCCAAAGATTTGCCCATTTTTAATCTTTCCAGTTTTATATTTCAAAAAAATCACATCTCAGTCTTACAGAAAGGTTTGTCCTTTTTACCATCTGTACAATATGAAGCGTTCCAAACCAGGATTGATTTACATAAGTTCATAAGAAAATTGCAAACAACATTATTTTTTTCAAAATCTGTACCAACAAACACAGAAAATTCAGTCGTCAAAAAGAAATCAAAATGGTATCCACCAGGTAACATGGATCCACAAATCCAAGCATTTCAACAATGTATCTTGGCAGATATTTCAAAGTTAGAAAAAAATAAACATCTTAGATATTATAACCTTACCAAAGCAGAACATACAGCTATGAGAGAATTATCCAATAATCATGAAATAGTAATAAAACCCGCAGACAAGGGCGGCGGTATAGTAGTACAAAATAGACAAGATTATATAGCAGAAATTAAAAGACAAATATATGATTTAGAATACTATCTTCCTCTTGAATCAGACCCTACTAAAGATCTACAGAAAGATATCAAAGAGATAGTTCAGTTCGCGTACACAGCTGGATACACTATCCAGAAAGAAAAAGATTTTCTGTTAGTGGAATACCCAACTATTCCCACCATTTACACATTACCCAAGATACATAAAAATTCTGTTAAACCTCCAGGTAGACCAATTATATCTGCAAATGGATCCATACTTGAACCACTTTCCATTTTTGTAGACCATTTCCTAAGGCCCTTTGTACCCAATATTGCATCATATGTTCGTGATTCTACACATATGATTAATCTATTGGATGATTTTGACGGAGATCTTACAGATACAATTCTAGTTACTCTTGACATAGAGTCTTTATATACCAATATCCCACAATTGGAAGCATTATCTGTCATAGATCGAACACTAAAAGGTAGAACCAATGTATGTCGTATTCCAAACAGGTTCATTCTAGCTCTAGCCACTATAGCTCTTACAAAAAATGTTTTTGCCTTTCAAGGCACTTTCTTTCAACAAATCAAGGGCACCGCCATGGGAGCTTCCATGGCTCCAGATTTAGCCAACCTCTATGTGGCACACTTTGAAGATAATTTTCTCACAGAACACCCCTTTGTAAATGAAGTCAGATTCTACAAGCGGTATATAGATGACATTTTCAATATATGGAAAGGATCATCAGAACGCCTTGAGGAATTTCACGTATGGCTGAATTCTAGGAACCCAAATTTAAAATTTCAAATGCATCATGACCCAGATTCAATACCTTTTCTAGATATTCAGATTCAGAAATCTGCTTATTCATTTAGTACTACAATATACCATAAACCCACTGACAAGAATGCATACTTGCACTATCAAAGTTTTCATCAAAGGACTTTGAAGCGACATCTTCCGTATTCGCAGTTTTTGAGATTGAGAAGAATCTGTACTGACCTTGGAGATTTTAAAATAAAGGCACAAACTATGCGCAAAAGATTTTTGGACAGAGGATATCCAGAAGCAATCATCAAGAAGGGATACCACAAAGCACTCTTTGCCGAACGTGAGACTCTATTACAACCGGCAGAAAACAAACTACCTCCTGATCTTGTATGTGTTCTAAAATTCTCACATTTATCACATCATATCAAAAAAACAATCAAAATGTTTTGGCCCATTTTGGAGACACATCCTTGTTTCAGAGAGAAAAATATTGTGTTCGCACAAAGCAGAAATAAAAATTTAAGAGAAATTCTTGTACCCTCTACATTACCTGATACGGTTACAAATCAGATTGGTCCTAGAGGACATCAACCATGTGGTACATGCTCGGTGTGCAAACACTCATTGGACATTACACATTACAAGGATTACCAGACTGGAAGGAAATATGTTTTAAACCATCAATCAAATTGTAATTCTGACAATGTCATTTATGCCATCGTTTGTCCCTGCAAGAAGATCTACATTGGTAAAACCAAACGCCAAGTAAAAACACGCATAATAGAACACAGGAGCTGTATCAAACGCAAAATAGTATCGGCACCTTTGGCAGACCACTGGATTTCATACAATCATTCCATAGAAGATCTTCAATTTTTCGTTCTCAGAAAATTCATCCCGAAATGGCGCAAAGGCAATCTGGACACAACCCTCTTAAGAGAAGAGCAAAGACTTACCTTCTTCTTTAATAGTTTACATCCCAATGGTCTGAATGCAGAAATTGATTACAATGTTTTTCTATAAAAAAAATTTTTTTAATTGTAAACATTTGCAATTGTGTTCCGTTGTTTTTCCCTGCCATAATTAAGGTCTCTGCACGTCTGGTCGTAATCCTCCAGTTTTTTGATGATGTATAATAAGATTCACATATGTCCTATAATCCCTGCGATTTTTTCAGAATTATTTAATATATTTGTCTTTTTATTATATGTTTTGGCTTTATCTAGATAATTGCTCAAACTTAATTGCTTCTATTTTTGATTTAGTCACAACCATTTGGAAAGTTCTACATCTCTTCATAACAATTTTGAAAATTCATTCATTTTCCGTTTTCTCTAAAAAACAATTTCATATTAGAATTCCATAATATTACATATAACACATTTTTAAAGTGGTCCCTGCACACCACATTACAAAATCTTTCATTCCTAAAACACACTACTATGTCCAAAATATTTTTCTATCACCTTACATTCTAGCATTCTATATTAGTTTTGTAAAACGGGATACTTTAGTTTAATCAAATATATATAACATTCTTTTCCATATTTTTTAAACAAAATCAACATTATTAATTTTGTATGTTCTTTTAACTGCGCACTTTTTAAATTTTCCTTTAAATTGTTTTCAATTTTCACATATTCAAATCCTTCACAATTTCATTATATTGGAAAACATGTTTTCATGTATTTTCTATTCAGCATTTTTTGTAACACGTGCATAATCCATTAAGATATCACTGTTGGTTCATTAATTACGTTTTTCTGTACGATTATTTACACTTATAGATTCGATTGCTATTACATTTCTTCATATGCTAAAACAATTAAATATCTCCTGTTGCCAAATTTAGATTGTTCGGTTACTTTTAAGTTCTTCCGTTGACTGCTACACCTAAGTGGATTCATTAGGTACGTCTTAGTTTCCTGGTTGCCTGTTGCTGTCAGTTCATTTGCTGGCTAAACAATCATTAATTTATACAACATCTTCACCTAATAAATACATCTTTTTGAAATTTGATGAACATTAACGATTATCACTCTTCTACACAATTTTTGTGGATAAATTCATATTTTATAAAGCAACCGTGGCCGATTTTCTTTTGGCACGATCTATACTGGCATAATTATACTCAAAAATACAATCATTAGTTAATCTATCCATTATTCAAACAATCGTTTTTTCTGATATTATATCTCTTTCAATACACTAATCTATCACGTTCATTAGCACACAATTAAATTTAATGGTGTTTAAAATTACTCTTCAATTTCACTTAATCACAGCATTTTAAATAACGTTCACCCCATTCACAATCGTTCTTTTGTCGGTATAAACAAATTGGTAATGGTTATGCAATGCAATCTATCATTAACATCACACAATTAGTTTAGTTTAAGAGGATTCCAATTTCCGCTTTCAATTCGCTGTCATTTCTTCAGACGTTTGTCCTTTTCCCTCCATTTTTTGAAAAACGTCATTTCCTCTATTTCATCTATTTAACAGGTATTTTCGCCACCGCCATTTTTTATAGCAATTGGCAATTGCACACGTTTTTTAGGAGAGGAGGTAAGCACTCACATCAACGCATTCGTTCTTTTTCACATTTTTTAATCATCATACAGATTATTTGTGATTTAACTCGTAGATTTTTGTTCATTTTGCATAGACATCGTTTTGGCAATTTATGCTTTAAATGGTTGGGGAGATACATATGTATAATAAATAGTGGACATATTGAGATCTACTCAGTAAAGGTTTCACAAAAATTTCCTTCGAAAGCAGTCTTTACATAAACAGATATTCAAGAGATCCATAATACTCGTGTCAGCATAATTGATAAATCAGTTATTTTTTTCAATTCGTTTATTTTATAAAAATTGGTCACTTATAATTCGATAAGCAAGCACCTTTTTTAAAATGACGTCACTTCACATTTTCACTCGCATTGTTGCACTTCATTCTTAATTAATTAATCAGTAGCTTTTTTATTCTTGCCCAATTTTCCTTTTTCTTCTCTTCTTCGTAGTATATCAGGCCTGTTCCTGGCCATCACAAAAAAAAAAATTTTCTGAGGAGAGGAGGTAAGTTCGTTCTATTTTTTTATAGGTTATTTTCTATAGCATGTTTAGCACCTGTATATCTTTCGACAGGGCTCCACTTTTTTGAATTGCAATTTATATACACACACTTTATCACATTTTGTTTATAGCATAGAGTCGGTATCATTAATTATTTAATTATACCTATTCACTATCCGGTTTTATATTGCATCTTTATAGATGTACTACCTTCATGTTTTATTTATTGCACATTTATTCCACTGTTTCATTTCAAAATAACCAATTTACATCATTTATTTTGCACTATATTTTTCAATACATCTTTTGTTATTTCACAAATTTTGTTTCTTCATGTTTTTTATATTCACTTTTATCATCATATGCATAGACCCAAGAGAGTTCCGCCATATTATATTTTCACCGTGCACATTTCACATCATACTACTCCAGGTATTTCATAATTATTTTATTATATTCCCATTGTATAAGTCATGTACAACTTTAAATTCTGTACGGCTAAGTTATTATATTGATGAGGTAATCAGCAATACAGGCAATTAAGCTTTTTCAAAGATAAATATATATAATGACTAGCCTTTGAGCCCGTAAAAACGGGCTATTATAGGAAGGGGGGGTTGAAGGGCCTGCCCCCGCCGCCGAGTTTGCCGCTGCCCCCCCGAGCCGTCACCACCCACCTTCCACCCGGCCGGGCCCTCGCTCTGCTATTGAAACAGCGAGGGTCCGGGAACGCAGCACTGAGCTCTGCTGAGCTGCCGACGTCGGCCTTCCTTCTTCTTCTCTGCCTGTCCCGCCCTCGTGTGACGTAACGTCGTCGAGGGCGGGACAGAGGCAGAGAAGAAGAAGGAAGGGTGATGTTGGCAGCTCAGCAGAGCTCAGTGCTGCGTTCCCGGACCCTCGCTGTTTCAATAATGGAGCGAGGGCCCGACCGGGTAGAAGGTGGGTGGCGGCGGCGACTCGGGTGGGGAGAGTGTTAGACAGCGGTGTCCCTCCCTCAGAAATAAGCAGTACAGACCGTCTCTGCTCCGCACCCGTCATCACGTATTGACGCGGGGGCGGGGCAGAGAAGGTCTCTACTGCGCATTTGCGAGTGAGTACGGTCACTCGCCGTTTATATGTTTGATATGTTTTTCTGTTTTGATTTTATTCATTCATTACTTTATAATTCATTCTTATGGTTCACATTCAGTCATATGACAATTTTTTTATAAATGCATATGTTCACGATTTTTATTTTCCAGTTATATATATATACACAACTTTTAATCTTTGGTCCCCACTAGTATACATACACAATGTTTATTGCCCTTTAACACACATTTATGCATTTAGCATTGTACATTCCACGCGTTTTAACATCCCACATTTGTTAATTAATATATATGTTTTAATTAATTTTCATATATCCTTGTAATAATTTTTAATATTCAAGTCAAGTTTTCAGATCATTGTGTTTGCATATATGTCTTTATTACAATGTTATGCTCATTTATTATGCATTACTACATTTTCAACTTCTTAGGTGTCATTTTATTCCATGTTTTATTCCTCTGTTTTCATTTGTTTTGTTCTAGATTGTTAAAGTGGGTCATTTTATATGAATAAATACAACTTTTGGTATCCTCATTCGTCCTCCTCACTTTTTTTCTATATCTCACGGTTCCGTGAGGGTTTTTACCTCCTTGTTCTAGCTGTTTTTATTCCGTTTCTTTTTTTTTCTTTTTTGGTCAAGGTGTGTCACGGGCAGAGAATGGCTGTGGAAGCATTAATCAGTTAATGCTGGGCATAGGAGCCGACTCTGTGGGTGCTGTGGGTGCTTGAGCACCCTCAATATTGAGAAAATTCCTTGTATGTGTCCAGGGACAGGTTATTTCCACTGGGCTTAGCACCCCCAATAATTTTGAAAAGCTGGCTCCTATGATGCTGGGTTAATGCAGGAGCCCTTAATGCCTTCAAAACAGGAGACGTAAGCACTCTTGTGTTAACTTTTTACATTGTGAATATCAGCACATGACCTAGAAAAAAAAATTATTCAAAAATGCCTTGAATTATGCTCAAGAATGACCAAAACCAAACCTGCAACCGAATTTCGTTGCTCGGTTTCAAACAAAACCAGCTGCCCTTAATCAGAGGAGCAACTCCCCTCCCAGGTCTCCTGTCTCATAAACAAAAGCTGCTTCCCTATTGGCAGGGCCGCCGAGAGACTAGGCCGGGCCCGGGGCAAGACCGCCCTGCCTCTGCCTCCCCCTGTCGCTCCCCCCGCCGCTGCAGTCCCCGGTCTCACCTGCCTGCCTCCTCAGCTCCGGGCCCTCTTCATTCAAAGCGGCAGTCGCAGATCGTGTCTCTTCTGGCCTTCCCTCCCTGTGTCCCGCCCTCATGTGATGTAACTTCCGGTTTTGTTTTAATCCCCCCCCTTATAGACCTCTTTCTGACTCCGTCACACGGGGGACTAAAGGTACTTAGTTCATATATCAGGTTCTGTATAGTTTCTCTAACCTCCATTGTCACCCAATCACAAGGGGGTGGCATTAGGAGCCGTAATTGAAAACTAATTCCCATAACTACTGCTTTCTGTCCAAAACTGAGTATCACTTGTATGTGATCTACCTTAGGCTAAATGTTAGGTAAAGAGAAGATAGAATCAATAAAAATAGAGACAGAGATAGGTTTAAATAGATAGGTACATTTTATTCCTTACCCAAAGACAAGTCTTTAAGTTGATACAAATACAGACATCAGATTCTGGGTTTATCTGCACAGCGCCCTGCCGTCTGAGAGAAGCGTTGGGGAGGAGTTCCAAACTAAGGCAAAATCTCCCCTCTTTTATACACAAACCTCTCCATAGAAGTGAATGGTGAGAAACCTTGCTCCTAATCTTTCTCACTTTCTGAGATCATACTTTCCCACGCGGTCTGCTGTCTGATGTGCCCACCTCCTTCCGTTCTCAGCTACTGCTAATTATCAACATGTTTTGGGAAGCGTTGAGATAACAGTTTCACATCTTCCGGCTGCAATACTTTTCATACCTTTCATACTTTTCATACCATCTCATGAACTCTGTATTACCTCTGTATCATTGTATACCAAAACTAATAAGCTCCATTTTATTCATCTGATCCATCATTCTTTCATTACAGGTGCTGTATTTGATTTAAAAATTGTACCAATTTGTGGCAGGACTCATTGTTCAGACCTGCTTTTTGCAGATTCTCAAATATTAAATCATTTACTTGTTGTTTGGCCTAGTCAGTACTTTTTCAGTTGTTTTAGGCTGCATAGCTTTGGCCATCACTATTCCAGTGGTAGCCTTAAAGCCAGGCCATATATTAACAGTTTCCACAAGGGGGGGGACACAGGGAGGGAAGGCCAGAAGAGAGGAGATCTGTGACTGCCACTTTGAATGCAGGGGGCCCGGAGCTGAGGAGGCAGGCAGGTGAGACCGGGGACTGTAGCGCTGGCGGCCTGACCCCGGCGCCGGGCCCCCCTTGGAGGCCCGGGCCTGGAGAATTTTACCCCCCCCCCCTGCTCCCCCCCTCTCGGCGGCCCTGCCTAATTTTTTTTTGTTACATTTGTACCCCGCAATTTCCCACTCATGGCAGGCTCTATGTGGCTTACATGGGGCAATGGAGGGTTAAGTGACTTGCCCAGAATCACAAGGAGCTGCCTGTGCCTGAAGTGGGAATCGAACTCAGTTCCTCAGGACCAAAGTCCACCACCCTAACCACTAGGCCACTCCTCCACTGTTGCTACTGTTTGAGATTCTACATGGAATGTTGCTATTCCACTAGAAGTCGTCCCTTGCAGATCACCAATGTGGCCGCGCAGGCTTCTACATGGAATGTTGCTAGTGGAATAGCAACATTCCATGTAGAATCTCCAATAGTAGCAACATTCCATGTAGAATCTCCAATAGTATCTATTTTATTTTTGTTACATTTGTACCCTGCGCTTTCCCACTCATGGCAGGCTCAATGCGGCTTACATGGGGCAATGGAGGGTTAAGTGACTTGCCCAGAGTCACAAGGAGCTGCCTGTGCCTGAAGTGGGAATCGAACTCAGTTCCTCAGTTGCCCAGGACCAAAGTCCACCACCCTAACCACTAGGCCACTCCTCCACTAGGCCACTCCTTGTTAGCTGCCTAGATGGCTCACCCCTATGGCAGGATAGCAAATATACATAAAACTTGGAAACTTGGAATTAGGTGAGAGTCAAGGAGTGACAGAACGAGCCTGTGAGTGAAAACACGAGAGACAAAAGCACTAAAAGACATACTCTTGTGATCACAAACAGCTGGAAGTTAAGAAGATCAAATACGTGCAAAGCAGAGAGAGAGAGAGAGAACAGTGAAGATTTCCAAATTTGATGGCAACTGTCAGCTGTTCATCTGGTCACAATTTGTATGTCAGAGATTTACAACCCTTTTATTTATAGATTGATTGATCAATCGGAATTTATTAACCACCTTTAGGAAGAGATTCACCCAAGACAGTGTACAACAGGTACAGTTTAACATAAAACTTAAAACTTTGTCAGCAGCATAACAACAATAAAATGACCAAATATAAACATAAATAAATAAATAAATACATGCATCCAACTTCTCTTACATACGCACGCGCCTGTGGAATGCACTGCCACATGTGGGTAAGAGGAACCCGAATTATAGCTACGTCTTGCAAGGTTCCGCGTTAGGAGTTACGGATCAAGAAAGGGATCTGGGTGTCGTCGTCGATGATACGCTGAAACCTTCTGCTCAGTGTGCTGCTGCGGCTAGGAAAGCGAATAGAATGTTGGGTGTTATTAGGAAGGGTATGGAGTCCAGGTGTGCGGATGTTATAATGCCGTTGTATCGCTCCATGGTGCGACCGCACCTGGAGTATTGTGTTCAGTACTGGTCTCCGTATCTCAAAAAAGATATAGTAGAATTGGAAAAGGTACAGCGAAGGGCGACGAAAATGATAGTGGGGATGGGACGACTTTCCTATGAAGAGAGGCTGAGAAGGCTAGGGCTTTTCAGCTTGGAGAAGAGACGGCTGAGGGGAGATATGATAGAAGTGTATAAAATAATGAGTGGAATGGATCGGGTGGATGTGAAGCGACTGTTCACGCTATCCAAAAATACTAGGACTAGAGGGCATGAGTTGAAGCTACAGTGTGGTAAATTTAAAACGAATCGGAGAAAATTTTTCTTCACCCAACGTGTAATTAGACTCTGGAATTCGTTGCCGGAGAACGTGGTACGGGCGGTTAGCTTGACGGAGTTTAAAAAGGGGTTAGATAGATTCCTAAGGACAAGTCCATAGACCGCTATTAAATGGACTTGGAAAAATTCCGCATTTTTAGGTATAAACTTGTCTGGAATGTTTTTACATTTGGGGAGCGTGCCAGGTGCCCTTGACCTGGATTGGCCACTGTCGGTGACAGGATGCTGGGCTAGATGGACCTTTGGTCTTTCCCAGTATGGCACTACTTATGTACTTATGTACTTATGTGAAAACAACCTACGATCATCTAAAATTCAGGAAATTATTAAAGACTCACCTATTCGGAAAGGCATACTACTACTACTACTACTACTACTATTTAGCATTTCTATAGCGCTACAAGGCGTACGCAGCGCTGCACAAACACAGAAGAAAGACAGTCCCTGCTCAAAGAGCTTACAATCTAATAGACAAAAAATAAAGTAAGCAAATCAAATCAATTAATGTGAACGGGAAGGAAGAGAGGAGGGTAGGTGGAGGCGAGTGGTTACAAGTGGTTATGAGCTAAAAGCAATGTTAAAGAGGTGGGCTTTCAGTCTAGATTTAAAGGTGGCCAAGGATGGGGCAAGACATAGGGGCTCAGGAAGTTTATTCCAGGCGTAGGGTGCAGCGAGACAGAAGGCGCGAAGTCTGGAGTTGGCAGTAGCGGAGAAGGGAACAGATAAGAAGGATTTATCCATGAAGCGGAGAGCACGGGAAGGGGTGTAGGGAAGGACGAGTGTGGAGAGATACTGGGGAGCAGCAGAGTGAGTACATTTATAGGTTAGTAGAAGAAGTTTGAACAGGATGCGAAAACGGATAGGCAGCCAGTGAAGGGTCTTGAGGAGAGGGGTAGTATGAGTAAAGCGACCCTGGCGGAAGACGAGACGGGCAGCAGATTGTATTAGACATTAACAAACCCTTTTACCTTAAACCCAACTTGACTGATTCTTAGCGTCCCTATCCCACTGCAACATTTATTGTACTTATCCCCTACCGGACTTAGTGAATGCCTTTACGGTATTATGTAAGCCACATTGAGCCTGCAAATATGTGGGGAAAATGTGGGATACAAATGTAACAAATAAATAAATAAATAAAAAATAAATGAGGTAAACTTGAAAACAGCAAATTGAAACGTAATAATAGTACTACCATGAAATAGGGTCAAAAATATACACATTTAACAGCACTAAAATTCAAATAACACACATATAATACAATGTCAGCATAATAGCTGTGGAGTATCTAATAAGCACACAATTAGAACATTCAAATAACATTGTTACGATACTAATGCTTTTCTACAATACAGTTTACCATATAGCTGAGGGGCCAAATGCAGATTTATAGATGGGGACAAGATGGGTGGTACAGAGTCAGGTGGGATAAATAGATGAGTGCCTAAACTCGACAAGTTCTTTGTACAGTTAAACAAAAGATATAAGGCACTGATCTAAGTTAAGCGTGTGTAGAAAATTAGTCCAGCTGCAGAACGAGTATATAGTCATCCACCCTATGTATTAAAGGCTTGGGAGAAGGCTTTTTTTAGTTGTGTGGACCCCATAATAACCTCCATAATTTTAAGGATCCCCAGTTCATCCCCACTACTCTTTCCAGACACCCTGCCTTTCAGCATCAAGCCTGTCCCCACTAGACCTCTATATCTCCTGTCCCCACCTGTCTCTCTACCCCCCCCCCCCTGCAAAGCTACCTCTTTTCCACCCTTATAGCTGCTGTTTCTTCTGTCCCCTATAGCTACTAATACTTGTACCACCATCTCCCCGGGCATTGCTGATCTCATCTCTACAGCAGCCTCTGTATTTTACTTGCACGGCTTATAACAGCACAAAAAGACTTTTTCTTCTTTTCTCTGTGTCCTGTGGACCCTTTGTAGTGGTTTCACAGACCCCCCCAGGGGTCCAGAAACCATAGGCTGAGAACCACTGCTTAATGCATATTCATGACAATAAGTATAATTTACTGCATCAGACTACCTGGGAAAGTAAGACAGACCTAGAGGCACATATCATGTATGCTTCCACCTTTTCCTACGTCAGTACTCACCTGTGGAATGCGGGATTATCTGCCTTTCAGGAAGTCACTTAAGACCTGTTTATTTGAGCAAGCATACCCCAACGAACCTGTCCAACCACACTGACCTCAGGACATGGCCCTTCTGGACTGACCCGTTTCTTTATCCTTACCCTCCACCCTGACTATCCCTTTCCGTTCATTGTACTCAACTATTTGTAATAAATGTCGTAAGCCACATTGAGCCTGCCAGTGGTGGGAAAATTGTGGGATATAAAAGCTGAAAATAAATAAAATAAATATCAAAGGATAATTAGAGCATGTTTAAGTCAACTGTAAAAAAAAAAAAAAAAACCAAACAAACATGAAGTAAGGCAAATACAATCACTGATAGCTGCACTGCTGATATTAAGAACTGATCGGAGCCCAAACCCTTTGCTTACCTCATGCGCATTCCCATACAGCCAGTGGCACGGAGGCCCCGTGAAACTATCAAAGGCTTTAACTATTTTCTTCCTTTGAAAAATGGCCCAAACCACCTTCAGCAGGCCATACCCCAGGCTTAAAATAATAAGAAGAGCAAAAATCTGATACATGTCCCCGGTCTCCCAAGACAGGCTGAGCACTCTCTGTACAACTGAGGCCATGTCTCTGCAGCTCTGTGTCAGTGGCAGGCAGAGTTCATTAATTATTCTCCTTCTGCCTATATTTATGACTAGTCCTGTAATCCACACTCAACCAATAAACAGGCAGGTGGGTGGACACACCCCTAACAATCTTTGCTCTTACTGCAGGGTCTAAGGGTGATGTCACTATCTTTATTTATTGGGATTCAAGTAACTACCTTTGTGAAGGGATTCACCCAAGGCGGTGAGCAGCAGGTACAGTTTAACATCAAACTTTCAATTTTGTTAACAGCTTAACAATAGTAAAATAACCAAGTGTAAACATAAATACAGTTTTTATTTATTTATTTGCATTTGTATCCCACATTTTCCCACCTATTTGCGGGCTCAGTGTGGCTTACAATACATTGTGAATGATGGAAATACAATTTGTTGCAATACGCTTATGGGTTACATTGTGAAGAGTTGTGGGAAGATAGAGTAAAGTCGGGATATCATTTGGGAATAGAACAATGGAATATAACAGTGGGGAGTTGAGAGGGCGATGAAACAGTATTAAGGGAACATAAAGGTCTAATAATTTTATCTGTGGGTAGAGTTTTAAGAGTGGTGAAGACACGGGGGAAGGGAATTCAGACGAGAGTGTATTGGTGCGTATTTGTTGGTGTGTATGGACTTCATGTGCTTTGATCCTTGCCGTAGATTTTCTCAAAGAGATAAGTCTTCAATCGTTTGCGGAAGTCAGTTAGTTCGTAGATCGTTTTCAGGTTGCGTGGTAGTGTATTCCAGAGTTGCGTGCTCATATAAGCAAAGGTTGATCCGTGCAGTACTTTGTATTTTATGCCTTTGCATTTAGAGAAAAAGCTCCCAGGTGCATAGCTCCCATACGTTGTGTGCTGAGCCCCCTAACCTCCCCCCCCAAAAAAAACCCACTCCCCACAACTGTACACCACTACCATAGCCCTTAGGAATGAAGGGGGGCACTTAGATGTGGGTACAGTGGGTTTGTGGTGGGTTTTGGAGGGCTCACATTTACCACCACAAGTATAACAGGTAGGGGGGGGGGGGGTTGGGCCTGGGTAGTGTTGTACAGGTGTGGGGAGTGGGTTTTGGGGGGGGCTCAGCACCCAAGGTAAGGAAGCTATGCACCTGGGAGCAATTTGTGAAGTCCACTGCAGTGCCCCCTAGGGTGCCCAGTTGGTGCCCTGGCATGTCAGGGGGACCAGCGCACTACGAATGCTGGCTCCTCCCACAACCAAATGCCTTGAATTTGCTTGTTTTTGAGATGGGTGTCCTCGGTTTCCATTATCACCGAAAACCGAGGTTGCCCATCTCTAAGGTTGACCATCTCTTAGGTCGACCTAAATGTTGAGATTTGGGCATCCCCGACCGTATTATCGAAACGAAAGACGGACGCCCATCTTGTTTCAATAATACGGCATGCCCCGCCCCTTTGCGGGGACGTCCTCAGAGACGGGCGTCCTTAGAGATGGTCATCCCCGTTCGACTATCCCCCTCACTGTGTCGCTGTACACTAGTCTCGACTAATAGCTGAACTTCACTTTTGAAGGTTCATTTTAAACACAGTGCTTTTACATCGCATATTTGACCCAAGTCTCCTGAGGCAGGCACTTGGCGCCAAACCACAGTGGCCTGTCCAGTCTTTATGGAATTCTTGGATGTGCCATTTCTTCACCCTACTTTTCCTGAATGCTAACATTACATAGTAAATGACGGCAGAAAAAGACCTGCATGGTCCATCCAGTCTGCCCAACAAGACAAACTCATATGTGCTACTTTTTGTGTATACCCTACTTTGATTTGTACCTGTGTTCTTCAGGGCACAGACCATATAAGTCTGCCCAGCACTATCCCCGCCTCCCAACCACCAGCCCCGCCTCCCACCACCGGCTCTGGCACAGACCGTATAAGTCTGCCCAGCACTATCCCCGCCTCCCGCCACCGGCTCTGCCACCCAATCTCGGCTAAGCTTCTTAGGATCCATTCCTTCTGAACAGGATTTCACTGAAAATACAATGCACTCACACACCCAAGGAGTGACACAGACTGCACATACTGCAGGAAGGCATGTTTATCCACTCCTATCCTAGCTGAGACAATATTTAACCATCTCTCTGACCTCATGTGCACCTTTCTTTAAATTAGTCACCTTATTTTCTAACTCCTCTTACTCCCTTACCTATCTATATGTTCCATCTTTGCTTATACCCTTCACTGTCAATTAAAATGTTGTATTACGTATTGTGTTGACATTGTAAGTAGTATATACTATGCCATTCTTTTTATTGTTATTTGAATATTTTTACCGCTGTAATTGCGTATTGCTCATGTTTGATTTATTCTCACTGTACACTGCCTTGGGTGAATTCCTTCAAAAAGGCAGTAAATAAACCCTAATAAACTAAATAAATAAATATTTCATCTCCTATCAATAGCAGTAGATGATTACAGAGAAATACTGAAGATGAAACTTGCCCCAGTTACATGTCAGTGAATTTCTTAAGGGCTAATACCGAGGCACTCTTCCCATCATAACTGGCCTGATGTTATGCCATGCACTCTTCCCTTCACAGCTGGCTGGCCTGATGTTACCACAGCTGAACGTTCCTACAAACTGAGATGCTTTTGTGTACCCACCTCCTGGATGTGTCCGTGGAACCAGTGGAGGGGAGGGCCGGGAAAGCCCTCCAGGGCTCTGATGAGCTCCTTTCGTCGGTGATACAGTTGGATCAATTTCAGCAGCACCAGGGTCAGGCAGAATACAGATAGCAAGTGCCACACACGAGAAATGTTCACAGAGAGCAGGGATTCTAGAAGAGATGCCATGGCCCGGCCTTGTTCGTTTGGTTGGATTTTGCTACATTGCAATGTGCACAACTATGCTGAGCCTGTGGGGCACAGCAGAGGTAATCTGGCAGTTAGCATCCAGTGCAAAATCTGAGTTCTTCTCAAACACCTAAACAAAATCCATTCCCTTTGTCTTCCCCGTCTCATTTGTCTGAGATGAGGCACAGCGCCATCTGCTGGACATATTCAAGAATTGCCAGATTTAGTTTAATTGGGCATGACTGATTTTTTTTTTGCTCGGGGAAAACAGATGCCCTGCCCTGGTGCTTTCAGGGAGCTTTTTCTCGCTTGCTCTTTCTGAAGACTCGAGGAATCAAACTACAAATCTTTGAAGACATCTCTCTTCAACATAGCATACAAAAACAATCCTTGATGAATCATACTACTCCGCACATCACCCAAACGCTCTAATACACTTCGACACGACCTTACCCATTACCTCCTAATTAATTCCTCTCTTACTTCCAATTTATTACCGACTGTATCTAATACTGTGTAATGAACATACCAAATTAACACCCTGTAAGCCACATTGAGCCTGCAAAAAGGTGGGATAATGTGGGGTACAAATGCAATAAATAAAATAAGATGAGATTTATTTGCTGGTGATATAACATTTCTGAAGAAAAAGAAGCTCCTGTAGAAGGACCCCAGATTTTGTCATTTTTACCTGATTTTCAGAAACGTTATCACAGCGTATATGATCTGATAAAATTAATCTCATGGAGAATCCCGATTCTTTCTATATATTTTTATATATAGCTGTAACCCCTGAGGAAGGCATAACAGCCGAAACATGGACCGTGTCGGGTCCAGGTGATTTATGTGACTTTTTAAGGAGAATAGATCTATTGCAAGACATTTGACTTCCATTCCTTCTTTGGGACGCTCCTCCACCTTGTCTGCTGCTTGTTTGATTGCTGTGGAAGAACTTCCCTACTCCTTCTGCTTTTGTTTGAATCCTGATTCTAGGCAGCGCTGTTTGAATCGTTCCTAGATCATGCTTTTCACCAGACGCTTGACTCCTGTGTCCAGGAGTGGCCCAACCTAATCTGGAGGCACTAGCGGAGAGGTTTGGGGTTTCATCAGTGAAAATTCATTAGATATATTTGGATACAGTCGCCCAGGTCAACAGGTCATCCCTTTAGCATGTTGTATTGATTTTGAATAGTGAATAGATGACACATTGGGAGCAATTCTATAAAAAATTTATGTCATTGTAGGCCACAAAAACATCATATGTGTGCACAACAAGCAAGGGAAGGCATTAAGCAGTATTCACATAGTAACATAGTAGATGATGGCAGATAAAGACCTGTACGGTCCATCCAGTCTGCCCAAAAAGATAACCTCATTATATGTGATACTTTATACATATACCTGACCTTGATTTGTCCTTGCTATTTTCAGGGAACAGAACATACAAGTCTGCCCAGCAGTAGCTTTGCTTTCCAATTACCGGTGTTGCCACCAGGGTTTTTTTTTTTGAGGGGGTACTTGGGGGTACTGAATACCGGCACCTTTTCCATTGTTTGCTAAAATTGACCCATGGTCCCCAAGTTTTAATGAAAGAGCTCAGGCTCTACACACCTTATCATGGATTCTGTGACTGGTTGCAGGGTGCCTGGCTATTGTGTGGTAGGTCCCTCAGTGATCACCCTACCCCTGAAGGGTGGCCTGGCATTTGAGTACCAGCACCTTTTTCCCTAGAAAAAACGCACTGGTTGCCACCCAATCTCCGCTAAGCTTCTGTGCATCCATTCCTTCTGAACAGGATTCCTTTATGTTTATCCCAGGCATTTTTGAATTCCGTTGCCGTTTTCATCTCCACCACCTGCCGCGGGAGGACATTCCAAGGATCCACCAACTTCTCCGTGAAAAAATACTTCCTGACATTTTTCCTGAGACTGCCCCCCTTCAACCTCAATTCATGTCCTGTAGTTCTACCGCTTTCCCGTCTCCGGAAAAGGTTTGTAATTCTATGAGGGCACAACAAAGGTATTCTGTAAGGGCGCACCTTTGTTGCACATGTGTAGAATGGTGTGGAAATATTTGCACCAAAAATGCAGACATGGGTGGGAATACGGTACGACATGCAAGTGGCCGCACATCATGTGCTTTATCAATAGTGCATGAGCAGGTGGTGCATAAAAGACACTCCAAAAATGTACCCCCATTAAAAAGCACTTGATTCACAAAGGGAGCTTCTCTTTTTACTCTAAACGTTGGTTGGTGCATTGTGCTGCTGGTTGGCGTCTCTGTGCATAAGCAGACCTATAAACCCACTCCATTATGCCGCCTTCTCATATCCTCCAAATTCCCATTACCACCCACTCCATCGTACTGCCTCTCTCCCTTCCACACCTTCTACAAACCTCCAACCCACAGCCAACTGAAGGCCCTTCCCTCTCCCTTACCACTGTACCCCTCCCCCCCATAAAGTGTGTGTCAATGTTTGTGTTTCTCTCACCCTTTCCCCTGCCTGTGCTTCCCTTCCCCACACTGTTTGATTGTAGGTGTGTCCCACTCTGCCTATTTCTGTTTCTCTGCATTAGCCACTTAAGTCTAGTGTCAATGGTGGTGGCTACAGGCACAGTTGGAGGAGGGTACTGATGGGGTGGTAGGTACTGGTGGTAAGTAGAGCTAACACCCTGTTATTTATTTTAGGTTTTGCTCACACCTTTTTCAGTAGTAGCTCAAGGTGAGTTACATTCAGGTACTCTGGATATTTCTCTGTCCCAGGAGGGCTCACAAGGTAAAATTATGTATCATACCTGATAATTTTCTTTCCATTAATCATAGCTGATCAATCCATAGACTGGTGGGTTGTGTCCATCTACCAGCAGGTGGAGATAGAGAGCAAACTTTTGCCTCCCTATATGTGGTCATGTGCTGCCGGAAACTCCTCAGTATGTCGATATCAAAGCTCCATCCGCAGGACTCAGCACTTAGAGAATTACACCCACGAAGGGACACTCTGCCCAGCTCACCACCGCCGAAACGGGGGAGGGGAATTAACCCAGCTCATCCCCACACAAGTGGGGGAGGGGAATCCGTCCAGCTCATCCCCGCGGAGCGGGGGAGGTACACCACACCCGCCAATGCGGGGGGATCTGGCTTATCCTGCAACCGCAACCGCGGGAGGAGCTGACTGACCCTAACACCGCCAAAGCGGGAGGGGTACAAAGCTGCCCTACAGCCGCACGAAGCGGGAGGGAGTGCCGGCAGAATTTAAATCTCAATCCAGCCCCGTAAAACGGAGGGGAGAGGAATGCAGCAGCTCACTGTAACACAAACTCGTCTCAACTCTTGAAGAATCCAAGTGAAAGAAGAACTTGAACACGAAGTCCTCCTGAAGTAACTGAAGGCTAAACTTGAACCTAAAATTCAACCAGAATATAAACAGTACAGATATCTGGGAGGGGCTATGGATTGATCAGCTATGATTAATGGAAAGAAAATTATCAGGTATGATACATAATTTTACCTTCCATATCATCAAGCTGATCAATCCATAGACTGGTGGGATGTACCGAAGCAGTACTCACCCAGGGCGGGACATAGAAATCCCTGACCGCAACACTGAAGCTCCAAACCGGGCCTCCGCCCGAGCAGCCACAGTCAAGCGGTAATGCCTGGCAAAGGTATGGGCCGAAGCCCAAGTTGCCGCCTTGCAAATCTCTTCCAAGGAGACGGACCCTAAGCCGCTGCAATGGCTTCCTTGCCCATCTTGCCACTGTAGGCTTAGAAGCCTGCAGACCCTTACGAGGACCTGTAAACAGGACAAACAGATGATCCGATATCCGGAAATCATTGGTCACTTCCAAGTATCTGATGATGACTCGTCTCACATCCAGAAATTGAGAGCAGAGTATTCCTCTGGGTAGACCTCCCTACGAAAGGAAGGGAGACAGAGCTGCTGAATCACATGGAAGCGAAAAACAATCTTGGGCAGGAAGGAAGGCACTGTGCGAATAGTCACTCCTGCCTCAGTGAACTGCAGAAAAAGCTCTCGACATGAGAGTGCCTGGAGCTCGGAAACTCTTCTGGCTGAAGTGATAGCCACCAAAAAGACTGCTTTCAACGTCAGGTCTTTCAGAGATGCCCTCGACAAGGGTTCAAAAGGCGGCTTCTGCAATGCTCTTAGCACCAGGTTGAGATTCCACGCAGGCACCACTGAGTGCAGAGGAGGGCGCAGGTGATTAACTCCCTTGAGAAAGCGCACCACATCTGGCTGCGAAGCCAGGGAAGCACCCTTCAGGCGGCCCCTGAAGCAAGCCAGAGCCGCTACCTGAACTTTCAGGGAACTGAGCGACAGGCCTTTGTCCAGACCTTCTTGCAGGAACGCCAACACTGAAGAAATTGGAGCAGTGAAGGGAGAAAGTGAGCCTGCTTCACACCACGCTGCAAAGATACGCCAAACCCTGGCGTAAGCAGTAGAAGTAGAGCACTTCCTCGCTCTCAGCATAGTGGCGATGACCTTGTCTGAGAAGCCCTTCTTTCTCAGACGCTGCCGCTCAATAGCCAGGCCGTAAGACCAAAGGGGGGAGGGATCCTCCATCACCACGGGACCCTGATGTAACGGGCCCTGCTCCACTGGCAGCCGCAGAGGATCGCCGACTGAGAGCCTGATCAAGTCCGCATACCAGGGACGTCTGGGCCAATCCGGACCCACCAGGATTACCCTGCCGGGATGCTTTGCCACCCGGTCTAGCACCCTGCCCAACATGGGCCAGGGCGGGAACACATAGAGAAGCTCTTGTGTCGGCCACTGTTGGAGGAGAGCATCTACTCCCAGGGATCGAGGGTCCCGTCCTCTGCTGAAAAAGCGCGGCACTTGGCAATTGGCCGATGACGCCATCAGATCTAGGCTCGGCTGGCCCCAGCGCTTCGTGATGTCCAAGAACGCCTGAGCAGATAGCTGCCACTCTCCGGGCTCCAAGGTATGGCGACTGAGAAAGTCCGCCTTGACATTCATGACTCCGGCAATGTGGGCCGCTGAAAGCTGCTCCAGGTTCGCTTCCGCCCACTGGCATAGATTCATGGCCTCCTTGGCTAGAGGGGCGCTCTTGGTACCTCCCTGGCGGTTGACATAGGCCACAGCCGTGGCATTGTCCGACAGGACCCGTACAGGCTTCAACACCAGTACCGGGATGAACTCCAACAACACCAACCGAATGGCTCTGAGTTCCAGGAGGTTGATAGACCACTTGCCTCTGCAGGAGACCAGAGCCCCTGCGCTGTCCTTCCCAAGCAGTGGGCTCCCCAGCCCATCAAAGAGGCGTCTGTCGTGACGACAATCCACTCCGGGGTCACCGGAGGCATTCCTGCAGACTTGTCTGTCTGCGTCCACCAGCTCAGCGCCTTGCGCACTGCTGGGTCCAAGGGAAGGCGCACAGCATAATCCTCCGACATCGGAGTCCAGCGCAGCAGCAGAGATTATTGTAGTGGTCTCATATGAGCCCTGCCCAGGGCACTACTTCCATCGTGGCCGTCATAGAGCCCAACAGCTGCACGTAGTCCCAAGCCCGAATAGGAGAGGCTACTAGGAACTAGTCCACCTGAGCCTGAAGCTTGACAATCCGATTGTCTGGCAGGAACACTCTGCCCACTTGGGTGTCGAATCGAACTCCCAGATACTCCAGGGACTGAGTCGGGCGCAGCTGGCTTTACTCCCAGTTGATGATCCACCCCAGGGAGCTCAGAAGAGCAACCACCCGGTTCACAGCTTTGCCGCACTCTGCATAAGAGGGGGCTTGGATCAACCAGTCGTCCAGATAAGGATGGACTTGAACTCCTTCCTTCCTCAGGAAGGCCGCGATGACCACCATTACTTTGGAGAAGGTCCGCGGAGCAGTAGCCAACCCGAACGGGAGGGCTCTGAACTGGAAGTGTCGGCCCAGTACTGCAAAACGCAGAAAGCGTTGATGAGGAGGCCAGATGGGAATATGCAAGCACGCTTCCTTGATGTCCAAGGATGCCAGGAACTCTCCTGCCTTCACTGCCGCTATAACAGAGTGGAGGGTCTCCATGCGAAAGTGCCGAACTTTCAAGGCCCAATTGACCCCTTTGAGGTCGAGGATAGGCCGTACAGAACCTCCTTTCTTTGGTATCACAAAGAAAAAGGAGTAACGTCCCTTGCCAAGCTGATTTTCTGGCACCGGAACGATCGCCCCCAGGCGGATCAGATTGTCCAAGGTCTGCTGCACTGCCACAGCTTGACCGGAGACTTGCAGGGAGAGAGTACAAACCCGTCTTTTAAGGGTCGGCAGAACTCTAGCTTGTAGCCGTCTCTGATGACTTCCAGCACCCAAGCGTCTGAAGTTATTGTGGTCCACTCGCCCATAAACGAGGACAGCCGTCCTCCAATCTGCACTGAGGCGTGGACCAAGGCCCCGTCATTGGGTACGAGACCCTGGGGGAGAACCGGAGGGAGCACCTCCGGGACGGCGGTCTCTGCGAAAGGAATGCTGCTTGGGGGAGAAGTTCCTCTTGAAGGAAGAGGGGGCAGAGGAGCCCGACCTGCACGGGCGGTACCGACGGGCTTCCTGAAACCGTCCTCTGGAGGTACCAGGGCGAGTACTAGCCCGAGCCCTGACCTCTGGTAACTTCTTGCCCTTAGACGTGCCGAGATCGGTCACGATTTTGTCCAGCTCGACCCCAAAGAGCAGCTTGCCTTTAAAAGGCAAACTAGCCAGGCGGGATTTAGAGGCGTGGTCAGCAGACCAGTACTTCAGCCAAAGCCACCGCCGCGCAGAGATTGTCTGAGCCATGCCTTTAGCTGAGGCTCTCAAGACATCATACAGCCAGTCTGCCAAATAGGCTAAGCCCGATTCCAGGGCCGGCCAATCAGCCCTCAAGGAATGATCCGAGGGGGGAGCCCGCTGCACCATAGTCAGGCACGCCCTGGCCACATAGGAGCCGCAAACTGAGGCCTGCAAACTTAAAGCAGCCGCCTCAAAGGACGACCTTAAGGCCGCCTCCAATCTTCTGTCTTGGGCGTCCTTTAGGGCCGTGCCACCTTCCACCGGCAACGCCGTTTTCTTAGTCACCGCAGTGATTAAAGAATCCACGGTAGGCCACAGAAAGGCCTCACGTTCACTTACAGGCAAAGGATAGAGGCGGGACATAGCCCTAGCCACTTTAAGGCTCGCTTCCGGGACATCCCATTGAGCCGAAATTAAGGTGTGCATGGCAACATGCACGTGGAAGGTTCTAGGCGGGCGATTCGTCCCCAGCATAATGGCAGAGCCAACAGGGGCTGAGGGAGAGACGTCCTCCGGAGAGGAAATCTTCAAAATGCCCATGGCCTGCACAAACAGGTTGGGCAAATCCTCTGAGCTAAAAAGTCGCGCTGCAGAGGGGTCATCCGCTCCATCCGAGCGGGGATCCATCTCCTCCAAGGAATCCGCAAAGGACCGTTGGGAGAACTCAGATACGCTGCCCTCATCTACATCGGAGGAGACAAAGTCCTCCAAGGCCTGGGAATCAACCCGAGGGCGTTTACCTCCGGGGGCCTCAACCTCTTTACCTGACGAGGGAGCAGGGGCAGCGTTCTGCATAAGGAAGGCCTGATGCAGCAGCAAAATAAACTCGGGGGAGAAACCCCCCAGACTGTGCACTTCCGCAGCCTGGGCAACAGCCCTAGACGCACCCTCAACCGGCGCTCGCAAGAGCGGGGGAGAGACATGCTGCGCATCCAAGATGGCGCCCGGCGCGACACTCCGCGAAGGAGCCGCGCGGGAAAAACGGCGCTTAATTTTAGCCGCCTTTGTGCCGTCGCCCAAATTAAGGGCGTTCATGGCATTAATGTCTCCTACCTCAAGGGCGGCCCAAGAAGAAGCCGTCCGAGCCGCGTGGCCGGCCAAGATGGCGGAGGCGAGGAGCGGGGGATGGGCGTTTATGGCGGGAAAAACCGCCACACCGGAGGAAGGACCGGGACACTCATCGGTCACAAAACTGTCACCCAACAAGGGCGAATCAGACTTTAAGACCCCCGCATCCCCTCTAGAAGCGCCCAAGCGATCCGGGGAGCGACTCTTTACGCCCTCGCCCTCCGACGCCATATGCCACGTGGAGATAAATCGGGGAACCCCCTGCCCGCTATAAAAAGGTAAAAATTACCTGCTTTCCGCTCCGAGCTGTAACGACCTGGTGTCCCAGTGAGTAGCTGCAATGAACGTTTAAATAAACGTCGAAATAAACGCCTTTAAGGACGTTCAAAATTTTTTTTTTTTCTTTTTTTAACGGAGCCAGCGGGAGGGGGGAGAAAAGGAGGGACCTGGCACTACCAGGTTTGCACTTGCTCAAAAGAGCCCTCAACCCCAGGCACTCAACAAAACCTAAAAATTAGGCTTGGAGGCCTAGCCAGAGCTGCTGCTGTGCGTGACCACCACCTGCTGAGATAGAGAACATACTGAGGAGTTTCCGGCAGCACATGACCACATATAGGGAGGCAAAAGTTTGCTCTCTATCTCCACCTGCTGGTAGATGGACACAACCCACCAGTCTATGGATTGATCAGCTTGATGATATGGAATCTAAGTTTGCACCTGGCTGCACCAATATGGTGGAGCCAGATATCCACATCCAGGGCCGGAATAAAGCGGAATGGCATTCCAGCCAGTGATGTAGCCAAACCGGGTATTTGGGTGGGTCCACAGTAATTCTGGGTGGGCCTTCTGAAGAAAAAAAAAGAAAACCTTTCTCCTGCATCTCTCCCTCTCCTCCACCCAGGAACTGGTATTTGCCTCCACCTGCAATACAGCAACCCCCTCCCCTTCCCCAGTGTACTTCCATATTTGCGGGCAGTAGCAATGCACACTCGCTGGCAGCGCTGGTCTCTGTAGGCTTCCTTCTGCCGTGTCATGCCCTCACTGAAATCACTTCCTGTTTTCTGTGGCAGGATGGGGCAGAGGGAAGCCTGCAGAGACCAGCAATGCCAGCGGATGTGTGTTGCTGCTGCTGTTTTCAAACGTGGTGAGGTAGGGAGGGAGGGTGTTGCCAAGCAGCGGACAGATCTGAGGAAGAAAAAGAGGAAGTGAGGAGACCCAAGTGGCCGCCCTGGAAGTATGTTGGAGGACCAGACAGGGTGGGCCTGAGCTAAGAATGGGTGGGACTAGGCCCACCTGTAGCTACGCCACTTGGCTAGAGTGTAATTTGGAAGCCTGTCCAAGGGAAGGGGTTGGCAGAGAAGTAACAAAGAGGGGAATAATCGAACGGCGCCGGCCAAATACATGGCCGGCGAGGTATTTTGGCGGTGCCGCAAACAGCTGGCCAGACCCGTATTTTCGAAAAAGATGGCTGGGGTTTGAGATGGCCGGCTTCGTTTTTTATCGATAATGGAAAGTTATGTCAGCCATCTCAAACCGCGGCCAAACCCCACTACCCACAAATGTACTGCACCCACTAAAATTGCTCCAGGGACCTGCATACAGCCTCTAGGACTTATTGCTGCTGTATAACTTTGGCACACCAGTTCACACCTGAAGACTAATCTCTCTGAAAAAGTCCTTTCTTGAAATAACCACGTTTACTCACAGTTAACTGCAGATCAGAGGTTGTGCCCCACTGGCAAAGAGTCCCCTGGTACTAAGATTAGCAGTAGGTCAGAGCTGGCACAATGGTGTACAATGCCCTCTTTCAGCACCATGCAAGGTAAGAACTACGTTCTCTAATGTGGGTAACACAGGAAAGGGAACTAAAACTGGCTTACAAAAATGGCCACTACCGCATGGACTACAACAGGAAACAAAACAGGGCACACTCTGACCCAGTAAGCAGGGGGAAAGCCTACACCCACCACAATGCATTGCTGATGTGACTCTGCAGTGCAAATAACAGAAAAGGTGTCACACTCACCCCAGAGCCACATCACAAGCAGGAAAAGGCTGTCGGAGGACAGAACACATTCTGCTGCCATGGAGGTGGGTATGACATTTGAGGCTGGCATACAAGCTGGAAAAAAAGAGTGTTTAAAATGGGGGTTTTTGGGTGGGAGGGGGTTATTGACCACCGGGGGAGTACGGGGAGGTCATCTCCGCTTCCTTCCGGTGGTCATGTGGTCAGTTTGGGCACCTTTTTGAGGCTTGGTCGTGAAAATAAAAGGACCCGGCGAAATACTGCTTAACACCGTATTTTTTTTTCCATTATTGGCGAAAGCCGACTATCTGGAAGCCACGCTAATACCTGCCCATGTCCCGCCTTCGCTTCACCGCCAACACGCCCCTTTGAACTTTCGCCGGCGAGTCGACGGGAAAGCGGCGATGCTGTCAAAAAAAGCAGCTTTTGATTATACCGATTTCGCCACTTTTCCCAGATCGCCGGCCATCTCCCAATTTGTGTCGGGAAATGGCCGGCGATCACTTTCGATTATGAGCTGGATAGTAATATAGTAGATGACGGCAGAGAAAGACCTGTACAGTCCATCCAGTCTGCCCAACAAGATAAATTCATATGTGCTACTTTATGTGTATACCTTACCTTGATTTGTATCTAACAGAAACCCAAAAAAAGACAAAGATCTGCCATAGAAATAGCAAACCAAAAGAAAAAAAGCAGATCAAAAAAGACAAAAAATGGAACAGGAGGGTAACAGAAGAAGTGGTTTATTGCAAGGTTATCCAACGTGGCCACGTTTCGCCCTCAGGCTGCGTCAGGGGTACAAAAAACTACAAAATAAAACTACATAATGAATAAAACATAAACATCACATAGTATATTCTATAATAAAACATATCTAAAAACACAATCAAATCACATAAAACAGATCAAATCTAAAAACATAATACAATAAAATATAATATCAAATCAATCAGTTAAAAACATTCAGATTAAATACAAATCAATCAGTTTTTATTTATTTATTTAGTATTTTTAGGTGGTTGTATGACTACTTTTAGGGGTTCACTTTGCTTTTTATCCCTATTAGGTAGGAGAAATTTAGCATGTACGGTCATTCAGTTATTTTAGTGTTGT
This sequence comes from Microcaecilia unicolor, assembly GCF_901765095.1. NCBI lineage: Eukaryota > Metazoa > Chordata > Amphibia > Gymnophiona > Siphonopidae > Microcaecilia > Microcaecilia unicolor. The sequence continues at coordinate 17,475,719 of NC_044036.1, read as the reverse complement.
ATATCTCCACCTATCTGTCTTATGTAGTTCTGTTCATATATTTTGTGTTGATATTATTTTTTGTTGATATCTTATGTCTTGTATTAAAATTATTATTTTATTGCATGCATATTTAATCTAAATGTTTTTAACTGATTGATTTGATATTATATTTTATTGTATTATGTTTTTAGATTTGGGATATAAATGTCACAAATAAATAATGGTCCACACCGCCCATCCGGTGGACATCCACTTCTGCATGGCCATCCTTACAATGTACAGCTATGGAACGTTATTTTATGCTATATGATTCTTACTAGCCGTTGAGCCCGTTAAAACGGGCTAGTATGGGTTTTTTCCAAGGCCTCCTACCCTCGCGGCTGCAGCAGGGCCCCCCCTTGAGGTCGCCGCTACCGGTCCCCCCCCCCCAGAGTCACCGCTGCCGCCACCCCTCCACCCGGCCCCTCTCTTCGCTATTGAACTTACGTCGCCGAATCGCAGCAGGCAGATCAGCAGAGCTCCCTTCGGCCTTCCTTCTCTGCCTGTGTCCCACCCTCGTGTGACGTAACGTCGGCGAGGGCGGGACACAGGCAAGGAAGGAAGGCCGACGGGAGCTCAGCTGATCTGCCTGCTGCGTGTCGGCGATGTAAGTTCAATACCGGAGAGTGCTCGGGCCGGGTGGAGGGGGGGGGGCGCAGGCGACTCCGGGTGGGGGGAGCGGTAGCGACGTTGGCGGTTCCCTCCCTCCCCTTCGCGCAGTTTCCCTCTCTGTCCCGCCCCCATCATCACATATTGACGCGGGGGCGGGACAGAGAGGGAAGTCTCTACTGCGCATTTGTGGGTGAGTACGGTCACTCGCCATTTATATGTTTGATATTCTGCTAAGTTCAAGGAGATTCTAAGGAGATTACAAATAATAAGTCCTTCTTCAGGAAAGGGAAATGGGACTTGATATGTCACCTTTCTTAGGTTTTTGCAACTACATTCAAAGCAGTTTACATATATTCAGGTACTTATTTTGTACCAGGGGCAATGGAGGGTTAAGTGACTTGCCCAGAGTCACAAGGAGCTGCAGTGGGAATTGAACTCAGTTCCCCGGGATCAAAGTCCACTGCACTAACCACTAGGCTACTCCTTTACAATTGCATATCTAATACATTGAAACTAAAAAAAAAAAACAAAAACCTTTTTCATCAATTGCAGATCTCAAACATTAATTACAGCTGCAATCTAATACATTGAAACTAAAAGCATCTTTTTCATCAAACAAGAAAGACTTATATTATGTTATTTTCCAAATTTCTAAAGACAGTCTATTCCAAAGCCTAATTCCCTGGCATAAAAAGGAACGTTCTAGCATGGTTTTCTTCCGAACACCCTTAAAAGATGGATAGTTTAATTTCAAACAGTGTTCCGATCTACCTGAGGAAAAAGAAAATAGGAAATCCAAATAATTAGTCTACCAGACCCATCACCATACAGTATTTTGTAACATAGTAGATGACGGCAGAAAAAGACCTGCATGGTCCATCCAGTCTGCCCAAGACAAACTCATATGTGTATACCTTACCTTGAATTTGTACCTGTCCTTTTCAGGGCACAGACCGTATAAGTCTGCCCAGCAGTATTTCCCGCCTCCCAACCACCAGTCCCGCCTCCCATCACCGGCTCTGGTACAGACCATATAAGTCTGCCCTCCCCTATCCTAGCCTCCCAACCTCCAACCCCTCTTCCCCCCACCTGCTCCGCCACCCAATTTCAGCTAAGCTGCTGAGGATCCATTCCTTCTGCACAGGAATCCTTTATGCATATCCCACGCATGTTTGAACTCCGTTACCGTTTTCATCTCCACCACCTCCCGCAGGAGGGCATTCCAAGCGTCCACCACCCTCTCCGTGAAAAAATACTTCCTGACATCTTTCCTGAGTCTGCCCCCCTTCAATCTCATTTCATGCCCTCTCGTTCTACCGCCTTCCCATCTCCGGAAAAGGTTCGTTTGCGGATTAATACCTTTCAAATATTTGAACGTCTGTATCATATCACCCCTGTTCCTCCTTTCCTCCAGGGTATACATGTTCAGGTCAGCAAGTCTGTCTTCATACGTCTTGGAACGCAAATCCCATACCATCCTCTTAGCTTTTCTTTGTACATCATACATGCTTGCTTAAACTTCAATCTTGAAGATAAGATGGAACAACTATCTTGGATGTTCCCAGCACAGACATGGACATCTCAACTTATGGACACCTCTGTGACGATTCTGGAATGTATGGGAATAGATTGTTTGGGACATCCACTGTTGAATGTTCTTTTTCTGACTTGGATGTCCTGTTGAAAATGTCCCTCCATGCCTCTTTAGAAAAAAATAATGAAAAGGGTCACTATATTGTTCTAGTAAACACCTATAGACTTTTTGTCATTGAAACATATATTGGGCTGACAGTATAGTAAAGAAATTAGAACATAGAACTATGTCCTAATTCACTTGTAAGAGGGTCTTAGATTGAACCCTTTACTAAACTAACTAGATTTCAAGATTCTTGGTCTTCATTGACCAGGAACAGCTCCAAAGATTAAAGCATAAACTATTTGAGAGCTACAGAGACCCCTCAGTCTCTAATAGCTATGGATGTAGTGGGTGTGTTTTACTGAAGTATTGATGAGGTATTACTTCTGATTCTTTGTGATGTGGGCTCCAGGGTCAATGTGGCCTGTGGACAAATGAAAGAAGCCTTTCTCAATTGAGTGGGAATTAGGATATCTCCACAGATCCCAAAATAACTTCCACAAGCCTAAGGAGTTAAAGGAGTTGGAAGAGTTCAGTGAACTCAGAGAGGGAACAAAGATTTTGTGCCTTTACAGGTTCCTGCGAGATTCCAAAAACTACAAGAGAAAAGAGGAAGTCCGTTGAAGAAAAATCAGACTAACCAAGGAAGAGAAGCCTGAATAGTCCAGAGGTATGGTATGAGACTAAAACAGTTAGAAGATCTAATCTGCAGTGCACCTGACATTTTCATTGTTTTTTTGCTACCTTGGAGAACCTGTTCATGAAATAACTTTTTATGCTTTGTTTGAATAGCCATTCTGAGTACTTTGAGCCTTGACTAACTGTTGAGAACAGAGTGTACATGGGATCAGATCGCAACACTTAAATAATAGTTAAGCTCTGAAACTCATTACCAGAGGATGTGGTAACAGCAGCTAGGGTTGGACAAGTTCCTACAGGAAAAGTCCATAGTTTGCTATTGAAATAGAAGTGGGGGAAGCCACTGCTGTCTCTGGGATTGGAAGCATTGAATTTTGATATTATTTGGCATTCCACCAAGTACTTGTGACTTGGGTCTTGGCCACTGCTGGAAGCAGGATACTAGGCTAGATGGACTATCGGTGTGCCCCAGTATAGCTAGTCATATTCTTATGTAACACAGATTCCACATCCACTGAAGTTGGTGCCTTGAATAAGTTTCCTCCCCCATGCCAAAAAGCCCTAGCATGAAAGGCCTGGGATTGTCAGCTTTCACTTGCACTGTACCCTGGTTGTCCCTGAAAAACAGTACCCAAGCACTACATAAAAACGGTGCCCAATGTGGGGTTTTGTAGGGCTATTTCCCTGTGAGCCTCACTCTGCTGGTCTCTGCCTGTGTATACAACTATGTCAAGATGGAGTCTGTGAACTAAGACCCTGCACTTCAGTGACCAAGCAGATTCAACTTTATGTTTGTGGCAGAGCTCTGCTTGTGGTAAATAACTGGCAGGTCTGGAAAAAACTCAAGGATATGCAGTGGGCTACCTGACCCTTGCACCTCCCTGATGAGCTACAGGGGGTAAGGCCATGGTGCCAGCGAGTCTGATGAGAGACAGGAATGCATACCACAATGTAACAACTGGAAGAGAAAAAAAGGTTTTTCTTGCTCAGGGAAGGAGCTGGACAAGACCCTGAATGGTTGCTCTCTGGTCACCTGGGAATCAGGGGCCAGAGAGCGAAAAACCAGAAAGAGAGGACAGACAGAAGATAAGAAAGAAAAGAAGAAAGGGGAATTTGTCTGGTTCTACTGGAAGAAGGGTAGCTGGCAAGAAGACCAGCGAGACCTGAAGTGGTCCACAACCTTGTGAACTGACCATCTGAAGAAAGTACCTGTTGGTTCAGCTCTACCGGCCAGAGAGACTGTAATCCTGCATGCTGCAGAGAGCCTGTGCTGTTTCCTAAGATGGGGACTCGCTGTGGAAAACAGCTGGAGTCTAAAGGGAAAAACCTGTGTCCACTTCACCTGAGAGACCACCTAGAGTCAGCTCGGTGGGAATTACGGGGATTTATTTCCTATAGTCGGGGATTAGCCAGTGGGTTCTTACCTCAGCAAAGGCGGGTTAGTCAGAACTTTGTGATCAGGAAGATGTGCTGCTAACTGTATTACTTCGTGACCTAGTCAGTATTACTAATCAGGATTGTGTAATAACCTAGTAACCAGTGATATCAGTGTTTTAGTTAGACAATACATTCTACAGTTGCTATTCAGCATAAGGGAGCTACATTTGTACAGGGTGTATTATTCTATTTTTCTTACCTATATAATAAATTAATATATTTCACAGCAGTGACTTTACTTTTATTCCAGTTCTCTCTAACAGAAGAAAAGTTCTGGTGTAGGCCCAGAACAGCCAGGTTCCTTTATAATATATAACCCCTGGACAGAGCTAGGAAGTTGGTTTAGCCAGACTTCTGTAAACGGAACCTGGGAATTACTCATTGGGTAGCTTTGCCCAGAAGAGTTATTCATCTATAAATGCTTAAGATTTTCTGTTCCAAAGATTGCTGATCAAAATGTAGAAGAATTAGAGAGCTCGGGATCATCATCGTGCATGTGCTATTGGTGTGTGTCATGCTCCATAAAGACCACTCTGTTCACAAGTCCTCAGGCTCCCACTGAAACAGAACCTCTTTCCTCCAAATAAGGACAGTTATTCCCTTTAATATATCCATCCACCTTCACTTAACCCCCTTCTTTAGTCTTTGTGAAGATCTTCCATGGGATGGGTCAGATCCTCCTCAGAGACTCTGGAGACTATAATTCCATCTCCTTCAGTCCATCTTAAAAGGTTAGCATAGTCCAAACCTCTTGCCCCAAAATCTCCTCAAATCAACAGGCACTACCCTTTTAATCGATTGTACTTAAAAGCTACAACAATCCTTCAAATATACACTGGGTCAGGCTTAGCACAAGACCAAGGATAGCTGGCACTCAGAGAAAAACCTACACTGTTTTTACCCTCCTGAAACCACCTTCTTAGCTTCTTCCTTTAACCACATCCACCCATGGAAGGTAACAATTCGCTCACCTAGCCGGGATTGGCTCTCTGATTTTCTTCAAGAGCTTACCTTGGGGTTCGGGATACTGCGTGTGCACCACTCACTTCAGGTTCACTCCGATTCCTACCCAGGAGAGTCAAGAAAATCAACTGAACTGTATTTAACAAATTAGAACCAAGTAATGGTTGACATGAAAGTCCTCAGCATACAGTTATGATGGATGGTATCTCAGGCTTGATCTTACAGTCACAAGAGCAGATAACTTTTCCTTCTTGGGTGCAAAACCCAAACGCCTGACCTGTAGCCAGATAACACTCCACAGTCAGTGTCTCCGATGTAACATCATTACCATCGGGAATTTGGATCCAACATTACCATCTCGGTCTTTCAGGGATTTACCCTGAAAGAAATCACCAGCCGCAGGTAGACAGCATCCTACCCTTGAGCCCGGTTTGCGGCGAGACTACCCAATCTCAGCCCACAGTTCGGCTCTTCTGATGGCTAAAGAGATTAATAGCAATGCCCTGATCCTACTCTACTGTCAGGGTTGGCTCAGCAGGTACCCCCTTTCTCATTACACAGGTCACTTGGTGGGGGTATAGAAGTTCTTAACACAGGCTACCAAGGACAAATACTACAATATTGTACTTCCTTATATTACCAGCTCCACCCCACCCTGAGATTCCGCAAATCAGGGCATTCTCAAGTGCTAGATGGGCTCATGATTTTTCCCTGCTGGGCTCCTCCCACCTAGGGCTCCATTATAGCAAGGGGTTACATTCTCCCCCCAGTCAGAAACCACTTGCCCTCAAGGACATCTTAAACTCTATGCAATTTATAACATAATTTTATAATCAGTGGTCAATCCAGGTTACAAGTACCTGGCAAGATCCCAAAATAGTACAATACATTTTATACTGCTTATCCTAGAAATACCAATACTAAAAAGTAGTAGAGATAAACTACAGAGTTAATCGAGACATGCGTGAGGGAAAGTCTCATACAGTCACTAGGGTAATTCTAGACACCAATATAGGTGAACCCTTATTGCGTGACACTTATAATCATAGACTGACCCCCCTCCTTCCAATATTTTAAATCTTAATCAAAATTTCTTGATTTATTTAGTTATTTATTGAAGGAGTGATCTAATTTCACTTGATATTCGCACATTTGTTAATACTCTCATGTAAGTCTAGGTGTAAGGTGATGCAGCAATACGGTCTTAAATGCTAAAGCCACACTTATCTGTGATGACGCTGGTCTCCGATTCGCTAGTCCGCCGATATAGCCTGTTGTCCTGCACGGGTAATCCCAACAGGTGCCTGTTTCGCTACACACCGCTTTATCAAGGGATACTGGTGCCCAGGATCATATGTCGGCTTTGCTTCAGACCTACAAAAATAGAATTTATAAGCATTACCGTGGTCCATCAGCACATCGTAGGGCTCAAGGAAAAATATAGCTCACTGCTCACGGTCTGTCAACTTCGGCTTTCTTTCAGCGTCTATACCCGGGTAGGCCTTTTTTAAAGCACTTCCCATTGACAATTTCCGGTTTCAACTGACAGTTGTGTCACCAGGGGTGTTTCACATAAAGCACCCCCAGCGAATGTACGTGTTCAGCCCATTTGGTTCCAGTGTGTTCAGATTGTATATCCAGAAAGTATCTTGTTGTAATAGTTTCCTATTCCTATCTCCTCCCCTTGTGTTAGGTGTAACATGATCAATAACCATACATTTCAAGGAATCTGCAGTGTGCTGATGCCGGACACAATGCTGCGCTAGTGGTGCTCCCAAGTGTTGTGCGGTGATCCGTGACCGGTGTTCAATCATTCTAGCATTCAATGATCTACTTGTTTTCCCTATTCAGACTTTTTTGCATGGACAAATCACATAATAAATCACATAAGGGGTCCGACATGTAGTATTGTGTCTCAGAAAGTAAGTTTTCTTGTTATGCTCAAAACTGATGCACTCTATCGTGGAGGCACATGTCCTGCAACTCGATCTGTTACATTTGACGTGCCCCCCTTCCATAGTTACTGGTTGACTCTCTGTAACAGGGAGTGTAGCAGGGCTTAATAATTCTTTCAAATTTCGAGCCCGCGAAAACGCTGTCCTTAGTCTGTGGTGTGTGAACAAAGGATGAGACCTCATCACGTCCCAGTGTTGCTGAATAATGTGGGCTGCTTTTTCTCCTCCTGGTGCGAACCTCATGACGAATGTCATGACGGGATCTGTGGTGTCAACTTGTGGTTTTTGCAGGAGTAGCAGATCTCTATTATTATGTTTTGCACGGGTGTACGCTCTCTTCAGAGTCTTATAGGGATAATTCCTCTGTGTCAATTTGTTGCCCGATTTCGTAGCTTGAGATGCGTTTGAAGCGCAAAAATTGAGAAAAGGGGAGACTATCCTTTAACGTCCTAGGATGGCTACTGGTATATTCCAGTGTAGTATTCCTGTCGGTTTTATGAACACTTTCGTCGTATACGCCCCATTGGATAATGCCACCTCAACATCCAAAAAATGGATGTTAGTATCTGAGTGTGTTAGCGTAAATTGTATCCTCGGGTGGCAGTTGTTCAACCACTCCTGGAACCTGATAAGGTATTCCCTGCTGCCATTCCATATCGCAAACACATCGTCAATATAGCGTCGCCATAGCAGAATTTTGGAGCGGAACGGGGACCCCTCTAGCCATTTTTTCTTCAAAAGCTGACATAAATATGTTGGCTAATGTGGGCGCAAATGAAGCACCCATTGCTACTCCAGACGTTTGCACATAATATCTGAAAACCAAAAAAATTATTACATAGTGCAATCCGTGTCAGTTTGAGTAGAAATTCAGAAGGGACATCGTGTGGCCTGGGTCGTTTGTCCAACACACTCTTGACCACATCTAATAGCTCGTCCTGTGGTATCATTGTATACAGTGACTTGATGTCCATCGTCACCATCAAGACTGGAAGGGCCACTATTCAAAAACTTTTTAGAATATTCAAAAAGTGCGTGGTGTCCTTAATGTATGACTTACTCTCTGGTACAAACTCTTTAAGAAACATGTCCCATACATGGAGAGGGGTTCTAATAGTGATCCCCTGGATGACATTATCGGTCTGCCCGGGGGGTTATTTAAATCTTTGTGAATTTTGGGTAATGCATATAGCACTGGAAGTATGGGTGTCTTGTTGTTCACGAACCGGTGTTCTTTCATAGTCAAATATCCAGCTTCAATGCCTTCTTGGGTTACTTGTCCTATAAGAAGGCATACAATAAACATCCATCTTAAATACGAAATAACAACACTATACACGTTCTACATAAAACCGAAACCTTTTTCACATAACCAAAGATCAAGCACTACCTCATGTCGAATAGGCTCTTTTATAGTATATGACCTAATGTATGTTACAATCCAATTTCATACCTCAGAAAACTTCATGTAATACCTTATTGCATTCCTCTCTACCATGATCTACTCCATTTATGTTATGTTCCATGTACGTTCCATTATATATTTCTTAACATGTATGTCCGCACATTAATGCAATACCATCTGTAATTCTATTACCCGGAAATGGCATCCGCCATTACGGCAAATGTAAGCCACATTGAGCCTGCAAATTGGTGGGAAAATGTGGGATACAAATGCTACAAATAAATAAATATAAGCTCCGAAATCTCTTTTGTAAAGTCAGATGACACTTCTTGATACGCCGTGGGATCTGATAATTGTGATTCAACTTCCCAGATATCCTAGAAATAAGCAGTGGATTCTCCCCAAGTCCATTTTAATAATGGCTTATGGACTTTTCTTTTAGAAAGCTATCCAAACCTTTTTTTAAACCCCACTATGCTAACTGCTTTTATTACATAGATGGCAACAAATCACAGAGTTTAAAAACAAGTTGAGTGAAGAAATATTTTCTGATTCGTTTTAAATGTACAACTGTGTAGCTTCATTGCATGCACCCTAGTCCTAGTCAGGGCCGCCGAGAGGGGGGGCAGGGAGGGCAAAATTCCCTGGGCCCGGGACTCCAAGGAAGTCCTGGCGCTGGGTCTCTCGCCCTCTCCTGCTCCCAGGCTGCCGGCGCCACAGTCCCCAGTCTCCACCTACCTACCCTCAGCTCCCCTCTGTCTGCCATCCGACCACCTTCATTTAAAAAAAAAAATCTCGAAATCTGCAGCACAGTGCCTTCTGTGTGAAAGCGGCAGATCGCCTCGGACGGGCCTTCCCTCACTGTGTCCCGCCCTCGCAGAAATAGGAAGTTGCCAACCAACTAACTGACCACCTCAATAAATTTTCAATACTACACGAGTCTCAATCAGGTTTTAGGCCCCACCACAGCACACAAGAAATTTCAACTGGGAAAAACATCCTTCTACTTCAATTCGACATGTCCAGTGCATTCGACATGGTCAACCACACAAAACAGGAATAGGAGGAAATATACTTGAATGGTTCAGAGAATTTCTGACCACCAGATCCTACCAAGTGAAATCAAATTCTTCAATCTCCATCCCATGGAAAGCAGAATGCGGAGTACCTCAGGGCTCTCCACTGTCACCAATACTCTTCAACCTAATGATGGTCCCTCTTGCACTATCACTATCTAAAAAAGGCTTCAACCCCTTCATATATGTCGATGATATATCTATCTTCATCCATTTCAAAAAAGATATATCCGAAATTGCCACCAAAATCACAGACAGTATAAACACCTTGGACGCCTGAGCATCAACTTTCAAACTGAAAGTGAATAGGGAAAAAACACACATCACCATACAACACCGAACACTTCTCATCCATCAATATTATAGGCACAACTCTTCCCATAGCAGACCAACTGAAGATCCTAGGTATCACCATAGACTGAAAGCTACCATTGAAAGAGAATGTAATAAAAGCAGTTAGCTTAGCAGGGTTTAAAAAAAGTTTGATCGCTTCCTAAAAAAGTCCATAAGCCAAAAAAGTCACTGCTTATTTCACTGTTGGAAACAGGATGCTGTGCTTGATGGATTTTTGGTCTTTCCCAGTATAACAACACTTATGTTCTTATAAAATGTTCCACACGATGTGGAATCTCAAACGAATAAATAATGATCTCCCACAGAATGTTTTTCGCACTCTCGTCCAAACCACGGTCCTTGCCCATGCAGATTACTGCAATGGAATTTTCGCAGGATGTAAAGAACATTAAAGAAATTACAAACTGCGCAAAACACAGCAGCATGACTCATATATGGCAAAAAACACTTTGAAAGAGCACGCTTAAAACAAAACCTATTGACAAGCACGTCTTTTTGCAACAAGACCATTTTTTACTTCTGATCACCAAAGTTTATACATCATCATTTTTTGTGTATGGTGTACAGCGCTGCATATGCCTTGTAGCGCTATAGAAATGATAAGTATAGTAGTAGTAGTAGTAGTGATTCCTAGGTTACTGGGGCCATACTCCCAGTGGTCCCACAGTTCCTAGAAAGCACCCACAGACCCAACACACAAACCACCAGGATTCTTAGTCCAGACAAGAAGAGGCAATAAACTAAAAATATTTGTCATGAAAAATTAGAACAATAAACAGAAAAGTTGCAATCAACAAACAAAAACAGGTAACTGAAATATGGATCAATTATAACAATATTTAAACAATATTTAAATATTTGTTTACTATCTAAATTGTACCTGGGGAGTTCAGGACATATAGCTGCTCACAGATTATCAAATATAACTGTTCACAGGGCCTCAGCAAAGAGATCTTTCTCTCTCTTCTCCCTAGCTAAGACTGGAGAACAAGCCAGTACATCCTAGCTGAATTTGAGCTTCTGGGCCAATCAGAGCCCAGAACAACATTTTTTAAAAAGTAGCTTGCCACTTCACTGCAGGTTAACTTCTTCTCTGTGTTAAACTAAAGAAGGAACAATCATTTCTCTGTAACAGCTTTAAACATAAACATGCACCACCTGCTGGCCAAACTAGAGAAATACACTTCATAAAATATTCTTATAATTCATATACTGGAAAAATCATCATTTCGCCACATCTACAAAATAACCTTCCCCTCTGACAACCTCATCAGATACGCAACTAGTAGGACAACACCCCTATAAACACGAATCTTCAACTAATATGAACGCGAACCGAACTTGAACCTGGCACATACGTACTGCACAACTCTGAACATATACCCTGTTTCCCCCCTGGAGCATGTAAACTGTTCTTTTGAACATGTAAACTGTAAGCCACATTGAACTTACCACTAGGATGGAAAATGTGGGGTACAAATGCAATAAATAAATAAATAAATTGTGTTGCAAGTAAATCAAGTTGCCATCTACCTGTTGCAGAAGTTACAATAAAGACTGAATTATTATTAAGCTTTTGGAGTCCTGCATGGTTCCTAGACTGAAGAGCTGAGTGGAAACCAGAACTGGTAAAGTGTCTCCCAAACCCCCAGATCGCTATTCTGGACCACTGACCCACTCCCAGCTCAACTGCAAGTGAACTGAGGTGTGTGGCGAGAGTGGCCCACGTGAGAGTGAAGTCTGTGAGGTTTGAAGTGAAAAAGATAGTAAACTTCTTTTGAAGCCCGGGTCCGGAGCTAGAACTGGGTGAGACTCAGGTTACACTAGCATCAGGAAGATATAGAAGTATAGATAATAAAAAACTGCATTCTCAATTCAGGTGTGAAAACATCTTTCTGGAATTTCCATGAAAGTCTAACACTACTACTACTACTACACAAGGCATCACAGTCAAAAAAACTCCAATTTTCTCCAGAAACAATACAATTACTAGACCAAAGATAAAAACCCAGAATCTAATCTGCAAAAGGATTTCCTATTTAAATGGGTTCAAATTCTTTTAAATATCTAGGGGTAAAAATCACAAAAGGGGTGAAGTAGCCGACGGGCTAGAGGCCATTAGCAGCGAACTAGCACCCCCATTAGTCAGCGCAGATTGCTCAGAGGTTCTAGTGCAGGAGACGTGTGCGCAAAACAGTAGCACAAATATCATGCAAATGTAGTCAAATGATGTTAATGAGGTCATTTCCTATTCCCTCCCAATGCAATGAATATTCATGAGAGATTTGCATGCACTGCCTCCGCTGCATGCAAATCTATCTTATGAATATTAATTGTGGATATACTTAAAACCTGACTGGCTGGGGTGCCTCCAGGACCAGGTTTGGGATCCACTGACTTAAGCGCTGGTAGTGAGAGACCAATGTGTGCAAGTCAGAGCAAACCCAAAAGTGAAAGCACACATTAGCGCCTGCTTCCTGTGTTTAAATATAAGCCTGCCAAGTTAAAAAAAAAAAATTGAAATGGTCTACTTAAAGGTGCACAAAACAGATGCCAATGTGTACTTCTCTCTTGGGTTTGCCAGGCACATGCTCACATGGTGATCATCGTTATCCTAATCTCCACGCTGTCATTCCTTGCTGCTTGTTACTATTTACTTTTCCTTTCTGTGAATTCCTTGTTGGTGTCCATTGTCATTAAAAAAAAGTCAATGGTTTTAACAAATTGGAAGGATAACTCCTTTCTTAATTCTCACTTTTGGTGGCATTGTGTCTTACAGATCCACAAATTTGAGCTATCTTTTTTTTTTTTGTTACATTTGTACCCCATGCTTTCCCACTCACGGCAGGCTCAATGTGGCTTACATGGGGCAATGGAGGGTTAAGTGACTTGCCCAGAGTCACAAGGAGCTGCCTGTGCCTGAAGTGGGAATCAAACTCAGTTCCTCAGGACCAAAGTCCACCACCCTAACCACTAGGCCACTCCTCCACTGTTGCTACTATTAGAGATTCTACATGGAATGTTGCCATTCCACTAGCAACATTCCATGTAGAAGTCGGCCCTTGCAGATCACCAATGTGGCCGCGCAGGCTTCTGCTTCTGTGAGACTCACAGAAACAGAAGCCTGCGCAGCCTTCTACATGGAATGTTGCTGGTGGAATAGCAGCATTCTATGTAGAATCTCCAATTGTAGCAACATTCCATGTAGAATCTCCAATAGTAGCAACATTCCATGTAGAATCTCCAATAGTATCTATTTTATTTTTGTTACATTTGTAGCCCGCGCTTTCCCACTCATGGCAGGCTCAATGCGGCTTACATGGGGCAATGGAGGGTTAAGTGACTTGCCCAGAGTCACAAGGAGCTGCCTGTGCCTGAAGTGGGAATCAAACTCAGTTCCTCAGTTCCCCAGGACCAAAGTCCACCACCCTAACCACTAGGCCACTCCTCAGCCCTCAAAGTTTGAAATTCCTTATATGTTGATGAAGTGTGGCTGCCTTTAACAACCCATCTTTCTTTAAACAAGAGTTCTTCATAGTACTCGAGTGTAAATTGCAGGTTTTGTTTTAAATGCATTCACAAATTGCTTTCCCCCCCTACCCTCCTCCTACCTCCCTCCTTTTCCTCCCTCTGTTACCTGTCCACTGATATTCTTTGGTGTGATTACCTGATTATTTCTTGTAATTTGTTATTTCCTACCCCTGTTGTTAAAATGTAATAACAAATTTCTAAAAATGAAAAAAAAAGTCAATAAAGTTCAACTTAATTATGGATATTCTGAAAACCAAGCTGGTAGGGTGGTACAAGAAACGGCAGTCAAAAACAATACGAGAAGATAAGATAAAACTCTCAAACTATAGCAAGTGACAGGAAGTGACGGATAATGATGACGTGCAACGTCAGCACGGCCACCTGGCAGTTCCGAGTATAAACAAGAGAGCGCACGGCACGCACGTCACGTCCGATGCCGTCAAAAAAACTCGGCCAATGGGAGAGCGCTATACTACGGAGTGGCCGCCCGCGACCCGGCTCTGACTGAGCGCGAGGAAGCGCCGGCGCAGAGTCGCGAAGGGACGAGAGAGAGCTCTTTCCGGTTTCCATGGAGATCCCGCATTGCTCGCGGGAGGCCCCGGAAGCTCTGGGGCCGGGGTGACTGACTCCCCCGCCACAACTCGCGCGTTTACGGCCGGGGGCCAAGAGTTCCGGTGGGTACTGGGGGGTGAGAGAAGCCGGCCGAGGCAGGAGCTTCTGGTAAAGGTGGACTCCCGCCGCCCACCCGACAACGGTCCCGCCTTTACCTTCCGGCCTCCCCCTGTAACCCGGACCCCGCTCCGGACGTGGCCTGTGTTTTTTTTTTTTTTTGCCGTTGTGATTTTCACTTTTTTCCCCCCGGGACCAGGCTCCGAGTACAAACTGGAGAGTTGCAAGGCGCTGGAGGTCGGGTACCAGCCGCCGACCGGCTCCGGGGGAGGCGGCCAGTCGCTTTCTGGCCAGTCGGCCCCCCTCACCCCGCACAAGAAGATGAAGAAGCGCAAAGAGCTGAACGCGCTGATCGGCCTGGCCGGCGACGGCCGCAGGAAGAAGACCAAGAAAGGCTCCGGACACCGGCTGCTCAGGACGGAGCCGCCTGCCTCGGACTCCGAGTCCAGCTCCGAGGAGGATGAATTCGGCCAGCCGGGGGAGGCCCGGGCCCACTTCAGCAAGTAAGAGAGGAGCGAAGTCCTGAGATCACGGGCTGGATTGAGCCTTTCCTAGCAGTCAAGATCAGAGCCGTGAACAGTAGTTCAAATTCCATTTCCCTCCACCCCCACGTTGCTTAGTCATATTACTACCACTCAGGGCTTTTTTTTGAGGGAGTACCGGCACCTTTTCCATTGTCTGTTAAAATTGACCCATGGACCCCAAGTTTTAATGAAAGAGATCAGGCTCTACACACCAATTCTGCCTTGTCATAGATTCTGTGACTGGGTGCAGGGGGCCTGGCTAATGTGGGGTGGGTCCTTCAGTGATCACCTCACTCCTGAAGGGTGGCCAGGCATTTGAGTACCGGCACCTCTTTTGCTAGAAAAAATGCACTGCTACAACTTATCATTTCTAAAGCGCTACTAGACGTACACAGCGCTGTACACTTGAACATGAAAAGACAGTCCCTGCTCAACAGAGCTTACAGAGTAAATGATGGCAGAAAAAGATCTGCATGGTCCATCCAGTCTGCCCTACAAGATAAACTCATATGTGCTACTTTTTGTGTATACCTTACCTTGATTTGTACCTGTCCTTTTCAGGGCACAGACCGTGTAAGTCTGCCCAGCACTATCCCCGCCTCCCAACCACCGGCTCTGGCACAGACCGTATAAGTCTGCCCAGCACTATCCTCACCACTTGCTCTGCCACCCAATCTCGGCTAAGCTCCTTAGGATCCATTCCTTCCGAACAGAATTCCTTTATGTTTATCCCACGCGTGTTTGAATTCTGTTACCGTTTTCATTTCCACCACCTCCCGCGGGAGGCCATTCCAAGCATCCACTACTCTCTCTGTGAAAAAATACTTCCTGACATTTTTCTTGAGTCTGCCCCCCTTCAATCTCATTTCATGTCCTCTCGTTCTACCGCCTTCGCACCTCCGGAAAACAATCTAATTAGGACAGACAAACAGGAGATAAGGGAAGATTAAAGTGAGGATGATAAAATAAGGATTCTGAACAAGTGAATAAGGGTTAGGAGTTAAAAGCAGCATTGTCTCATTGGTTCTGATACTTGCCTAGACTATTAAATTATTTAAAAGCTTATAAGTACATAAGTACATAAGTAGTGCCATACTGGGAAAGACCAAAGGTCCATCTAGCCCAGCATCCTGTCACCGACAGTGGCCAATCCAGGTCAAGGGCACCTGGCACGCTCCCCAAACGTAAAAACATTCCAGACAAGTTGTACCTAAAAATGAGGAATTTTTCCAAGTCCATTTAATAGCGGTCTATGGACTTGTCCTTTAGGAATCTATCTAACCCCTTTTTAAACTCCGTCAAGCTAACCGCCCGTACCACGTTCTCCGGCAATGAATTCCAGAGTCTAATTACACGTTGGGTGAAGAAAAATTTTCTCCGATTCGTTTTAAATTTACCACACTGTAGCTTCAACTCATGCCCTCTAGTCCTAGTATTTTTGGATAGCGTGAACAGTCGCTTCACATCCACCCGATCCATTCCACTCATTATTTTATACACTTCTATCATATCTCCCCTCAGCCGTCTCTTCTCCAAGCTGAAAAGCCCTAGCCTTCTCAGCCTCTCTTCATAGGAAAGTCGTCCCATCCCCACTATCATTTTCGTCGCCCTTCGCTGTACCTTTTCCAATTCTACTATATCTTTTTTGAGATACGGAGACCAGTACTGAACACAATACTCCAGGTGCGGTCGCACCATGGAGCGATACAACGGCATTATAACATCCGCACACCTGGACTCCATACCCTTCTTAATAACACCCAACATTCTATTCGCTTTCCTAGCCGCAGCAGCACACTGAGCAGAAGGTTTCAGCGTATCATCGACGACGACACCCAGATCCCTTTCTTGATCCGTAACTCCTAACGCGGAACCTTGCAAGACGTAGCTATAATTCGGGTTCCTCTTACCCACATGCATCACTTTGCACTTGTCAACATTGAACTTCATCTGCCACTTGCACGCCCATTCTCCCAGTCTCGCAAGGTCCTCCTGTAATCGTTCACATTCCTCCTGCGACTTGACGACCCTGAATAATTTTGTGTCATCGGCGAATTTAATTACCTCACTAGTTATTCCCATCTCTAGGTCATTTATAAATACATTAAAAAGCAACGGACCCAGCACAGACCCCTGCGGGACCCCACTAACTACCCTCCTCCACTGAGAATACTGGCCACGCAATCCTACTCTCTGCTTCCTATCTTTCAACCAGTTCTTAATCCATAATAATACCCTACCTCCGATTCCATGACTCTGCAATTTCTTCAGGAGTCTTTCGTGCGGCACTTTGTCAAACGCCTTCTGAAAATCCAGATATACAATATCAACCGGCTCCCCATTGTCCACATGTTTGCTTACCCCCTCAAAAAAATGCATTAGATTGGTGAGGCTTCTCATTTTTGTATATTTAGGGTGTATATCTACTAATACTAAAAGTAAGTAGTAGTACACTAATGGATTAACTCAGTTAAAGGGAGGTGGGCAATGTATTGGTACCATCAGATGAGCCTGTCATTTTATTGACATGCAGTTTGTGAGAGAGAATCAGACAAGAGACAACATGAGAGCTAACAGGAAGAGTGCCTTATCTGTTCTTGACACTGCTGCTTTCCGTTCTTGTCATAAGTTGCTGTTATCTTTTAGCAGATAATTTTGGCAAGGTTGTATGCTGCAAACAGTTCTCTGAGATATCTTACCCATTGTAGCAAACATTTGCACCAACTGTTTAGAAATGATTTACATGTTTACTTGCATGACCTTGGCATGATTGTTAATGGTTAATGCTGGAGCTGAACAAAGTCTAATTTTAGTTGCTTATAGAAGTCACCAACATTTATTTTTATTAAAAAAAAAAAAGTCAGTGAAACCATGAATGCCATAGTATTTAAGGCAAGCCCATGAAAGAGCAAGGTTTTGATTAATCATTGAACATAAGACTCAATCAAAAAGTGAACAGTTTAACTGATATTCTAGGAATATGTTAATTGGGGAGCTTACAACAACTATAAATATTGCAAATCTCTATAGTCCAGTGTGCTTCTGTTTTTAGGTATTGCTATTCAAATTCCTCATGATGCTAACCTTCATTTGGAGTGCCTTCACTTTTAAAGCTTAAAATTATGGGGTGGGTACCTTATACATAGTTTGAAAACCCCAGTGGCTATAAGATCTGTGCCTGTTGGAAGCAACTACACTGCAGACCTCATATAACACTGACTTTGGAGTCCAAGATATTTGACCGTGTTATATGGAGGGTCAAAGAATAATAGCAAATAGGGAAAAATGGGTCTACCCCTCTATCATTTTTGTAAGTGATCCTGTGTTTTATATAGGGTCTACAGTGTGCATGTTCATCGTGGGTTTCTTGTGAATAGAACTAGCTGTGAGTTCTTGAGAAAAGGTTTGGGACGTTCTGGCTTAAATGTTGTACTGTGTTTTAAACAGTACATAAATACCGCCATACTAGGAAAAGACCAATGGTCTATCAAGCCCAGCATCCTGTCTCCGACAGTGGCCAATCCAGGCTTCAAGAACCCGGCACCCCCCCCCCCCCCCCCCCCCACCAATAAAAAAAAAACTTAATTCTTAATAATGTTCAATGGACTTTCCCTCAGGAATCTGTCCAAGCCCCCTTTAAATTCCGTAAGGCCAGCTGCTTAAGATTTAGACAAGTCCGTAAAGAATGACTGATAAAAAGGACACAACCTTTGAGGTGGCTATCCTTCAGCTAAAAGTTCCTGATTGTCACTTGAAGACTGGTGTCTTTGAGGTTACTTTCTGTGGATAATACAGATTTTTTATCATGAAATACAGTATTGCAGACTTCTTAGTGACTAAAGCTATAATTCTTACAGATAAATGCCAGTGTTCTCCCCAGGACTTTTTGAATGGACATGTCACCTGGCTGACTTTACTAACTACCCAGCTAACTTAACCGTAAACTTTATAATACTGCACAGTATGACTCCACACCTACCCAGCTGGCAAATGTTTCTGGGGAGATAACGGAACACCATATATTCTAGATACAAATAAGTTAAAACAGTACTCAGGTGCAGAACTCCCCTCCCTCCTTTTTATTTATTTATTTTTTTTTTGTCTAGGGGAGACTATTTACGATGCTGCAAGATCTGCTATCCTCTCTGTGCCTTTGTGATTTTGGCTGCTTGTGTGGTTGCCTGTGTCGGGCTAGTATGGATGCAGGTTGCCCTTAAAGAAGATTTGGATATATTGAAAGAGAAACTTCGAGCAAGTAAGTGTTATAAGAACAAATGATCAGTGTTTACAGTAGATTTACCAATAATAGCAAAAAACATTTCATTTTGTTAACTTATACTCCCCAGATAAAAACCAGATCAAAGTGGCATGCAAAAATATAAGAACAGTAAAAAGAAATCATATTAAACCTCCTCACCCATAGCCCCAGTCAATTAAAGAAAAAAAAAAAAAAAAGCAAGAGAGACTCCTGAATGATGTGCCACAGTAGGCTGCTAAATGGCAATCATTGGCTATCACTTAACCACTACAGTCCAAAAAGATGTGATTTTAATTTCTTACTGAATACCAAGTATTTCATATTCCCCCCCCCCCCTCCACTTAGGCAGCTGTGCATTTCAAACAGATGGCCCCCACTACTTCGAATGTCTGAATTGAAACCTCTCCTGATAAAAACCCTCTGCACTGGCAGAAGCCTCAGATTGTCATCCTGTGCCTAAAAGCAAGCTAATAGCTAGAACATACTGTAGAATCTGCAGTGTAAATACTCTTAAGATGGTTTTAGGTCCTTTATGGCTCTAAAGTCAAGATGATGAGTTGTTTAGCACCAATTGGCTCCCTGTGTAAATAAACCAACAAAGAAACACCCTGACATCTCAAAGCTTCATCAAGAAGCCTTACAGTACAATTTTGCAAGACTTAGAACTGTTGGATTATCCTTAATATTATTTTTTAGGATTTATTTACTGCCTTTTTGAAGGAATTCACTTAAGGTGGTGTACAATACGTATAAATCAAACATGAACAATAGACAAATTACAGCAGTAAAAATATTCAAACAACAAAGTATGGCATAGTATACTACTTACAATGTCAACACAGTACATAATGGAACATTTTAATTTACAGTTTAGGGTATAAGCAAAGATGAAACATATAGATAGGTAAGAGAGTAAGAGGAGTAAGAAAGTAAGGTAACTAAAGAAAGGTGCACATGAGGTCAGAGAGATAGACCTATATATTAACTATTACAGAAATTCAGAGAAACAAACTGAACTACAGTCATAAAAGAAGTGGCATTCAAACAGAATTCCAGATTCCTAATTTGCTTAAGCTTCTGAAAAGAAATCTTTAATACACCTGATGTGACGAGAATTTGGTGTTTGAGTTATACATTGCTGACCTTCCCTACAAAGAGGATTAAACCACATTCAGTCTTTTGTAGATAAACTGAGGCAGTCCAGTCGGAGCCTCAGTGTGGTGTATTTCAGATTTAGTGGAGGAGTGGCCTAGTGGTTAGAGCCACCGGTCTTGCAATCCAGAAGTGGCTGGTTCAAATCCCACTGCTGCTCCTTGAGATCTTGGGCAAGTCACTTAACCTTCCATTGCCTCAGGTACAAACTTAGATCATGAGCCCTCCTGGGACAGAGAAATATCCAGAGTACCTGAATGTAACTCACCTTGAGCTACTACTGAAAAAGGTGTGAACAAAATCTAAATCATTACATTACATTTAAGGACTTTGACCCTTAAGAGCCAGCTAGTTTATTACAGGTGCTCAATAAGCTTCTCAACAACCTACACCTAGTAATTCATTATTAGGACTATCAATTGTACACCATCTGCATACATAAAAACATTGATATTCCAGTCTCCTACTAAACTGGCCAAGGGGCTCAGTTAAGATGTTAAGTAAAAGTGCAGCAGTGGAAGCCCATTGTTGCCAAAGTTATAACCAGTGCTTCCTTTCAACCCCCCACCAAAAAACAGGTCCTCCTTTAGAAGAGATAAAGGAGTATTGCTATCTGTTGCTCCGCCTCCGTTTTTCTAACCTTGTACTTTAGCAGTGTGTGAGTTCTACTTGCTGTGTAATTGGCACGTGTACTATAATTAACCACTTGCACTTGGCTATGGATAATAGTATCCCTTTTTGTAGACTTCGCAGTATCAGCTTTTTGGTGACAAAAGCATTTTTGTTGTTTGCTTAGAAATGATCTGCCTTGCAAATTTTGTTTTATTATGTTTAGGAAAGGGTTGCGTTTTAACATGTTTGGGTTTTTTTTTTGTTTTTAAGTTGTCTGGATCAGGTTTAACTATAGAACAAGTTATGCTTTTGTCAAAATGGACAAATCTAATGCTAATTCTAGATTTTGGCAGATACGAACTTGACAAAAAAAAAAAAAAAGTTGCCCTATATAGAATTCTCTAAAAAATCTGAAATAAAGTGAAAGTAATAGATTTGTGGTAGCACGCTGGTCCATTCTACCAATCCCGGGGCAAGCAGTGACTTTCCCTAGGTTCATCTCCATATTCAGATATGATGCAAAGCGTGCCACAGTGTCAAACTTTGTTACAGAAGCTACCCAAAACACTGCAGGAAACTAGTGCTGTGATTAAAGGAGCCAAAACAATGTTAAAACTTGGATAGTATTGGACAGATATAAAGGGATCGTGTTGGCAGAGGCAGGACAAAGACCAATGGGAGTACAGTACAAATGGGCAAATTGTGTTGATCAAGCAGTCCTAATGTTTGTTTGGTTTGATCCATTGATTGGTCATGTGACTGTGGCTGCTGAACGCTGTGTTGAAAGGAGTACATCTTACGGAGCAGGGCTGATCACATTCTCAGCACTTCCTGTATTTAGTGCTTGCTGAAACTTGCCCCTCTCTTTTAATGGGAAGAGTTTTTTTTCTGCCCCTCCCCCTGCCATAAAAAGCAATTTCATTAAACCCCACACTTATTTTTAATGGGAATATGTCAATGTGCTCTGTGTAGTCATTGAGGGCAGGATTCAGTAAATGGTGCCCAAAGTTGGCGCTGGAAAGATCTGCGCTAAACTCATTCTGTAAAGGGTATTCTGTGCCATGCGCCCTTCATATAATAGAGCTGATAACCGCCACCCAACTTGAAACCTGGTGTAAATCTTGGCACACCAAGTTGGGTGTGCAACCCAAGAATTTTATAACAGTGCACTTAACTTTATGGAATGCCCCTGACTTGCTCATGCCCCCTTTTAGGTTTTGGGTGAGATTGTTTTAGAAAAGCACATAGGCGTGCAAGTCCAAATGAGTGCCAGTTAACACCAATAATTGTTAATTTGCACACGCATCTAGGGCTGCATGTCTAAATTTGAACAACCTGTTTAGAATCCAGAGATTAATGTTGTTAGAAATTGTCCTAATGGCTGGGGCCCTGAAAGCTGACCAGTTTGTGTCCATGGTGAAAATGCCAGAGGGTGAATTGAATGAAGATCCCAGTCAGGTGTGTGGTTTGCATATTGAATGACTGTAAGAATGGCTTTAAACAAAATCATTTTAGGCACTTGGGTACCTCCTAGCCCAACTTAAGGCAAGGGATAGCGCAGTTCTAGAAGGGAGGTTATGAACTCATCAGTCCCAATTGAGTAAATAACACAAGCCCTGTGAAAAAGCGCAGGGGAATGAAGCCTGCAACTGAGTGCAAGTAATTCAGATGTATCAATTCCCTTTATACACTACAGTCTGAAAAGAATAATTGCCCTGTGGTCTAAAACACACCTAAGTCATATCTGTAATCTTTTTACCTGTGAAATTTGTTGGAAAGCAGCAGGACCCTGTCCCAGCTTCTGAGAGGGGTTTCTGGGTTTTAAATTGTTGGTCCTATTAGAAGAAACCTGTTATAATGAGGTGCTTTTTCCCTGGGAAGTTAACTGTTGGTTAGTGTGCAGTGCTAAAAAAAAGTCTTATGCCCCACTCAAACACTTTCCCTGGCTGTATCTAGAATTTTCAATAAGTGCAAAGGTTGTAAACTGGGAAAGAGATGGTATAAATCTCACCTGTATGAGGACAAGCTACACTCAAGGAAGCACTGAACAAACTGTTGCCAAGCCTTAATGGCAGACAAAAAATATATATAATTTCTCTCAATGCATTAAACAGGCTCCCCCTTCAACCAATCATCTATTCAGCACTCCCACAGCAGAATCATCCTGCCCACTTGAAACTGGACTGCAGTGATTTTGCTGTATACTTTGCCAACAAAATTAGAAGTCTCGCCAGGATCGGGCAGTTTCCTGGCAGTTACTGGGGTGCACACAATCTTATTCTCTCCATACACAGATGTATGGGCTCTTATCCTGATGAGAGAGGAGGGCCATGCTAGAATCCTGAGAAACCATTGACCTGCCTGTTAGGCAGCAGTCAAGACTGTTGCATCTCCTTGGGTGCTGACCTGCTGGGCACCAAAGAAATCTGTGAAGCTGTGGGCAAGGGGGGGGGGGTTGGAAAAGGGTTCCACATTTCGCAATCTCTCTGTCTCAAGTCATACCCTCCTTTGTGTACATACTCAGAATAAGCTTTCAACCAACCACAACATTTTACAGATTTTAAACACACTACTATTTTTATCACTCTCCAGTCTCACTTGCACACCTCCTCCAAACCTGTTCACTTGCTCGCACTGAATTAAAAGTTCTTCCTGCACCAGCGATTATATATAGATCTATCGTCTCGATACAGCTTTGGCACATGCAGAGTCTGCCAATAACAAGAATGCAATGGTACCAATGAGTGACCCATAGATTAGATAACTTGGAATTTTGAAGCCAAAATTTCTTGACTTTCACATGAGTATATACATTACCTACTGCCTGTCTAGGGATATGAAAATACCTATTGTAGTTGAATAACACACCAAAATCCAGTGCCAAGTATATTGTGAATTAATACAGGACCTATAAACATATTTTACTATACCATAATAGCACTAACTTCCAGGAGTCACATAAGGGCCTCCCTAGGAAAAGGCAGCAGCTCCTGTTTTGGGAAAACTAAACAAGCCAGATTAATATAGATCAATTTTACACAGGTGTTCAATGCTAACAGAATACCTTTGTCCTTTTTCACATATGCAAAATATAGATAGACCCTCACTAATAAGTAACAGCAATTGAAAACTGTACCCCCAGGATGCGAGAATATTCATACTGTGTGTAACAGTAGGGAAAGAGAAACGGTGGTGCCATGTGCCCCTTCACTTTATAGCAGATGTGAATTTCAACAGCTGACACATTCCACTAGTATTTTTTTTTTCAATGCATTTTTTGATAAGCTTTAGAGGTCAGGATTTCCTGTCTCTCTGCCTCCCCCTGCCAGGCAGCATCTCTTCTCTTTTCCCTCCCATCACCCCTTTTGCTGCCTTCCTGAGTCTACGATGGCTTTAGCAATGTCAGCAGTAAAAACAGAAAGGCGCACAGAACTGCTTCCCAGTGTGCACCACAGCTAACTGATTGTCCTTCTCTTCTGACATAGGACGTTTACATCAGAGGGGGCAGAACTAGCAGTGATAACATGTCAGGAGATGGTCACAAGCATCTTCCGTTAGCCATGTACCACTGCAGATCTGTAAAGAAAGCAGGCACCATTGTGGTGAGGGAGGGTAAGGTCATGGTTGGGACTTGGGAGGCTTAGACTCTCCGGGCCTCTTTCTGCAAAAAACTTCATTGGTTACCGGTAGAGAATGACGTGAGGAAAAGGTTTGTCCCCATCTCCACCTCATCCCTGTGGACTCTGTCCCTGTCCCCGTGAGCTCTGTCTGATCCAATCTGCAGAAGCCTGAACAGTTAGAATGTTTTATATTTAAATCATTTTATTAAAGTATAAAAAGAAACAATATTCTGTACAACTCATAAATCACAACCAATATAGAAGAAGCATCAAAAGAAACCCTGTCTCCCCTCCACCCTCATAAGACTGCATTCTCAGTGTCTAGAGGGAGAGAAGATTTTTTTTTTCCAAAGGAAGGTTTCTTGTAAAGATGATGGATGTTGCTGCTGAAACTTAACACACTTCATTTGCCTCTGGCCTGCATTGCTATCACAGCCTCTTCCTCTCCTCCCCACTTCATTACCCTAAAGCTTGCTGGCTGGTTACTGTAAGCAGTGGAGGCCCGTCTCTGTTTTAAATTTAATCTCCTTGTGCAGCAGCGGTCCCCTCCCTCATGTGTGTTGACAGGTCGCTGTTCAGGTGCCTTCCACTGCCACTTCTTGCAGCTTTGATCATAGCCAGCAGAGGAAGAGTGGCAGAGCCCCAGAGCATAGTGTCTCAACCATGAAGCTCCTCAAACCCACCTCTTCTGCTGTAACTATTTTGCGAAACAGGAAGTTGCATCAGAGGATGGGAGGAAGGAAGGCCCCGTAGCAGGCCTATGGGGACGCTCCTTGTGTCGAGACGAGGAGGGAGGAGGCCTGCAGTAATTGTGGTTTTTATTTTTTACCACGGGAGCAAGGCTTTTTATTACTCCCGTGGGGCGGTGAAACGTTTTGCATCTCCACCCATGGTAAACCTTGGTAAACTATTCCCATATCATTCTCTAGTTACTGGTACAGTACAGAGTTAAATTATCTCTGATCTGTAAGGCGCTGAAAGGAAATAGGCCAGACTGTTTTGAAAACCAGGTTGTCGCCCTGTATGCATTGCCAAAGATCTGAGGTCCCTTCGAGGAGCATCCCTAACCGCCTCCTCTCCAAAGGAAATTATGCAATATGATACCCACCAGTGAGCCGCCTTAGGCGTAGCCCCCACACATTCCCAGAAAGGCTTCACTTAATTCAAGACTTGAGAAGAGCCAGGCTTTCACCTGTTTCGTGAAGTAGACAATCTGCTCTCACACACAAGGACTAACATTGGCTGTACATACTGAAGCAAGATTTGCATACCATAAGTACTGTGGCGGAGAACCATTGTATATATACATAAACATGTCCCAGACATCAATATGGAGCACAGGTCATGATAGATAACATTCTAATATCCGGAGAACATCAGATCTAACTGCCTCACACAACCATCAGAACAAACGTTCCATCGCAATAAGCAAAATGGTGCGGTGCAAATCCTCATAGGCTCTCCTCATTATTTTACAAATATTATTGTAAAATTGTATGCATCTTTGACTCCATATCCAGCTGAACTTCTATTACTCTGTCTATATATTACACCTCCGATTGTTGACACGAAGTAGCATGCTATGCTATAGTGTGTACTTTTTTTTTTTTAATATTTTGCTAGTATAAATTATTGCTTATGTCCAAGTTATATTTGCTGTAAACCACCTTGGGTGATTTTATTTTTAGCCCGTCTGAAGAATACATTCCCTTTCCGAAGGGGAAAATACATTTTAATTTGAGTTTTTAGTGAGGATTTTCCTTGGTTTGAGCTCTTCTGCCTGCACCATATAAAGAGGTCCTTTTGCTAAGGTGCACTGAAGGATAAGATGCTCATTATATTCCTATGGGTGTCTTAGCACGTGCTAAATTTGTTAATGCACCTTAGTAAAAGGACCCCAAAGTGCCTTGTAGGTGAGGTTCATTGCTGTTATGTTATGCACAAAATTAACCCATTTGGAGATATTGCCCATGAAGAAGGCCTTTAAATACTAAACCTTCCAGCACTGCTGGAGACGGGTACAGCACTACCAGCAGACGACCTTTACCCTGTTTTTTTTTTCCTTATGTTATAAAAATAAAAATGCATTTATTTAATATATGTGTTTTATCTTAGTGGAGTCAAATCAAAAAAGCTCATTTCAAGAGATCCCAAAGCTTAACGAAGATTTGCTTATTAAGCAAAAACTGTTGGAAAATATCAAGAGTGGGGACATGGGTCTGAATAAAATCTGGGTGAACATCACAGAGATGAATAAACAGGTAAGAGGTGGGGAGCTTCCGATAAATGTAAGCCACATTGAGCCTGCAAATTGGTGGGAAAATGTGGGGTACAAATGCTACAAATAAATACTGGGTTGGGGGGAAAGTGGAGGTATTCTTGGAAGAAGATTCTTTTGTGCTGGTGTAAGGGGGTGTGCCAGGGCCAGATGCATCTTTGGAAGAGGAGTTGGGTAGAGAGTAGATTGACTGCTCTGCTCTAGCTTATCCACCCCCACCCCCTTTCCTCCAGGCTTGCTGAAGTCTGAAAAGTGGCAGTACTGTGTTTTCAGGCCATTCCCCTAGAAATTAAGCCCTATTCATTTTAATAATGGAAATTAAAATATTAGGCTTTATTACTTTATAGCACTTCTATGGCATAATGTCAACTCAGTGCCACTGCAGTTGAGATTCATCAGGTTGGTAGTCACATACGTATGTTGAGCCTCTCTGCTTGATTGGAAGTATAGTAAGTCTTTGGAAATAAATGATGTTGATTCTCCCTTGCTTGTGGTGGTGTGTGAGTTCATGGTAATGAAGAAAGACTTCTAGGTTTTTAACCCAATGAAGATATAATTAGCTAGCAAAAAAGTATCAGGTTTGGCCTTATTTACAGCAGCTATGTTTATTTTTAGCTTTCTCGTTCTCGTGTGTTGTCATTTACCAGTTGCCCTGGAGAGCTTTTTGATCATAGGGCTTCTGACAGCTGTACTTGTGAATGGGGGTCAAAGATAGGATTAAAGCTTCAAGTGATGCAGTGAGATCATATCAGCTCACAGTTCACTTTTGTGTCCTTGTAACTTTACTGTTGTATTTGTTGGTACTTTGCCTGTGATGTAATTACTACAGTGAAACAGCAGATATTTATATTTAGCTCATACCTTTATAACGGTAGTTCAAGGTGAGTTACATTCATCATGGTAGTTATTTTCTTGCCTCGGGTACAATTTCCACTTGGACAACAGGAGGAGTGTGAGTTTGAGAAGCAGAATTTGAACTTCCTCGCTTTCCATCCTGCTGCTCTAACCACTGTCCAAGCAGACCCTGAAGTTAGGCCTGAAAATATTATTATTATTATTACATTTGTACCCCGCGCGTTCCCGCTCAAAGCAGGTTCAATGCGGCTTACATAGTAATTGTGATTACATAGTATCGATGAAGAAAAATAATAAGTTGAGTATTATCAGAAAAAAAAATAAACGAAATAAGTAGGTAGAGATGGGCAAGTATGAGGGGAGTAGGAGAGGTAGGTTAGCAATTGGAGGGGGGTAGATGAGGAGAAAGGGGATGGGCAAAAGTGAAGGGAGTATGAGAGGTATAAACAAGGGTAGGTGAACAAATTGAAGGAGGGGTAGATGAGGCAAAAGAGGATTGGAACATGGGGTAAGCAGGGGAAAATGTGGTGGGAAATGTAGTCTAGGTCAAGAGCTTTTTTTGTGTGTACATGTATCTTTTAAAAGAAGAATTTATGCAGTTTACTTGTAATGGTCTTACTAGCCACAGACATTGTGATCTTTGGTTTTTCTATTGTAGAATGTTTGGCAGTTCCTTTACAAGATGTATGTGTGTAAATGTATAACAATGAATAGTCTGATGTGAAGGGTATTTAAGACCTTACCCCAGTGTGGGGTAGAGAAGGTTTGGTTTTCCTTCAGGCCTGCTGTTATCCTGAATAAAATGATTCCAGATAGATGCCTTTGTGGAACTGCTAATTAAAATTCCCCACATCTTTCACACCAGAGTTTGAAGTAATAGCTGCCAGTGTGCAAGCCCAGCACTGTGTGTCCCTAAGGTACTGGCTGAAATCTGTGTCCTCATACACAGAAACATATTAGCATTTTTAAATTCAAAGGAGCACTACAATGATGAGCGAGTTACCGATGTGTAGAAACGAGGTCTCGCAGTGATCGTTTGCTGCATCAGGGCAGGGGTCAAAGGCAAGGAGTTGAAAAGTGGACACTTAATGTGACACAGTGGATGTGTTTGCGTTTCCTCATTTCTCTGTGTGCATGTGATGAGGGACTGCTGGAAGGAGTGGAAGGTGTTATGTACTGGATATGAGTCTGTACAGAGACAAGCAGGCTAATATTCTCACATGTGGGTAAC
Organism: Microcaecilia unicolor; assembly: GCF_901765095.1. Lineage (NCBI taxonomy): Eukaryota > Metazoa > Chordata > Amphibia > Gymnophiona > Siphonopidae > Microcaecilia > Microcaecilia unicolor. The sequence continues at coordinate 17,446,891 of NC_044036.1, read as the reverse complement.
GCTGTCCATATTGCCTGGTCCAGAGCTTGTATCAAGCTTTTACAGAGCTCTTTGGAGTGCGAGTCACGCTCCACTGCGCATGCTTAAGTGCCTTCCTGCCCACCACAAGAGTGATGGACCAACGGTCTCTGTTCTTCCATGGTGAGGAGAGTACATATTTTTCCTTCTCCTCACAGCTACCGGTTCGGTTCAACAGAGCTTCTTTTTGTGCCTTCTTATTTATTATTTTTTTTTTTTTCAGTTCTGTGCCTCATTTGGGTTCTTTTTCTTCCTGTTCGATCTACTTTTGTTTTCTTTTTTTCCTTTATTTACTGCGCTCAGTAGGCCACGCTTAGGCCTGAGCCCTGGTTGGGTCTTTGCCTTATTTTTTCTGTGGTGCTTCGTCCTTTTTGGGGTACCATCAAGTCTTTCGATATTATTTTTTTTTTTTAACCTTTGCAAGTTCCCAGTTGCTTCAACGCAGCTTCCGATGCAGTCTGTTTCTGATACAGCCACCTTTTTTCCGTGTTTGGGGTCTGACTATACCCCATATAACTGTGTTCTGTGTCTTCAGACCCAAGTCAGAACCCAGTTAGCCAGAATGGCTCAATGGGACTCCAAGCGAAGCTTTGATGTCTGCATCACATAGATCTGGGCAGTGTTACTTAAGGCAGTGCAGGGATTAACATGAATCAGTACCTTCAAACTTTTCCCAAGCACACATCGAATTTTGTGATGTATATTAATGGGTTGTGAAGGATCTTCAGAATTCATGCATCCTGACTACTAAGCTTGTCAGGTGCAAATCATCATTGATCCTGTGATATATGCTTTTATTTTATTTTTTGGTGTATGTCCTTTTTTAAAACAACTTTCTACTTTTAGTGCTCTGTTTTTTCAAAAGTGTCATGGTTCATTTCACAATTCGTTTATTTGCCACAATACAGCGTTAAATGTATTCATTTACTTAACTGGCAGCAAAATGCAAGACGTCAGGAACTTCAACCGACTTGGCCAGGTTTTGCAACTTCATCAGGGCGGAGGTTTTCTGCAAACAACAGTAGACACAGTTCATACTGCGTGCATCTCCAAACTGCTCTTATCTATACTTCTTTACAGTAGTCTGCCTTCACAACATACTTTTCACTCTCCTGCTTCCGTCGTCTTGTTCAACAAAATGACTGCGGCGTCTTACTGACGCGCTGATCTTTAAATCTCCATCAGCTGATTGAAACCACAAGGTTTCTGATAGTTGAACGTCATGGCTGGCTCTGACCAATCAGATCACGGACCAGCAGTCCAGTTCTGAGTTTAACCTCGCAGGGTCCAATGTGTAAAGTGAAGATCCATTTTTGCTCTTTGTAATTAAGATAGTGTTCCAGTTTACCACCCTCCCACCCCAACTGGACACTGTCAAGGATTCTCCATCTGATATCAGTTAATTGATGATCCTTTTCCAGCCAATGCTGTGTTAAAGGGGCAGTCATCACTTTATTTTTTGATACATGATTTATGTTCATTGAGACGTGTTCTTATGGCTCTCAGCATCGATTTATCTGTGGTATCAGCGGGTGCATCGGCACCTCCCTCGACATTGGCTGCTCCGTGAGCCCCCCCCCCCCCCCCCCCCCCCCATAGACCAGCCAGTGTGGTCAGGGCTGACCCAGGGAGAGACAAGGATTCGGCACCAAGGATCGTAGATGGCTGACATCAGCAGCAGTATTGGTATCTTATCTCACTCGATGCATGATGTCTATTAGATCAGATCAGACAAGGTCTATTAGATCAGACAAGCCCCAGCGTACATGTCTGATCTAATAGACCTACCACCCAGAAACGCTAAAAGATCATCCCGAACACACCTAAACCTCCACTTCCCCACTTGCAAAGGCATGAAATACAAGACGCTGCACGCGTCAACCTTTTCCCACAAGAGCACGCAGGCATGGAATACACTACCGCGTAACCTGAGAAGGATTGACGATCAAGCTTCCTTCCGTAAACTACTAAAGACTCACCTGTTTGAACAAACTTACGGAAAGAGCCAACTCACATAGAGTCCACACTCACTATTCATCAATGCATTTTACAACCACTTTGATCCCTCATCCCCACCCCAATCTATCACGCACTTATCCACGGAACTATGGACACCATATGTCTTTGTCTAACACTACCCTTTAGCTTCCCATTGCCCCCCTCCAATTACTTCTATGTTGATATGCCATTGTCATATTCCAAATCTGACATTTGAATGTCTCTTATACCTTTGCACAATGTAATCCATAACCAAATTGTAACAAATGTATTTCTATTATTCATATCCTATTGTAAGCCACACTGAGCCCGCAAAAAGGTGGGAAAATGTGGGATACAAATGCAATAAATAAATAAATAAATGCTGGGGAATCTGGGGCACAGAGACATGTGGTCCCTGAGGGGAGTCGACACTGGAAGGACTTATGCAGCAGCACCCGCTGGATAGATCTCTGGCCCTTGGTCCATGAGCTGATGACTGTGCTTGTTGAAGTGCATCAGCATCGAGGGTGCTTGCGCCTTCTGTGCTCCCTGAATGGCCCTAAGCCAGCAGTGAGTCTCCGCAGCTTCAGTAGCTTACCTCTACACTGATCGCCTCAGCGCCTCAGCTTTTCCTGAATCCCCCGCCCCATGGGCACATCCGGCCCTTTCTCCCTGAGCCTGGCTGGGCTTTTTTCACAATGCATTGTTGGCAAGGGTGCCTGTGCCTGCCACGCCTCTCGGCTCAGCCTCACATGACGCTTAGCCTAAGGTGAGGCCTCCAACTCTGGTGTCACATGCAGCACCTGCATAGACTGCCGCCTGTGTCTGTAGACGGTGCAGGGAGTTTCATAGGAGTTGAGGCTGAAACCCACTCATTGATGCCCCTGTCAGAAGCGGTCTCGGCCCTCCCGTGCAGAGTTCCTGGCCGACACCAATAAGGGGCGCGTAGGAGTCGGATGATGATCCCTGGTACTGCTCCACAGCTCTTCCCTGATGATCTTGTGAGGAATTGGGAGTCTCCTCTGTCAGCTTCGCTCTTCCTCATGGGTTTCACATCCATGCACTGGATTCAGAGCTCCTCTGACTTTCATAGGCCCCAGTTGCCTCATCACTCCATGATGGTTGAATCCACGCTCAAGAGAGCTGGGAGTTCTAGGAACTATGCTTTGACGTCTCCAGGCAGGGACCCCTGGATTAATTTGTTTGGAAAATGCGGCACCACAAGTGTATTCTTACAAGACCTGGTATGTGTTACACTCTCTCTCCCAACAGAGCAGGTCGAGTCGCTTTACCCGTTGGTTGAGCTGCAGACAGTGTGACACACATTCTTAGCCAGGGGCGTTTATGACATTTTTTACTGTGGCTTCCAGGATCTATGCCCACAGTATGGCTGCATGTCTCTGACTTGTAGATTCAGGGGAGACTGGTGAATATCATGTTCAAACCCCTTTTGTAGAGCAGATAGAGAAGTTCGCTGACATAAAAAAATGCTACAAATCCCAGAGCAAGCAGTTGCTTCCCCATGTCTGTCTCAATAGCAGACTATAGACTTTTCCTCCAGGAACTTGTCCAAACCTTTTTTTTTTTTTTTTAAACCTAGATACGCAAACTGCTATGACCACATCCTCCGGCAGAGAGTTCCCGAGCGTTTTGTTGAGTGAAAAAATATTTCCTCCTATTTGTGTTAAAGTATTTTCATGTAACTTCCTCCATGTTTAGTAGTAGTAGTTCCCCATGTCTTTGAACTTTTTGGAACGAGTAAAAAAAATCTATTACTTGTTCTACACCACTCAGGATTTTGTAGCCCTCATCATATCTTCCCTTATCTGTCTCTTTTTTTTTTTTTTTCCCCAACCTGAAGAGCCCTAACCTCTTTAGCCTTTCCTCATATGAGAGGAGTTCCATCCCCTTTATCATTTTGGTCGCTGTTATTTGAACCTTTTCTAATTCTGCTGTATTTCTTTTTTTTTTTTTTTTTTGAGATACGGTGAGCAGAACTGAATGCAGTACTCAAGGTTGCGGTTGTACCATGGAGCGATACAGAGGCATTATATAACTTTCGGTCTTTATTCCCCATCCCTTTCCTAATAATTCCTAGCATCCTCTTTCCTTTTTTGGCTGCTGCTGCTGCGCACTGAGCAGAAGATTTCAGTGTATTGCATTGTATTATCTACAACACCTAGATCTTGAGTGCTGACCTCTGAGGTGGACCCTAGCATCGGGTAACTATGATTCGAATTATTCTTTTCAATGTGCATCACCTTGCATTTGTCCACATTAAAATTCATCTGCCATTTGAACACCCAGTCTTCCAATTTCGTAAGGTCTTCCTGCAATATTTCACAGTTCGCACATGTTTTAGCAGCCTTGAATAGTTTTGTCATCTGCAAATTTAATCACCTCGCTCATCGTTCCAATTTCCATATCATTTATAAATACATTAAATAGCACCAGACCCAGTAGTGTTCCCTGTGGCACTCCACTGTTCACCTTCCTCCATTGAGAGAAATGACCATTTAACCCTACCCTCTGTTTTGTGTCCAGTAATCAATTCCTAATCCACATCAGAACCTTGCCTCCTATCCCATGACTCTTTAATTTTCTCAGGAGTCTCTCCTCATGAGAGACTCCTGAGAAGCTTTCTGAAAATCTACACTACATCAACCGGCTCACCTTTATCCACATGTTTATTCACACCTTCAAAGAAATGAAGCAGACTGGTCAGGCTAGTCTTCCCTTGGCTGAACACATGCTGACTCTGTCCCATTAAACCATGGGTCTTCTGTATTCATGTCCTCTCATCTCTGTCATAGGGCAGATTCTACTGCCACACAGGCAGGATCACGGGAACAGGATTCTGATTGCTCCTTACTGGCTCCAGCAGATCTGGCTTCCTCTTCTGGCAGTCATCTTCCGAGAACCATGGAACTGGGAGTATTCTCCATCTGTCATCACACGGAATGAGGAGTCTCTTCTACATCCCCTCCTCCAGACTCTAGCTCTCACGGGTGATTGTGACCTGGATTGGCCACTGTCGGAGACAGGGTGCTGGGCTAGATGGACCTTTGGTCTGTCCCAGTGTGGCGATGCTTATGTCTTATGACTTGGATGTTTAGAGCTTCGGATTAGCTTCCTTGCATCTTCCTGTGGGTGTCTCCATGGTCTTGTTGGCTTTCAGGAACTTTCATTAAGAGGTGTTCCTCCTTTCTAGTGGTGGAGGTATGTCAGTTGGTGTGCGGAGGAGGGGCCCTAGATCCCCTTTCTTGCCTTGCACAGACCCCGATTCCACACCTTCTACATCTTTCTGAGTTTGATCTGAAGCTCAGTTCAGTTTGGTTGTTTTCCTGTACTTTGATGTGCTTGACTTGGACAGTCTTGTTTTCGGTGGCTGTTTTTCGGCTCTTGGGGTCGGTGAGCTTCAGGCCCAGGTGGGGTTCCACCTTACCCTAAATTTCATAGCGATAGAGTAACTTTGCATACACCCTGAGTTCCTGCCTAAAGTTGTGTGGGGGTTTTATCTGTATCAGTTGATTGTCATGCCTGTGTCCTTCCTGCAGTCTCATTCCCCTTGTGAGTGTTCACTGCAGAACTTGGCCTACAAGCAAGCATTGGCCTTTTGCTTGAAGCGGCCTAAACACCACAGGCAGTTTTCCCAACTTTTTGTTTCCTTGCATCCCAACAGGATGGAGGTCACCGTTGGGAAACGCAGAAAATCTAATTGGCTACCAGATATTTTTAATTTTCTTAGGCCCAGGCTGGGCTGTCCAGGAGGGTCCTCTCCAGGTTCACAGTGTCGGAGCCATGGCTGCGTCGTTTGGGGAAGTTTGCTAGGCTGCTATGTGGTCTTCATTCCACACATTCACATCTCATTCCTGCTTTAAGTAGCATGCCTTGAGCAGTATATCCGATGTGACAGTCAGTTTGGATACATGGAGTTGTATTTTCAAAGCACTTAGACTTACAAAATTTCATAGTAACCTATGGATCTTTGTAATTCTAAGTGCTTTGAAAATGAGCCCCTTAGTAATGCAGAATTAATTTGGGGTTGTAGAATGTAACTCCTCCCACCAAGGCTTGGATTTTGTTTTGTTTTTTTTCCCTGTCCCAGGCTGTACTTTTGACGATTTGCATGTGGTCTCAGGTTCATGTGTTTTCTAACCTCGCCATTGCATGGGGCAATTCATCATTGGTTGGTCATGTTTCCAGTGAGCCTGGTAGCTAGGGATTCCTCATATGTGAGAATATTAGCCTGCTTGTCCACGTAGAAAGCGAAGATACTTACCTGTAGCAGATATTCTCCATGGACAGCAGACTATATATTCTCACATACCCTCCTTCCTCCCCTTGGAGTTGATTCTTCATAGTATGCTGTAGTATTGCACTGTTGGTCACGCGCTCTCATGGCAGGTGGGAAGGCACCGCATGCACAGTGGACCACAACTTGTGCTCCAGACAGCTCTGTAAAAGTTGATACAAGCTCCAGTCTGGGCAATGCAGACCACTTTACCCACTTGAGAGAATATGTAGCCTGTTGTCCTCAGAGAATACCTGTTCTAGGTAAGTATCTTCACATTCTTTTCCTCTACCCTCTCACCACTGCCCAGTTGGAGCAACTTTGGTCTTCTCTTTAGTCAGCAGGGTTTGGTTGCCTCTCTAGCACTGGTGGCCTCTGTGCTGCCATGCAGTCTTCCTCTTCCTTTATCATCCAGCCCCACAAGCACTAATTCAACAGCAGGTGCACTCCTGAACATGGAGGTAGTAATTCTTTGTAGAAGCCATTGATGAGGTCTTATCTGGACTATTGTATCTGTTTTTTCCAAAAGGCTATAGACAGTCAGTCAAAAGCCCTATAAGATGAGACTTGAGGTTCTTAGTTATGTGTACCTTGGACTCTAGAGGAGCAAAAGATATAGAAATTCAACTCTCAAAGGCAGAAATAATATGCAGGAAGCAAATTATTTCAGTGGAAGGAATCTGGTAGTGTGGACTCTTGTCCTTAAAGGCTCATGCTTCAATAATTTCACCTTTAGTCTCTTGTCACTTTTCAGTAGGCATTAATTTATATAACAGTATCTTGGATGTAAGGCTCAGAGGTGAAGGTAAAAAGTAGTGGAGTTCAAGAAGGTCTGCTACAGGCACAGAAGTTCCTTAACTACAGAACAGTAAATGGAATGCTTGAGTTTAGCCAGTCAGAGAGTTGCACGGGGACAGAAATCTTACCCGTCCCCACTGGAATCTTACCCATCCCCATCCATCCCCGCAAAAATGTAACCCATCCCCACCCATCACTGTAAGAATTTAATGGTACATAAAAGAAAATTCCAGTCAGCTCCCTCAGTCTCTTTCTGGATTTGAGCCACAGAACTGTAGGCAAGGAAGGAATGGAAGCTGAAACTTGGAACACTCTGGTGTGCACATGTAAGATTTGTCTCTGATTTACGGCACTGTGTGCCGAGAGGTCACCACATGCACGCGCCAGTAGGTCAGGTGACATCTGATGCTCATGCCTGTGTCAGAGCTGGGAACAAAGAGGATTAATTGTAACATAGTAAGTGACAGCAAATAAAGACCAGAATGGTCCATCCAGCCTGCCCAATAGTCACACTCAATATCAATTCATGATTAAATCAATGAGTGTGATATTATATACTTGATTATGATCTTTCTTTTGTGTTTCTGGAACATAGACCATAGAAGTCTATCTGGCCCTAGCCTTATGTTCCAACTGCTGGAGTTGTGGTTGAAGCCCACTCCAGTCTATGCGTCTTCTCATTTGTGGGACACAAATCGTAAAAATCTGTCCAGAACTGTCCTTATGTTCCAGCCACTGAAGTTGCTGTCTAAGCCCTTTCCAGCCCATCCTAAACCAGACTTCCATATATTAGACACAGACCATACAAGTCTGCCCGATATTGGCCCTAGTTAATCACAGCCAGAGTCGCCATCTAAGCATTACTTCACACATCCACACACATGCAGCCATTTATGGTTAGGTTTTTTTTTATAACTCCCATTTTCTAATTAGAGATCCTCTGTGTTCATCCCACGCCTTTTTGAATTCCATCATCATTTGTATCTCTACCACCTCCTTAATGGAAAATATTCCACATTTGTGCTGTTAAAGCAAAGAGGAGGAGGAGGAGGAGGAGACAGCACTCAAAAGAACTTGGTACGTGGTAGATGAGAGGCTGGTGCAGGTGTAGCTTACACTTCCACGGGAACGCCGCAGAACTGCTTCCATCCCGGCGGGAACCCCACAGGAACTGCTTCCGTCCCTGCGGGATTCCCGCAAACCCCGTTCCCGTGCAGCTCTCTCTAGTCTAAAGCAATGGAAAAGGATGAAATTTGAGACTAGTTTGGTGTCAATGAACCTTATCTGCTGTCGTCATATTCTGTGAGGGTGAGTCTGCAGAAAACCACTTTGAGCTCCAGGTTTAGCAGAACTCATGAGCTAAGAAATGATCGTTTTATTCAGCTGGAAGAATGTATTGTCTTGCTGCAGAGCTGCCAAATCTATTGTAACACAATAATGGTTGCTAGGTTTTGGATTTGTACTGCAAACAAGAATGCAACAGATTCATTCCATATAAAGAGCAAATCTGTAGAAACACAAAGAGCAGAATTAGCTGGCATGTTCAAAATGCTCTGAGTTTCCCCTCTTGTTCTTATTCTTCCAATACATTTTATTTTTTTTTTCCATTCTATTAGTATAAAACGGTCTTTATAAAAATTCTCCCTTATTAGTCCCTAGAGCAGGTGTGTCAAACCTCAGCCCTCGCCCAGTTGTGTTTTCAGCATTTCCACAATGAATATGCGTAAGATCTATTTTTATACAGTGAAGGCATTGTATACAAATAAATCTCATACATATTGATTGAGGAAATGCTGAAAATCTGACTGGGTTGTGGCCCTCGAGGACCAAGGTTGAGAGCCCTGAACAACTTGCAGCTAAATGTGTGTGTACAGATATGCAGCCCTAATGTGCACAGATAGATATCTATCTGTGGTTGTGTGCACATACAGTGGTGGAAATAAGTATTTGATCCCTTGCTGATTTTGTAAGTTTGCCCACTGACAAAGACATGAGCAGCCCATAATTGAAGGGTAGGTTATTGGTAACAGTGAGAGATAGCACATCACAAATTAAATCCGGAAAATCACATTGTGGAAAGTATATGAATTTATTTGCATTCTGCAGAGGGAAATAAGTATTTAATCCCTCTGGCAAACAAGACCTAATACTTGGTGGCAAAACCCTTGTTGGCAAGCACAGCGGTCAGACGTCTTCTGTAGTTGATGATGAGGTTTGCACACATGTCAGGAGGAATTTTGGTCCACTCCTCTTTGCAGATCATCTCTAAATCATTAAGAGTTCTGGGCTGTCGCTTGGCAACTCGCAGCTTCAGCTCCCTCCATAAGTTTTCAATGGGATTAAGGTCTGGTGACTGGCTAGGCCACTCCATGACCCTAATGTGCTTCTTCCTGAGCCACTCCTTTGTTGCCTTGGCTGTATGTTTTGGGTCATTGTCGTGCTGGAAGACCCAGCCACGACCCATTTTTAAGGCCCTGGCGGAGGGAAGGAGGTTGTCACTCAGAATTGTACGGTACATGGCCCCATCCATTCTCCCATTGATGCGGTGAAGTAGTCCTGTGCCCTTAGCAGAGAAACACCCCCAAAACATAACATTTCCACCTCCATGCTTGACAGTGGGGACGGTGTTCTTTGGGTCATAGGCAGCATTTCTCTTCCTCCAAACACGGCGAGTTGAGTTCATGCCAAAGAGCTCAATTTTTGTCTCATCTGACCACAGCACCTTCTCCCAATCACTCTCAGCATCATCCAGGTGTTCACTGGCAAACTTCAGACGGGCCGTCACATGTGCCTTCCGGAGCAGGGGGACCTTGCGGGCACTGCAGGATTGCAATCCGTTATGTCGTAATGTGTTACCAATGGTTTTCGTGGTGACAGTGGTCCCAGCTGCCTTGAGATCATTGACAAGTTCCCCCCTTGTAGTTGTAGGCTGATTTCTAACCTTCCTCATGATCAAGGATACCCCACGAGGTGAGATTTTGCGTGGAGCCCCAGATCTTTGTCGATTGACAGTCATTTTGTACTTCTTCCATTTTCTTACTATGGCACCAACAGTTGTCTCCTTCTCGCCCAGCGTCTTACTAATGGTTTTGTAGCCCATTCCAGCCTTGTGCAGGTGTATGATCTTGTCCCTGACATCCTTAGACAGCTCCTTGCTCTTGGCCATTTTGTAGAGGTTAGAGTCTGACTGATTCACTGTGGACAGGTGTCTTTCATACAGGTGACCATTGCCGACAGCTGTCTGTCATGCAGGTAACGAGTTGATTTGGAGCATCTACCTGGTCTGTAGGGGCCAGATCTCTTACTGGTTGGTGGGGGATCAAATACTTATTTCCCTCTGCAGAATGCAAATAAATTCATATACTTTCCACAATGTGATTTTCCGGATTTAATTTGTGATGTGCTATCTCTCACTGTTACCAATAACCTACCCTTCAATTATGGGCTGCTCATGTCTTTGTCAGTGGGCAAACTTACAAAATCAGCAAGGGATCAAATACTTATTTCCACCACTGTATATACATAATAGGGCTGCACATTGATTACAAATTTTAATTGCCTAAAGCATCCTCCCCCTCATATTTCCTCCTGTTCCGTGCAAAATATAGACAGCAGAAGTAAATTCTCACAACTGACATGTTTCAATTACTAAACTTAAAAATAAAATAATTTTTCTTACTTCTTGTCTGGTGATTTTATTTTTCTAATCTTGTTCCCTGTCTCTGGTTCTGCTCCTCTCTCTCTGTGCTCTGAGCTCTGTTTCTAGAGCCTCCTGTCCATTCACTACTTTCTTTTCTCTCCTCTTTTTCTTCCCTCCTTGCCCTATATCCATCTTTCATGTCCAACTTTATTCCATTTTTCTGCCACCTCCTCAAGTCTATCTAGTATCCAGCTCTTCCCTTTCCCTTCATCCATGGTCTGCATCTCTTCCCTTCTCTCTTTTCTTCATTCCCTACCATCTATGTGCATTTCCCCTCTCTTCCCTTCTCCTACCCTCTGTTCATGTCCGCCATCGCTCTTTCTTTCTTTCTTTCTTTCTTTCTTTCTTTCTTTCTTTCTTTCTTTCTTTCTTTCTTTCTTTCTTTCTTTCCCCATTTCCACATCTATCCCTCTCCTCCTGCCATCCAGCATCACCCCTTTCTCCCTCTTTCCCCAACATCCAGCATTTCTCATCTCTCTATCATCCACCATCGACCCATCTCTTTCCCCTCACCATCCAGCATCACCTCTGTGTATTTCTCCCCCTACTGTTCAGTATCACCCATCTCGTCCCTCTCACACACCATCACCATCCAACATTGCCCTGTCTCTGTCCTGCCCCGCCCCAACCATCTACCATCACTCAGTCTCCCCTCACCACTGCTACCAGAAAAACAAAACCATCGTCCATTGCCTCATTCCTCTCCCCCCCCCCCCAACCATCTATTATTGCCTTGCCCTCTCCCTGTATCCTGCATTATCTCATCTTTTCTCCTCTCCATAGTTTGCACTGCTCTCTGTCCTCACCCAACATAGTCTGCGTTGTCCCATCTCTGCTTCTTTGTTCACCACGGCTCTTACGCAACTGCAAGTAAAAGGAAGGTGGAGGGATGTTCCCCTGTACTTGCTGCTGCTGGATCTGCTGGACCCAGAAACAAGGAAGTTACGTGTCCCTGCACCTGCTTTTTGCGTGCAGTTGCCTGCCACTACTGTGGAAAAGAAAAGCAGGGGATTGGTGCTGGAGCTCCGGAGGAGAGGACAGGAAGACAAGGCGGAGCAAAGCTGGATATGGAGGATGGGGAAGACAGAGAAATGCATTAACTGCTTTAAAATTTTTAAAGTTTAACATTTAATGTGTTAATCGTGTTATTAACCCGTTAATTGTGCAGCCCGTATATGTATGTGTGTATTTCCTTGTTCAAACCATCCCCCACTTATGTCAATTCAGTCAACCATATTTCCCCAAGATGGGTTTTGTTTGTTTGTTTTAAAGCATGACTGGGCAAATCCCACTTTTTAAGGAGCCCCTTAAGGCATGATGTTACCCCTTAGAACACAGCAGAGAGAGGGAGCAAAGTACAAACAAAAGTCCAACTAGAAAAAGTACCTGGAGCCTTCAAAAAAGGGACATAAATCCTTTAATCATACGTGTTGGTGAAACAATCCTTGAATTGGACCCAAGGATTGTTTCACCAATACGTATGATTGACAGAGGCTCACGTCCCTTTTTTGAAGGCTCCAGGTACTTTTTCTATTTGTTACCCCTTAGAAAGCATCTTGACCCCCTTGGTAGGCCACCTTTTTAATAATGACTGGTGATAACATGAGAGGGATGAAGTAGAGCCTAGCCTCAGAGTCAGCTAGTCAGCAGCCAGTGAGTGCCAAGCGGACTTACAGTTGGGAAGGGAGAGCATAGTGCCAAACCTCTCTTCCCCATCACATGAGCCAGCCTGCCAGAGTCTCTTCCCCTCCTGCAGCAGTGACAAGGGAGGAGCCAGTTAGCCTCCAAGCATCAACAGCTTCCAGATTGGGATGGGAGCATAATGGCAAAGGTTTTCTTCCCCTAGCAAGTGCCAGGCTGTCTGAGTCTGTGAGCATCTTGTGTTAGTCTTTGGGTTCTGTTTTTAAAAAATTATCCTTGGGTGCATTCATCTTTCTGGATTCATGCATCAGTTGTCGAGCCTGCATTAGGCTCTTACAAGTGCCCAATTTTCTAGATGTTACTTGTACTGTGGGCAAATAGGGGCTTGCAAAGTGAGGAAGGAGGTGACTGCCTCTAATTACCTGGGACTGGGTTTTTGTCCTTTCATTTTAAAATATCTGTGACTTTTTGTGGGGGTGTTGGGATATGTAATATACCTTTTCCTCTGTTGGTTATAACTGAGGGACAGTTTGTTAAAAGATTTAAAAAGAAAATGATGGTGGAGTGCAGCAAGGGCTAAGAATCAAGCTGAAACAGATTTCACTGTTTTTCATATATTTCTTTTTAGATTGCTTTGTTGGCATCTGCTGTAAGTCACCTCAAAGCCAATGTCAAGTCTGCTTCTGATCTGCTCACTCTTCCCAACACCGTGGAGGAACTCCAGAAGGTGAGGAGATGAACAGCATGATACGATTGAATGCCTCCAAACTACAAAAACTGCACATGCATAGTTCTTCAGTCTTTCAGTCCAGAAAACTTCATCGGTTTAAATACCCAGTTCCAAATGGCACTTTGTGAAACTGACGAAAGATGCTAGTTGCTTACTCTAGGGACATGGCACACAGCTAGTGCTTCTCTTGAGATGGGTGGGAGGGAAGAGGGTAGAAGGATATCCTTATCAAGGCACATAGTTTTTTTGTGAGAGAAGCCTTCTGAATTTTCACTGTGACCTAATAATTTCCTTTGGTTCTGGCCTTCTGCAGGAGTTTGTCACTTAATTTCAGTCTATATTATAGCTTGTGTGAGTGCATAACTCCAGTTCCATGTTCTTGGACAAATGACGTTTGTTTATTACATTTGTACCCTGCGCTTTCCCACACATGGCAGGCTTACATAGTAAAAAGAAGAATATACAATTTGTAGTAAACGTAATATTTATTTTATTTTTGTTACATTTGTACCCCGTGCTTTCCCACTCATGACAGGCTCAATGCGGCTTAGGTACTTATTTGTACCTGGGGCCACGGAGGGTTAGGTGACTTGCCCAGAGTCACAAGGAGCTGCCTGTGCCTGAAGTGGGAATCAAACTCAGTTCCTCAGTTCCCCAGGACCAAAGTCCACCACCCTAACCACTAGGCTACTCCTCCACTGTTGCTACCATTTGAGATTCTACATGGAATGTTGCTATTCCACTAGCAACATTCCATGTAGAAGTCGGCCCTTGCAGATCACCAATGTGACCGCGCAGGCTTCTGCTTCTGCGAGTCTGACGTCCTGCATGTACGTGCAGGACGTCAGACTCACAGAAACAGAAGCCTGCGCAGCCTTCTACATGGAATGTTGCTAGTGGAATAACAACATTCCATGTAGAATCTCCAATAGTAGCAACATTCCATGTAGAATCTCCAATAGTAGCAACATTCCATGTAGAATCTCCAATAGTATCTATTTTATTTTTGTTACATTTGTACCCTGCGCTTTCCCACTCATGGCAGGCTCAATGCGGCTTACATGGGGCAATGGAGGGTTAAGTGACTTGCCCAGAGTCACAAGGAGCTGCCTGTGCCTGAAGTGGGAATCAAACTCAGTTCCCCAGGACCAAAGTCCACCACTCTAACCACTAGACCACTCCTCCACTCATATTAATGTGGTTAATGGATAAGTAAATTGAACAAAGGAGGAATTAGGTGTATAAGTACATTGTTTAGCTTACGGCAGAGTGATGCCAATAGTGAGAAGCTTGTGCCTGGTGTGCTGTTCAGGTGGCAGAGGCCTGATGGGTCTCTGCATACAGTGTCATGTAAGGGAGGGTAAGGCCAGGAGAGGGTTTTAGGTTCCCACCTACAACAAACATAAATAGATGAAGAACATTGTTGTATGGGGATAACTTCTAAAAGAATTGATAATAAATCTTTGCTTTTTTTTATTATGGTTTGTTTTGGCAAGTAAAGAAATGTAATATTGTATAGCTTGAATATTTGTCATGAAAGGTTTTTAGTAAAGCTATCCAATTATCTTCCATCTGTAATTCATTTTTAAATCCGAGTTATGCAAGCTGCAAAGTCCCTTGTGCAGGAAGGCAGATAATGATGTATCCCAAAGATACTGGCTTGTGAAGGGTGTTTGTGCTATGTGATTGCCTGCAGGTTTTCTTAGTATCCCTTCTGCAGGAGGGAGGAAAATAGATTTGCCCAAGGTTGCAGATTAGTGCCAGAGAAGCTATTAACTTGGTTTCCAGGGGAGGATTTAGGTTTCATTGCTGTGACCTCCAGGTCATGCCTATATTTGTATTAATAAAAATTAGGGGTGGACATTTAGTTCACTCTTAATGCAATTCGTTTTTTGTTTTTTAATTTTAACTACCATTAAATTTTTAAATCATCAAAATTTTTAAAATCCTGTTTGTTGTCCAGCATTGCTTTCTCTCCCCTGCCTATCCTATTTCACCTTGGCATGGCACAACATAAGAGGGAAAGCATTGGCATCATTTGCAAGTAGCATGAGGGAATTGTTGCCAGAGACCCAATGAAGAGCCAGATAAATGTTAAGATAAAGGGGGGGGGGATGCTGGACCTGTGTGCTGGGGGGGGAGTCAGCAGCAGGAGAGGAGAGAAATGGGTGTCTGTGTCAGGGATAACAGGTTTAACAGCAGAAAGAGATCCACTTGGGTGTATGTACAGGGGAAGAGTGCTACAGGGGAGGAGAAAGGTCGGTACCTCTATGGAGGGGAGGGGGTGTAATGTGCTGTAGGGAAGGAAGTGTGTGGATGCAACTTTCATTATATCCAGCAGGTTTAAAAAATTTCTGTGCAGTGGAAATTTACTAGTACCGAGCCATCCAGTCCAGAGATGCAACTAACCATGTAATTAAAATTTTTAATGCCATGATTAATTTTCATTAAAATGTTTAATCGCTGCCCACCCCTAATTGAATAACATATTGTGAAGGAAAATCAGCCATGCTGAGCATTTGTTCAAAAGGATGTTTGGGTCAATGTTTAAAAAAATTTTGAAATGTTTGTGCCCAAAATGCATGTCATGATTTAAGTGTGATTAATTGTGTGATTAAAACATTTAATCGCACAGCCGGTTGTGATTAAAATCTTTAATCGTTGCCAGCCCCTAATAAAAATAATAGTTCAGTAATCATTTCTAGAGTTCTGTTTAGACTAAACAGGTCTTGGTTGCATTAGGAGGTCACAGCTCCTGTGTTTCTTAAAGCACTGGTCACTGGCAGTTATTTAGTGTTCCTGTCAGTCTTCACTGAGCTTTAAAATAACTTGCCCACATAGAGCAGTGGTTACCAAAACTGTCTTGGGGGCTCCCCAGATAGTCAGGTTTTCAACATATCCACGATGAATAATCACAAGAGATTTACAGGCACTGTCACCACTGCATGGAGATCTCTGTCATGCAGTAAATATCCTGACTGGCCGGGGAGCCCCCCCCCCCCCCCCCCCCCCCCCCCCCCCCCAAGATAGGTTTTAGAACTGCTGCAATAGGGCCTTTGAGGAAAACGGTAACGGAATTCAAACATGCGTGGGATAACATAAAGGAATCCTGTTCAGAAGGAAAGGATCCTCAGGAGCTTAACCGAGATTGGATAGCAGAGCCGGTAGTTGGAGGCGGGGCTGGAGTTTGGGAGGCGGGGTTAGTGCTGGGCAGACTTATACGGTCTGTGCCAGAGCCGGTGGTGGGAGGCAGGGCTAGTGCTGGGCAGACTTATACGGTCTGTGCCCTGAAGAGCACAGGTACAAATCAAAGTAGGGTATACACAAAAGTAGCACACATGAGTTGTCTTGTTGGGCAGACTGGATGGACCGTGCAGGTCTTTTTCTGCCATCATCTACTATGTTACT